>NC_089491.1:83892585-84206815 GCF_036850765.1 Saccopteryx bilineata | reverse complement strand
CAGATAGGATCAATATAAATCAAATGGCAAGATAATAGATTTAACACACATCCATATCAATAACTAAATTATATGGTAACAGACATATGGTAATGTCTGGATCCAATGTTAACATGTAAAATTTGATTGTGTTTTTATATACCAGCAACAAATATTTATAACTAAAAAAATTTAAATATCATTTATAGTACCGTATAAATACATACACTTAGAAATCATTCTAACAAACATGCGCAAGACTTCTATATTGAAAAATTTTAAATATTGTTTAGAGAAATTAAAGAATACTTAAATTATTGGAAAATTCAATGAAGGCTCAATGCTATTAAAATGTCATATAATCCAAAGTGGATGTATAAATTTAATGCAGTTACCATCAACATTACAGCAAGGTTTTGGTATAGATAGATGAGCTGATCATGAAACTTAAACGGAAATGCAAAGGTCCTAAGAAAGTTAATTTTTAAAAAAATAAGACAAAAATTAAGGTCTTATACTCCCAAATTCAAGACATTGTAACATTATATTAATTAAGGAATTATATGCACAATATTACACAAATAGATCAATAGAAAAAAAAAGAATACCTAGAAATATATCTCCACAAATATAACTACCAAATTTAGTCACCTGATTAATAGAAAAGATGGCCTTTTCTATAAGTGATGCTGGAATGACTGGTAAACCATACAAAAAAACTTAGGAACCTTCTTAAGATTTATTTTATGTCATACTAAAAATTAATTTGATTTTGATCTTAGAATGAATTTAATCTCAGAACCATATGGAAAATTTTTAACTTTTAGGTTAATATCATACTCAAATATTAATTTTAGTTTTATCATAAACCTATATTTAAAATGAAAACAATCAAACTTCAAGAAGCAAACATATCTTCATGACCTGGATATAGGCAACGATTTCTTAAACAGAAAGAAATAATAACAACAAATGTAATAATAATAAACTGAATTATTTTTAAATTTTATTTAAAAATTAGCTTTAACAGAGTGACATTGGTCAATAAAATTACATAGGTTTCAGGTGAATATTTAAAATTAAGAACTGCTATTCCTTAAAATCATGACTAAAAGGTCAATAAGTAAGCCACAGAATGGGAAATAACTTAGCAAGTATCTGATAAAGGTTTATATAAAGTATGTATAATATACTCTACAAATCAATAAGGGAAAGACAAAGAGTTCAACCTTATGAATGATAAATAGGTACTTTAGAAAAGAGGATACACAAATGACCAATAGTAATATAAAAAGGAACTCAACATAATTACTATCATTACTCATCAGAGAATTTCAAATTAAAACCAAACTGAGATTATAATTATACACTAACTAGAATGTTTAAATAAAAAATAATGATGGAATTTAGTATCAATGGAGATGTGGAAAAAATTTAATATTTATATATTGCTGATGGGAGGAAATATTTTTATGAATATTTTTGAAAGTATTTTCACTTATCTAATAACATAAAATATAACCTACTGTGTGATATAGCAATTTCTCTCTTTTTGGTAAATACTCAGTTAATTCTGCATATGTTCCCAAAAGTACACATACCATAGTGCTAATAGCAGTTTTTATTCACAATAGCCAAACTCTAGAAACAATTCAATGTCTAACAACAGAAGAATAGATAAAGAAACTGTGGCATTTTCATATAAGGTGCTACTGCATAGTAATGTTAAAAGAAGAAGAAACTGCTGATATAGGCAATAACATAAAAAAAATCTCTAAAACACTAGGTAGGCAAAAGAAGCCAGACACAAAAGGGTAAGTTATTATTCCATTTGTATGCATTTGAAAGGGAAGGAAAATAACCAAGTCTTGTTTTATAGTCATTTCCCCAGGTAGTAACCCTTTAGCAGGTCCTGACCCTGAGTTCTCAATGCCTATTAACATCCAGATTAACAAGAACCTCTATGGAAAAGTGAGATGAAATCATTGTTCACTTCATTACTCCCAGGAGAACTTTCAACTCTTCCTTATTGTTTCTATAGACCCTTCCTTAAGTGGTTCTTTTGTTCCAAAATCCCATGAGACTGTGAAACATTTTATTATACTTTTTTGTATTTGGGTTTAATTCTTTAACCTTTCACATATCCCAGTTTTAGGAATTAAATGAAACACCTTGAAGGGGAAATTGTCTGATTAAATGTTTGAGTCCTCTCTAATTTTGTTACTCTTCTTTTTAGAGTCATCAAAAGCTCCTCTAGTTTCTCTGTCTTTCGATAAGGGTACTCTGATGGCCTATCCTGGATTCAAAACCCACATTAATAAGTATTAGAATGACCTCAAGGAGATGCAAATCCTCAATTTGCACCTTACAATGGCTTCTCAGTAATTTTCCTCTTGTATTCATTGTTTTTACAGGTCATTGATACTTTTTAATATTTTTGTATTTATTATCATTTATCAGGTTTTTCTAGTTATTTTCAATGGGAGCATTCTTCTGTTTTCCTCCCTCTAAGCCATTCCCACACTTAATACAGTAATGCAAAAAGTTTAAAAACATTTGTTTTAAGACCAAAATCAAAACTAGGAGGTCCTGTGACTTAAGGACACTGAGTCTGCATAAAGACATACTTTTCTAGG
The DNA here is from genome assembly GCF_036850765.1 of Saccopteryx bilineata. Classification (NCBI taxonomy): domain Eukaryota; kingdom Metazoa; phylum Chordata; class Mammalia; order Chiroptera; family Emballonuridae; genus Saccopteryx; species Saccopteryx bilineata. The sequence continues at coordinate 84,204,200 of NC_089491.1, read as the reverse complement.
GAGTTATGAAAGAGTTAGACCGTAGAGGAATAGGAATTGTTATAAGTGAGTCATTTATAACTAGGAGTCAGAAAGAATACCTTATTTCAAGAACAATTTGTTGAATTCATTTTGGTGAACTGAGATGAGGGAACTGTTACAGTTTCCTATGGCTAAAGATAGAAGATTATATAGACTGGTACTAAAAAAAATCTAAGTGACAGTTTGTAGCTTTATTACAAATACCTCCTGATTGAATCATTTTCAGGGGCCTTCTGTCTTCAATCCTTGTGTATGCTGTGTCTTAGACTGAAGTGGGAGAAAATTAGAGAACATTCAATATGAAAACTCATTTCATAAATTACAGCCCATAAATAACAAAAAGAGCTGTCATGCTCCTTAGCAGCTTTTTCTTTAATTTCTGCAGATTCTTTTGTCTTAAACCTTTAAGACCTGTTATTGTCTTTCTTGTACTCAAACCATGGTATTTTTCTTCAGTGCAAGTGCTGGAAAAAATACATGATAATATTTGTGCTGATTAGAGGTGAACTTGCATGTACAGATAACTCTTGCAAGATCATACATTGTGCAAAACAGAATAAATGAAAGACCAAGAAATGTAGAAACTAGAAATGAGTTGTATCATCACACTGTATAATAAGTATGAAAAAAAGTCCTGAACCTTAATCTGACATCAGAATGCCAGTTATGTAAAACTGTGGCCAAATGTCAGGTTTTGATGGGTAGAAATTATTGTCTCAACCTCCATATTTGGAAGTGTATCCTAGAACTAGGAGAAAATTTTGTGCCTAATACTTTTGTAAGGATTTGCTTCATAAAGTTTTTTATTCAGGTATATTATTATTATTTTATATTAAAATGTCTTTTTTGAATCCCATAAAATAGAACAAAGTAAGAGAGAAATATATATAATTCTCTTATCTATATACATGTTAAAAACAAGTTATTTTATTCATTCATTATTCATTCATTCGTTTATGTATTTATTCACTCAAAAATCATACATCAGATATTTATGTGTACCTGGCATGATAAGGCATACAAAGAAAAATATAAAGACTATCTAACTATAATAGTTTGAATTTATGCTCATGTTGCATACACTTAAGTAAATTTGTTTTTTTAATGCAATGGGCTATATAAAGAATCTAGAATGCAAAGGTATAGTAAAATTATTTACCATCAAATCTAAAAGTTATTTAAAGAGAATAAAAAGTATCTCATTTTTTTATGAATAATTCATAATTATTGAGGTAGACTACTAATGTTTAAATGAGATAGACGAGTACAAGGAGAAGTAAGTGAAAACATGGCCCCAAAACACATACCCAAGAAGCTGGAAAAAATATCTTTGATAGTAAGTCTTCCCAGGACTTTTTCTGTGTATAAGTGTATACACAGATGGAGAGATGCATAGATACATAATATCTTCACTGACTAAAAAAGGTTGGGTTATACTTATTTTCCTTTGAAAATCTGTAGATGTTAACCCATTATCTAAAATATTTTTGTAGAGAAGTAGAAGGTAAGAGACTAAACTTCTAACAACCCCACCCCATACCAATTTGGTTTTCTTTTTGCTTACATTAAAAATTAATATGGCCCTGGTCGGTTGGCTCAGTGGTAGAGCATCGGCCTGGTGTGTAGGAGTCCCGGGTTTGATTTCCGGCCACAGCACACAGGAAAAGCACCCATCTGCTTGTCCACCCCTCCCCCTCTCCTTCCTCTCTGTCTCTCTCTTCCCCTCCCGCAGCCGAGGCTCCATTGGAGCAAAGTTGGCCCGGGCACTGAGGATGGCTCTATGGCTTCTGCCTCAGGCGCTAGAATGGCTCTGGATGCAACAGAGCAGCACCCCAAATGGGCAGAACATCGCCCCCTGGTGGGCATGCTGGGTGGATCCTGGTCGGGTGCATGCTGGAGAAAGTCTGTCTGACTTCCTCCCCGTTTCCAACTTCAGAAAAATATAAAAAAAATTAATTTAAAAAAATTATTCCCTATTGTATTTTCTTGAATCATACTCATTTACAGCACATGAAGTGTGTTTTTTTCTCTTTTTCTTAAGTTATATTTTCTTTTAAAATGAGCTTTTATTTCTTAGAATGGTATGTCATTTTCTTCTTTTTTAACTTTAAATGTTTATTTACTTTATTAATGTTCCTATTAAGCAGCAGAATTTCTATATTGACTGTGCCATTTCCCTTCATCTTTGTTATGCTTGAGCAGCTATATTTTTCTATTTTATTGTGGGTACATTTTTGAATAATTTTCTACAGCATTTGATACCTGTTCTTGTGTTTCTTTGAATTTCAATTTGAAACAAGTATGTCTTTTTTTTATTACATTTCCACTATCCAGAAGTTATATAGATATGCTTATCTGAGAGTTAAGAATTTTTGTGTACATTTTGAGTTCTAAGGTATTTTTAAATGTTGTGCATCAATGCTCACTGCACTCGGGGAACAGCAAAGGCCTCTTATCTTATTTAGTTTATAGGAAGGGTAAACTGGTTTGCATTTTCCCCTGGAAAATGTGGGCACTGGATACACACATCTCTTACCAAGTTTTATATATTTCTCCCCAACAGCCATTTCCATCACTCCCTAGTAAAACAAGAAAAGCTTTTTTGGTTTTTTTTAGAAAAGTTTTGTTATGTCTCTGCAGTTCTGTGATATTCTTGAGAAGGTTCAAGATTTTGCACTCATCACAAAGTAAAGAGGGTGAGCTCAGGAAGCCAAGCCATATTGTGTTCCTTGGTTCTGCCCCAAACCTAGGTGTTATTCCTTGCCCATTTTTTAAATTATTTTTTTATTTTTAAATTACAGTTGATGTACAATACAGTGGTACCTTGAGATATGAATTTAATTTGTTCTGTAATCGAGCTGTTAAGTCAGTCAACTCTTACATTAAACTACCGATACTGGACCCGTGCACCAATGCGCCAACTAGCGGCACCTTCCTGAATCACAACTCATATCTCGGAATTTCACTCGGATCTCTAACAAAAATACAGACCGAGTCGCAGCTCGTATCTTAAAAAAAATTCCTATGTTGGTCTGTTCATATCTCAAGGTACCACTGTATTATATTAGTTTCAGGTGTACAACACTGTGATTAGTAATTTATATAACTTATGAAGTGATCATCCCAATAAATCTAGTATCCATTAAGCACTATGTGTAGTTTTATTATAATATCATTGACTATCTTTCCTATGGTGTTCTTTACATCCCTGTGATTACTCTATAACTACCAATTTGTACTTCTTAATCCCTTTACCTTTTTCACCCATTCCTCAACATCCCCTTCTATCTGGCAACCATTAAATTGTTCTTAGTATCTATGAGTCTGTTTCTGTTTTCTTTGTTCATTTTCTTATTCATGAACATATTACATATATAAGTGAAATCATCTGGCATTTGACTTTTTCTTATTTCACTTAACATAATACCCTTTATGTCCACCCATGCTGCAGATGGCAATATTTCATTTTTTTTTACTACTGAATCATATCCCATGGTACCTCTTCTTGATCTATTTATCTATTAATACACACTTATATTGCTTTTATATATTGGATTAATGATGCAATGAACATATGGATGTATATGTCTTTTTGACTTAGTGTTTTTGGCTTATTTTGGATCAATACCAAGAAGTGGAATTGCTGGTTCCTTCTCCTTCTCTTATTCCTTCCAGTCTTTGTTTTGAAGTTTATTTTGATTGGTATAAGTATTCTTCCCTCAGCTTTTTGTTTGTTTGTTTCCATTTTCTTGAAATACTGTTTTACATCCCTTTACTGTCAGTCTATATGTATCTTTTGATCTGAAGTGAGTCTCTTATAGACAGTATAGGTAAGGATCTTCTTTTGTTATCCATTCAGTCACTGTACGTCTTTTGATTGAAATATTTAATTCATTTGCATTTAAAGTAATTATTGATATATATTCTTTAACTGCCATTTTATTATTTATATATTTAAAACATTTCTTCTTCTTAAAGAAAACTTTTAACATTTCTTGTAATACTGGTTTGCGGGTGATGAACTCCTTTAGCTTTTTCTTCCTTAGGAAGCTAGTCATCTGTCTTTTGATTCTAAATGATTTTTATTTATGTAGAGTAATCCTGGTTGTAGGTCCTTGCTTTTCATCACCTTGAATATTTCTTGCCACTTCCTTGTGGCCTACAAAGTTTGTGTTGAGAAGTTAGCTGATAGTCTTATGAGATTTCCCTGGTAGGTCAATAACTATTATTCTCTTGCTGCTTTTAGGATTCTCTCTTTGTCTTTAATCTTTGGTATTTTAATTATGATGTGTTTTGGTGTGGGTCTCTTTGGTTTCATCTTGTTTGAAACTTTCCATACTTCCTGAACCTATATGTATATTTCCTTCACCAAGAGTGGGAATTTTTCTGCCTTTATTTTTTCAAATAGGTTTCCAATTTTTTTTCTCTCTCTCTTCTCCTTCTCCACCTCCATGTGTAAATGTTGTCCAAAGGCTCCTTAAACTGCCCTCATTTGTTTTTTGTTTTCATTTTTCTTTTTGCTTTTCTGATTTGACATTTTCTACTTCTTTATCTTTCAAATTACTGATTTAATCTTTTGCTACAGGTACTCTACTCTTCATTACCATAATGTGGTCTTATCTCAGATAGCATATTCTTTATTTCTGACTGGTTCTCTTGTATGGTTTTCGTGACCTTTTGAAAATTATTCATTGATTTTTAGAGTAAGAGAGAGGCAAGAAGAGAGAGAAAGAGATCAACTTGTTGTTCTTTTTAGTTGTGCATTTATTGGTTGCTTCTTGTATGTGCCCTGATTGAGGATTTAACCCACAATATTGGTGTATCAGAATGACACTCTAACAAACTAAGTTATCCAGCCAGAACCTCAATAGTCTTTTATATGTTGCTGAAATTCTCATTAAATTCCTTGAGCATTCTTATAACCATTGTTCTAAACTCTGTATCTAGTAGTTCCTTGCTTTCATTTCATTTAGTTCTTTTTCTAGAGATTTATCCTGTTCTTTCATTTGCTGTTTATTTGAAAGATTTTAGGAAGTCTTAAGCATGAGCCAAAAGAATTAACTTGCAAGCTGGATGGAATAAAGTAGGGTGACAGGGAATGACCCATTAACCAGGCTTATGGTACTTATATATGGCACCTACTTGCTGGCTCTGTTGAGGAGAGCTCAGCAAAGGAACAATGGTTTCTGCCAGCAGTTCTGTCTAGAAGAGAACTGCCTTTGTAGCTCTCATTAATGCCAGATAATTCATTTCCTCCCCAAATGTTCCTGGTACCTGTTGAACTGCTCTCCCAGTGCTAGTGCTCAGAATGAGTGAATCCAACTAAATGTGCACAGGTGTTAAGAAAAACACGTAGGACTCCAACACCCCTCCAGCTCACTCAGCCCTGCTGTTTTTCATAGCCATAAGTTATAGGGACTTCTCTTCTTAGTGCTGGAATACTGGGTGGAGACTTCTGGTATTGGCATGGGAATCATGGCTCTCAGAGGGGCCCTTTGCAGCAGAGATATAACTCTATGTTTATAACTATCACATGTGGATGAAGGACCAGCCTTTCTTCCTTTCAGGATTGATGTGGCTTTTTCTTTATATCCTTATTTGTAGAACTTCCATTCAACTAACCTTCAGCTGTTTCTGAATGAAGGTTGTTCTGTAGATTAGTTGTAATACTGACTTGGTTGTGGGAGATTCCAAGTACTATGTCTACTTATGGTGTCATCTTGGCCAGAAGACTCTCGCTCATTCTAAATTTAAAAAAAAATTTATTGATGAGAGAGAGAGAGAGAGAGAGAGAGAGAGAGAAAGCATCAACTCATTGTTTCACTTAGTTGTTTCACTTTCTTGTGCACTCATTGGTTGCTTTTTGTATGTACCCCAATTGGGGATTGAACACATGACCTCAGTGTGCTGAGATGGCTCTTTATCCACTAAACCCCCTGACCAGGGCACCCTTGTCAAATTCTTAATTGCTGCTGCTAAAGAATGTTATTCTTTTTTCCTTACTTTGTGGAATTTATTTTGTAGGCATTTAGGAGGGGTAATTTATTCTTTAAATATTTTAATGAATTTTTAATTCAGGAAAATATAAGCAAAATAGAAAATTTTTTTTGAAAAGGTCAATGACATGCTTGGAAGTAAAATGATGTAAAAATATTAAATATTTGTATTAAGAATACTTAAACACACAAAATACAAATGTTAAATAATGGAGTTCTCATATTAAAAATACTAGAGAGCCTGAACTGTGGTGGCATAGTGATAAATTATCTACCTGAACTGCTGAGGTCATCAGTTTGAAACTCTGGGCTTGCCCTCTCAAGATACATACAAGAAGCAACTGTGACTTGATGCTTCCCATCCCTCTCCCCCTGCTTTTCTTTCCTCTCTTAAAACCAATAAATAATACATTCTTAAGAAAAAAAAAACTAGAGAAATTCAGTTGAATGAGTCAGACAAATTAGTCTCTACAGTAGTATGATTTAGTTATTTTTCCATAATAACATCAATGTCCTGTACATTTGGAGAACAAGCTACAAACAAATATATATAAAATAATGACAAAAGTAAAATTATTACAAATCCCTGAACAAAGGCTGAACATGCTTATCTGATTTTCAAGCTATTATATATAGCACTGTGAGCATGTGGCATACTGCACTAGCAAGACCTAATAGAAAAATAAAGAGATGTAGGAAATACTATTTCTGAGTTAGATCTGTACAAGGGTTATAGGGAATAACTTTGAGAAGAACAAAGAGTTACTATACAGATTAATATATTTTTTCATTTCTACTGCATTCTATATCATCAAATGGCATTAGAAAGGGAGAAATCTTAAATCATAAAATCAAAAGATGCTTTTAAATAATTAACTTAGAGTGAGGAAAAACTGAATTCAAACATCTTTGGTGAGACCTTGAATGCTTTGTTTATGCTATCCAAGTATCCATTTTGCAAAGGGTAAAAAAGAGGTAATGATGCTTATGTTACAGAAATGTGGTAAAAGTAAAGTATAACATATATGAAGATCTAAAAGGAATTCTGGCATGTAGAGGTGATAAATCATCATGTAATAGGTATAAGAGTAGTGGTTGAATAATTTATAATGCTAATATCTTTTATTAATAATATTTCACCATCTGAATAAAGTCAATAATTTTTGTTTGTCCTTTCCCTAATTCTATCAGCGATGGCTAGACCTTGACAAGAGGAGTTATAGTGTTTGATTTGGGAGTGTGGCTAGAGCTTGCCAAATTAAAGCTGTGTGTTTTGTGATCTACCTTTGTGTAGAATACAAATAATGTAACTACTTAGTAAATTTATGACTTAAAATAAGATTACCAGTAAACAATTAGCCAGAAGAAGTAATGAGATAAACTGAAATCTACTTTCTACCAAAGTAGACTTTGTCCTTAAAACACACACATACCAGCCTGGATATTTCAATTCTATTAGGGATGCTTCCCTGGATTATCAAAAATTCAGAAAGCAGAACTAAGCAGTACTTTATTTTTGCATAATTTTTTGCATGTTTACAAAGAACTTATTTATTTTCAAAATAATGTATTAGATTGATACAAAACAATATATACCACTGGCTTAGAAACCATGTCTTTCATCACCATGATGGGGTAGTATGAACTGAAACTATTTGTTTGAAACTCTGGATACAAAATCAGTCTTAGGTAAAATTGTGAAAGAAGTCAAATTTTTCTTGCTTTTACCTCTTCCCTTTCAATTTTGGCCAATTCCATTATTACTATTCCTGTATACTTTCTCAGTATTTAACAAACATTTACTCTGAAAAGCTGCCCCCAGGCTGTCCTTCTTAATTCCCTCTATTTAGTATTCAAATACTACCTGTTTTCCTTTTGCTCAATTTAAAAACTTGTTTGTTGACTAGATCATTCTCTCAGAGCCTGGCACCTGATTTTCAAGGTAGCTTTAGGCAATCAATTCATTCACTAATTAAATAATTAAAATAAATAATAAAACCATTTCTTTTATTTGTTACCCATCTCCACTCTTCTATCTCCTTCAACCCCTTTCCCTCTGGCAATCACCACACTGGTGTATGTGACTTTTCTTTTTTTTTTTTTTTAAATAAATTTTTATTAATGTTAATGGGATGACATTAATAAATCAGGGTACATATATTCAAAGAAAACATGTCTAGGTTATCTTGTCATTAAATTATGTTGCATACCCCTCGCCCAGAGTCAGATTGTCCTCTGTATATGACTTTTCTTTTGCTTAATCCCTTCATCTTTTTTTACCCAGATCCCCAATGCCCTCCCTTCTGACAGCTGTCAGTTTATGTATCTATGAGTCCGTTTCTGTTTTATTAGTTTAATTTGTTTATTAAATTCCACATATAAGTGAAATCATAAGGTATTTGTATTTCTCTGACTGGCTTATTTCACCTAGAATAACACTCTCCCGTCCATCCATGTTGTGGGAAAAGGTAAGATTTCCTTCTTTTTACAGCTGAGTAGTACTCTATTGTGTAAATGTACTACAGCGTTTTTTATCTATTCTTCTGTTGATGAACACTTGGGCTGCTTCCAAATCTTAGCTATTGTAAATAATGCTGCAATAAGCATAGGGGTGTATATATTCTTTCAAAGTAGTGTTTCAGGATTTTTCTGATATATTCCCAAAAGTGAAATTGCTAGGTCCAAATCTTTAGAAACTGGAATAAGTGAGTGTGGAATATTTAAAAATTTTAAATGTTTTGCATATTGATTAAAACACTCCCAAAAAATAGAATTGATTTGTCTGAAAAAAATAAAATCAAAGATATTTTTGAAATTCCTTCAAATAAATCTTTTACTGCCTTTATCATGGACAGAATAAAATATGATCACATTTGCTTTGGAAAGGAGAATCTCTCTTCTCACTTGAGAAATTATAATTTTTCTAAACCATAGCTTTTTTTTAACTCAATTCTAAAATATTTTATTATTAAGTGAGAAGTGGGGGGGCCAGAGACAGACACTCACATATGCCCCAACCGGGTCCCACCTGGAAGCCCCCTAGAGGTGATGATCTGCCTGTATGGTCCACTGCTGTATTGCTCAGCAAACAAGCTATTTTAGCACCTAATGTGAAGCCTTGGAGCCATCCTTAGCAGCTGGAGCCATCTTTTCCCCAACAATTTGAGCCATGGCTGTGGAAGGAGATGAGGGGGGTGGTAAGGGGTGGAGAAGCAGATGGTTGGTTCTCCTGTCTTCCCTGACAGGGAATCAAACTGGGAATTCCACACAATGGGCCAATGTTCTACTGCTGATCCAACCAGCCAGGGCACTAAAATATTAACCATTACATTTTCCAGCAACTGTTTCTGAAATTTTTACCCAAAATATTCTATATTTAGCAAGTTGTTTTCATATTCACAGTGGTACCAGTTAATTATTGTAACGCGGGTGGCTGAGGCTAGGCAGCTTCACATTGGATTTGAACAGACAGTAGAGAAACTGTGGAGTCAGAAAAGGTTGGACCATTCCATGTAATAAAGCAGACAAACACACAGGCAGAGGAAACCACCACTCAGGCAAACAAAGAGCAAAAATGGCCCCTCACAGTGGCAGGCAGGCAGGCAGGCAATCCATGCATCCACAATCCCCAATCTCTCTCGAGCACAAACACATGTAGCCTTATATAGGCCATACACACGTGGTACAGCCATGGACTCATGTACCAATCAGGCAAAATGCTTATAGCTGGTAACTCCATGAGCAAGCCTAACTCAGCTGCCCTACATTCCACCCCTTTAAGGTTGCTCATTTCACAATCTACATAACAGGAAATAGACTACAGCAACAGCAAAAGTTACACAAGAATTACAATAATTACAAAGGTGCCCTTAACAATGTCTCCCTGAGCACTTTGCCCAGGGTGTCTTCTGGAGGCCCATGCCTAATTCCCTACCCCAGGGTAGGTAGGAGGGCCTGTATAGTTCAGGGCTGTGTCCGGGGGAACTATAAAGTGTCCTTGGTGCAACTTTGCAACTGAATGAGAACCAGTGGAAGAGGGCATCCATAGGTGCCACAGGTGCCCCTCATCAGGGTCTCTTATTACTATCCATGAGCAACATGTGCATCCATCAAAGGAACTGGTGCCCCTCTCTGGTCACAGTCCAAGAGTCAGTCCACCATGATAGAAAGCCCAGCTGTTTGTATGAATCACCAAGGTAAAAGTCCATTACAGGCAACTAGCCATACAGCTCTTTATGAATGGACCTCCGCACCTTTCCATGGTGTGCTGTCTGTTGCCACAAGCCCCATCCAAACCCTTCAACAAGCTCATAGGGCCTGGTGAAGTCAAACACATTTAAGGCCTGTGTTACCTTAATAGTTCTCTTAGCTGCTGCTGCTGTTAAAAAATAACTAATGAATAAATAAAAAAAAGCACCTATTACCTTCTAATGCCAACACCTGCAGCATATTAGAAGGGGACCAGTGGATTGCCAATTTCACATGGCTCTTCTGGCCCCCACCTGTACCTGTTGGACAGGTCCCTCACCCTTCCCACTATTGAGACTCGGACAATGGGTCTTGGGGATCCTATATAACCTGACCGCCAGCCATTTTTCTAACAAATACCAGGGCCAACCACTCCACTACTTTTTCAGCAGCTAGAAACTGTTCTGACTCAAGCTGTCATCAAAGCTCCAACCAGGGGGAGATGACATCAGAGTAATGGCGGGGTAGGAAGCGATACCGATATATCTCCCCCAAAACTCAACAAGATCTTCAACCAGAAACAGAAAAACCTATCCTTGGAGCCTCCAGATGTTTCGCAATACACCCGAAGGTATGGTCGAGCGAAAAATTAGCTAAATATATAATCAAACCCCGAAGGAAATAGGGAGTAAGAAATGCTCCACCTTCCTCACTAACCTAAACAGGGTGGCTTTCACTAGGAACTGAGAATATAGAAACTAAGGTGGGCAAAGGGGGTGAATAGATCCAGGCTATGGCACAAATGGCCGAACCAGGCTGTGGCATGGAGATCCAAGCCGAAGAAAAACTGTTCCTGTGGCAACCCGGGCAATACAAGCTAACACTCGCGTCAAACCCAGACAAAGAAGACAAGTGGGGCACCTATTTTCCCCGATCTCCTGGTCAGTGCGCGCAGATAGTGGGTGAGAGATTCCTTCAAAAGCCCCGGGAGTGGGTGCCCATGTAACCCCACAGAGAGGCAGAGTCAGAGCCTTTGTGTGGGCTGAAAGTGGAACCTCCGGACCGCCCCAGCGCCCAAAAAAAGCCACGCACAGGGAGGGAGCAAGAGCCAATTCCAATGCTGGAACATTTCCGTGCGGGTGGGGGTTTAACTCAGAGAGTGAGAGATGGCCTGATATCCTGGTCTGCATGTGCAGATAGTGAGCGAGAGAATCCTCCGAGTGCCTCAGCAGTGCGTGCCCATGTTATCCCACAGAGGAGCAGAGTCAGGGGCCTTTGTGTGGGCCAAAAGCAGAATTTTGGGCTGCCCCAGCGCCTTAAAAAAGCCGCACATGGGGATGGAGCGAGAGCCAATTCCAATGCTGGAACTTTTCCGTGTGGACAGGGGTTTCACTCAGAGTGTGAGACTTCCGGCCTGATATCCTGGTCTGCGCGTGCAGATAGTGAGCGAGTTTCCTCCAAGCACCTTGGGAGTGGGCACCCGCCTGTGTTACCAGACAGAGTGGCAGAGCCAGAGGTCTATGAGTGGGCAGAAGCCCTGCCTGATTATGCAAGCAGCTCTGACAGACTGAGCCTTACCCAGAGCCCTGTGCTGAGTGGGAATAGAGTAGGGAGTTGCCAGCTCTTTGAGCCTCTTACTATCCAGGCAGAGGCAGCAGCAACTCCATAGCTAAATTATCAGGCTACTAATTGAGGAAGGAAAGACTAGGAGAAAGGCTCCAGGAACACAAACTCTCTCACTGGCAGAGCCTATAAATGCTAATGAGCCTCAACTGCCAACGAGACTAAAGCACAATACATGACATTGCCATAGAGACTTATCAACTGCAAACCTTTACCTGAGCATGCCAAAGGGACAGAACCCGGGGTACAGAGTCACTGACCAGGAAGAGGGAGAGAAAAGTAAAAGCAAGAACATAACCTCTCAAAATTAAGAATAATCCACAGACTTTATAACCTATCCCATTTTATCATATTTGTTCATTTGTTTCTTTTATCTTCATTCTTGATTTTTTTTTTCTTCCTCCAATTCGGTCGTTTAACTCTCTGCCGATCTTACTCTTTCCTCTCCTTGAACTACACTACCCATAAGTGTTACATCTTCCATTATCTTTTCTTTCCTCTTCCTTTCTCTCTATGAGGGTTGCACTCCAAAACCCTTAACTCTCTCTCTCTCTCTCCTCTTTTTTCTTTTTTCTTCTTTTAGTGGTTCCCTCTTTTTCTCTCTCTCTCTCTCTTTCTTTTCTCCCTCTATATTAGTTTCTTCCTTTCTCCTTTTGTCTCCTCTCATTCAGACTTCAATAACGAACAAATTATCTTATCTGGGACTCAAACTTATGTTTGTGGCATTTTGGGGTGTTTTTACTTCACCTTTTTAACTTACTAGCAGTGCTCCCATCTCTGGCTCTCCATTTTATCTAGTTTTTCTTCCACTAAATACAATAGTAATTTTTAAATTTGTCCCCCCATTTTCCTTTTTCCCTATTATTCCTCTCAACATAACTCTTAGTCAACCAACACCTAAAAGCAAATCATTTTATTCTTGACCCAAATTTTTTCCTTATTTGCTTTTTGTGGGTCCATACTCCCTTTTCTTTTTTTCTTTTTTTTTTCTTTTTTGCCCCTTTATTATTTTTCCCAATTCAGGCCCTCCATTAGAGGCATTGTTTGTTCTATTTAGTACAATATATTTCACAGCTCACCACAAGATTTTCTCAAGAAAGAGGGGAGAGGACAGGAGAGGAAAAAAGGAGGGGGGGAAATAATTTCCTTTTTTAAAATTTTTATTTTATTTTATTTTTCTTTATTTCATTATTAATTAAAAAAAACTTTTCAATTTTTTATTGTTTTAACTTTTTATTCTTTATTAAATCTCATTAATACTATCAACAAAACCACCCTCAGATGCCATTAAGGAAGAGAAAATCAAATATCATGGATACAGAAGAAAGAGAGGTAACACAGCTAGAAGAGAAAAAATCTATGGAGAAAAAATTTAACATATTGAAAATCTTGGAGCTAAATGACAGAGAATTTAAAATAGAAATCATAAAAATCCTCCAAGATATACAAGAAAACACAGAATGGCAATTTAGGAAGCTCAGAAAACAACTCAATGAACAAAAAGAATATATTTCCAAGGAAATTGAAACTATAAAAACAAATCAAACAGAGATGAAAAACTCAATTTACGAGCTGAAAAACGAGGTAACAAGCTTAGCTAAAAGAACAGGCCAGGTAGAAGAGAGGATTAGTGAAATAGAAGACAAGCAACTTGAGGCACAACAGAGAGAAGAAAGGGACTCAAAAATTAAAAAAAATGAGATAGCCCTACAAGAATTATCTGACTCCATCAAAAAGAATAACATAAAAATAATAGGTATATCAGAGGGAGAAGAGAGAGAAAATGGAATGGAGAACATACTCAAATAAATAATGAGAACTTCCCAAGCCTGTGGAAAGAACTAAAGCCTCAAGTTCAAGAAGCAAACAGAACTCCGAGTTTTCTTAACCCCAACAACCCTACTCTAAGGCACATCATAATGAATTTGGCACAAACCAACAACAAAGAAAAAATTCTCAAGGCAGCCAGGGAAAAGAAGAATACAACATATAAAGGAAGGCCCATTAGATTATCAACAGATTTCTCAGCAGAAACTCTACAAGCTAGAAGAGAGTGGACCCCAATATTTAAAGTCCTGAAAGAGAGGAACTTTCAGCCACAAATACTATACCTATCAAAGCTATCCTTCAAATATGAAGGAGAAATAAAAACATTCACAGATACAGAAAAGATGAGGGAATTAATCATCAGAAAACCCCCACTCCAGGAAATACTAAAGGGGGTTCTCCAATCAGATACAAAGAACAAAAAAAAAAAAAAAAAGCCACAAGTAAAAGCTCCAAGAAGAACACAATAAAACCAAATTTAACTTGGGACAACAACAAAAAGAAATGGGGGGAGAGGATGGAGAGTAACAGTAGCAAAGGACGATGGAGTGCTAAAGTACTTCCAAAATAGTTTGCTACAATGAATAGGGTAGGAACCCTTTTCATTACTTAAAGGTAACCACCATTGAAAAAAACACCACAGAAGCATATGAGATAAAAAAGATAGCAACAGAGGAAAGATGTATGGAATTCAACCAAATAAAAACAAAAAAATAGAAAAATGAAAGAGAAAGATCAAACAAGACACAAAACTAACAGAAAGCAAGATATAAAATGGCAATAGGGAACTCACAAGTGTCAATAATTACACTAAATGTAAACTGATTAAACTCAACAATAAAAAGGCACAGAGTAGCAGAATGGATTAAAAAAAAAATCCAACTGTATGCTGCCTACAGGAAACTCATCTAAGTAACAAGCATAAAAACAAATTCAAAGTAAGAGGCTGGAAAACAATACTCCAAGCAAATAACATCCAAAAAAAAGAGCAGGCATAGCAATACTCATATCTGATAATGCTGACTACAAGACAGGAAAAGTACTCAGAGACAAAATGGCCATTTCATAATCACTAAGGGGACACTAAATCAAGAAGACATAACAATTTTTAATATATATGCACCAAACCAAGGAGCACCAAAATATATGACAGCTACTTATTGACCTTAAAACAAAAACTGACAAAAATACAATCATACATGGAGACCTCAATACACCGCTGATGGCTCTAGATCGGTCACCCAAACAGAGAATCAACAAAGATAAAGTGGCCTTAAACAAAACACTAGATCACCTGGATATGCTAGACATCTATAGGACATTTCATCCCAAAATGACTGAGTATACATTTTTCTCCAGTGTACATGGATCATTCTCAAGAATTGACCATATGTTGGGCCACAAAAACAGCATCAGCAAATTCAGAAAAATCGAAGTTGTACCAAGCATATTTTCTGATCATAAAGCCTTGAAACTAGAATTCAACTGCAAAAAAGAGGGGAAAAATCCCACAAAAATGTGGAAACTAAACAACATACTTTTAAAAAATGAATGGATCAAAGAAGAAATAAGTGCAGAGATCAAAAGATATATACAGACAAATGAAAATGACAATACGACATATCAGAATCTATGGAATGCAGCAAAAGCAGTGATAAGAGGGAAATTCATATCACTTCAGGCTTATATGAACAAACAAGAGAAAGCCCAAGTGAACCACTTAACTTCACACCTTAAAGAACTAGAGAAAAAAGAACAAAGACAACCCAAAACCAGCCGAAGAAAGGAGATAATAAAAATCAGAGCAGAAATAAATGAAAGAGAGAACAGAAAAACTACAGAAAAATTAATAGAACAAGGAGCTGATTCTTTGAAAAGATCAACAAAATTAACAAACCCTCGGCAAGACTTACCAAGGAAAAAAGATAAAAGAACTCATATAAACAAAATCCAAAATGAAAGAGGAGAAATCACCACAGACACCGTAGATATACAAAGAATTATTGTACAATACTATGAAAAACTTTATGCCACTATATTCAACAACCTAGAAGAAATGGATAAATTCCTAGATTAATACAACCTTCCTAGACTGAGTCAAGAAGAAGCAGAAAGCATAAACAGACCTATTAGTAGAGAAGAAATAGAAAAAACCATTAAAAACCTCCCCAAAAATAAAAGTCCAGGCCCTGACGGCTATACCAGCGAATTTTATCAAACATTCAAAGAAGACTTGGTTCCTATTCTACTCAAAGTCTTCCAAAAAATTGAAAAAGAAGCAATACTTCCAAACACATTTTCTGAGGCCAACATAACCCTCATACCAAAACCAGGCAAGGATGGCACAAAAAAAGAAAACTACAGACCAATATCTCTAATGAATAGAGATGCTAAAATACTAAACAATATACTAGCAAATCGAATACAACAGCATATTAAAAAAATAATACATCATGATCAAGTGGGATTCATCCCAGAATTTCAAAGATGGTTCAAGATACGTAAAACAGTTAACGTAATACACCATATCAACAAAACAAAGAAAACCACATGATCTCATCAATAGACGCAGAAAAGGCTTTTGATAAAATACAACACAATTTTATGTTTAAGACTCTCAACAAAATGGGTATAGAGGAAAATATTTCAACATGATAAAGGCCATATATGATAAACCATCAGCTAACATCATATTAAATGGCACTAAACTGAAGGCTTTCCCCCTTAAATCAGGAACAAGACAGGGTTGTCCACTCTCTCCACTATTATTTAATGTGGTACTAGAGATTCTAGCCAGAGCAATCAGACAAGACAAAGAAATAAAAGGCATCCATATCGGAAAAGAAGAAGTAAAGGTATCACATTTTGCAGATGATATGATCCTATACATCGAAAACCCCAAAGAATTCTCAAAAAGACTACTAGAAACAATAAGCCAATACAGTAAGGTCGCAGGATACAAAATTAACATACAGAAATCAATAGCCTTTCTATATGCCAACAATGAAACATTTGAGAACAAACTCAAAAGAATAATCCCCTTCACAATTGCAATAAAAAAAATAAAATAGGAATAAACATAAAAATAAATTAGGAATACACATAAAAAAGAATGTAAAGGACTTATATAATGAAAACTATAAAGCATTGTTAAGGGAAATTGAAAAAGATATAATGAGATGGAAGAATATACCTTGTTCTTGGTTTGGAAAAATAAATATAATCAAGATGGCCATATTACCCAAAGCAATATACAAATTTAATGCAATTCCCATCAAAATTCCAATGACTTTTTTTAAAGAAATAGAGCAAAAAATCATCAGATTTATATGGAACTATAAAAAACCCCGAATAGCCAAAGCAATCCTAAAGAAAAGAATGAAGCTGGGGGCATTACAATACCTGACTTCAAACTATATTATAGGGCCACAATAATCAAAACAGCATGGTATTGACAGAAAAATAGAAACTCAGACCAATGGAACAGACTAGAAAGTCCAGAAATAAAACCACATATATATAGCCAAATAATTTTTGATAAAGGGGCAAACAACACACAATGGAGAAAAGAAAGCACCTTCAATAAATGGTGCTGGGAAAACTGGAAAGCCACATGCAAAAGAGTGAAACTGGACTACAGTTTGTCCCCCTGTACTAAAATTAACTCAATATGGATCAAAGATCTAAACATAAGACCTGAAACAATTAAGTGCATAGAAGAAGACATAGGTACTAAACTCATCGACCTGGGTTTTAAAGAGCATTTTATGAATTTGACTCCAAAGGCAAGAGAAGTGAAGGCAAAAATTAATGAATGGGACTACATCAGACTAAGAAGTTTTTGCCCAGCAAGAGAAACTGATAACAAAATAAACAGACAGCCAACTAAATGGGAAATGATATTTTCAAACAACAGCTCAGATAAGGGCCTAATATCCAAAATATACAAAGAACTCATAAAACTCAATGACAAACAAACAAACAATCCAATAAAAAAATGAGAAGAGAATATGAACAGACACTTCTCCCAGGAAGAAATACAAATGGCCAACAGATATATGAAAAGATGCTCATCTTCGTTAGTTATTAGAGAAATGCAAATCAAAACTGCAATGAGATACCACCTCACACCTATTAGATTAGCTATTATTAACAAGACAGGTAATAGCAAATGTTGGAGAGGCTGTGGAGAAAAAGGAACCCTCATCCACTGTTGGTGGGACTGTAAAGTAATACAACTTTTATGGAAGAAAATATGATGGTTCCTCAAAAAACTGAAAATAGAACTACCTTATGACCTAGCAATCTCTCTACTGGGTATATACCCCCAAAACTCAGAAACATTGATACGTAAAGACACATGCAGCCCCATGTTCATTGCAGCATTGTTCACAGTGGCCAGGACATGGAAACAACCAAAAAGCCCATCAATAGATGACTGGATAAAGAAGATGTGGCACATATACACTATGGAATACTACTCCACCATAAGAAATGACGACATTGGATCATTTACAGCAAAATGGTGGGATCTTGATAACATTACACGAAGTGAAATAAGGAAATCAGAAAAAACCAGAAACTGCATTATTCCATACGTAGGTGGGGCATAAAATTGAAACTAAGAGACATTGATAAGAGTGTGGTGGTTATGGGGGGAGGGGGGAGAGGAAGAGGGAAAGGGGGAGGTGGAGGGGCACAAAGAAAACTAGATAGAAGGTGACGGAGGACAATCTGACTTTGGGTGATGGGTATGCAACATAATTGAACGAAAAGATAACCTGGTCTTGTTATCTTTGAATATATGTGTCCTGATTTATTGATGTCGCCACATTAAAAAAATAAAATTATTAAAAAAAAAAAAAGCTCCAACCAGACTTTATTAGGCTTGCCATCTAATTTCTCTCTATCTGCCCTTGCCACAGTCAATTCTACCCACATTTGTGTTTGGGTAACTTTCACAGGCCCATTTCTCTTGTTAGTTATGGTACGGGGC
This sequence comes from Saccopteryx bilineata, assembly GCF_036850765.1. NCBI lineage: Eukaryota > Metazoa > Chordata > Mammalia > Chiroptera > Emballonuridae > Saccopteryx > Saccopteryx bilineata. Next base: position 84,185,549 of record NC_089491.1, on the reverse strand, counting down.
AGCATGGGCAGCAGCCCTCACAGCCTTCCAGTTTATCTCCGTTCCAGAGGCCACGATGCCATCCACTTGTATGTTCCACAGCTGCTCTAAGCAGGCTAACAGGGGTTCAGTGGCTTTCTGCCTGAATTTCACCCCCAACTCCATCCGTTCTGCTCAGGTATGGGACCAAACCTCAAAATTCTCCACTACCTGGGGAGATGGCTTAGGTTGCCCCTGAGAGATTCTTGGCTGCTGGGTCTTTACCTTCTTGGTGACCACCAGCCGGGCTTTGAATCTGTGGACAGCAGTTGCATCCTGAGCCGCCCCTCAGAAGAGTCAGAAACACCTGATGCTACCAACTCAAAGCCACTCAACTGGCAGGAATGCAGCTCCATCTTCTGCACTCACTTTGGCTCCTGTGGCTGCTGGCTCTTAGCCTAATGCTGACTCTGGAGCTCCTGAACCTGCAGTTGTTTCTCCAATAGCCATTGCTGCCAACATTCAGCTTCCAGGGCAAACTGCAACTCATGAACCTGTAACTCTTTGTCCAGAGACTGCTCCAGTTCCAGGCGCTGATGGCGCTCAGTCTGCACCTGACTCTGTAAGTATCAGACTCAGTCACCCTCCCTCTCCAGCACTCGCTCCAGTTCACACCTTCATTCCTGCTCAGTATGCAGCTCATCCTAGAGCTTTTGACCTCGCTCAGCTTCTTGCACAGAAACTCTTGGTTTCTTCTTGCAGGATTGTAAAAATCACCCAGCCCATGGTTCCCGCCAGGAGAGTCACTTGGATCAGCCATTTCTCTATTCCACCCCACAGGGGTGTTGGCAGCTGCATACCCATCTGGTCTGAATCCTATCGACTACACCAGATGTAATGCTAATGGCCAAAGCCAGGTAGGTTCACTAGATTCGGGTAGATGGTAGAAAAACTGCAGAGCCAGAAAGCATTGGTCCATTCCATTTAGTAAAATCTCACAATGACAGACAAGCAGACAGGCAGGGGATACAGCCCCTCAGGCAAACAAAGAGCAAAAATGGCCCCTCACAGTGGCTGGCAGGCAATCTGTGTGCATCTGCAGTACCCCATCTCTCTCAAGCTCAAGTACCTGTAGCCTTATATAGGCCACACACACGTGGCACAGCAATGTACTTATGTACCAATTAGGCAAAGTGCTTGTAGCTTGTAACTCCGCAAGCAAGCCTAACACAGCTGCCCCACAATTATAATGTAATTTTATTTTTTTTCTTAGTGCCATGTGTTTGTTAGAGTTGTTTTAATAGTTTGCTCTTGGCATTAATATTGAAAAATAATCAGGGAAGTTTTAATGGTTCTATTTTTGTTTGGTTTTTCTGGGTTTTCTGTTTGCCAGCAAACCATTCACTCTATTGCACTTTTATTAAAATAAAAATAAAAATTAATGTAAGCAATATTTAATATACAGTGGTACCTTGAGATAGGAACAGACCAACATACAATTTTTTTACGATATGAGCTGTGACTCGGTCCGTATTTTTGTTCGAGATCTGAGCAAAATTCCAAGATATGAGTCGTGATTCAGGAAGATGCCGCTAGTTGGCACATTGGCACATTGGCACATGGGTCCAGTATCCGCAGTTTGATATACGAGTTGACTGACTTACAGGCTTGGTTACAGAACGAATTAAATTTGTATTTCAAGGTATCACTGTATAAGCATTTTCTGTATTAGCCTCTCATTGAGTTTAAATTTTATACAGTAAAATGTATTGATTTTAGGTATTCAATGAGTCTTAATGAATATATTTGTTCTTATAAGTAACTCCCAGTCAACACATAGGACCCTTATAAGTTATCTCCTATGTTCTTCCAGGTGATCCTCATATACAAGCAGCCACTGTTTTAAAGTAAATCACTATAAATTAGTTTTACATATTTTGAACTTCATGTAAGTGAAATCATATAGAATGTACTCTATCTAGTCCAGCTTCTTTCACTCAACATAATACTCATCCTCATTGTTGTGTATATCAGCAATTTGTTCTTTATTTGCTGCTGAGTAAAACTCTCCCATTTGTAGACATTTGATTATTTCCAGTTTTAACTTGTAGGAAATAAGAATAAATGACCTCAAAATATACCTCTTTGGAATTAGTAATTTTTTGAGCTGGAGGCAAATCAGTATCAACAGCCAAATAATGAAGGTTTCCCTGAGCTCCCCTTATTTCACTAAAAGCAAAAACTTCTGAGAAATAAGGGCTGACATAATTCTCTCCTGAGAAAGTTTTATGGCCATAAAGAAGACAGAAAATGAGTTCCCACTGTGATGGGCTTGCACAAACAAACCTTATTCAAGTGGTTTATGTTCCAAGTTTATGTTACAATTATTTAATGCTGGCATATATCAGTACAAATGACTTTTGTAAGTTAATTCTGTATATTGTGACCTTACTAAATTTAAATATTAGTTTCAGGATTAGTTTTTGGCATACTTAGGTTATTTTACATAAATAATCTTGTTGTCTGTGAATAAAAACTGTTTTACTTCTCCCTTTCCAATTTATTTCATTTGTAATTTTTTATTGCTTTCATCTGCTAATTATGACCTCTACTATGATGATAAATATAAATAGTGAATGAAGACATATTTATCTTTTTCCCCAATATTGGGAAAAGCATTCAATAATTCATTACTCTGTGATATAAGCTGTATATTTTTATGTTCCTTATCAGGTAGAGGAAGTGACCTTCTAATTCTTGTCTGATGAGAATTTATATCATAAAAATGTAAAATTTTGCTAGACATTTTAATACTTGTTTTGGTATGATCATATGATTGTTCTCTATAATTTTATCTATTGATGAATAATACTGATCAATTTCAAATATTAAACCACTCTTGTCTCCTCTGATAAATTCTATTTTATAATAATATGTCTTTTTTATAAGAACTTTGAAGTGTATCAAGTTTTTTGGAATCTAAATTCCTGATCTCAGACTTCCAAACTTAGTTAAATGATATCAACCGTGTTTTCCAATCTGGTTCTAGGGGCCACATTAGTGCTTAGTTTATAAGAAAAAGTGGTATTCATTGCATCCCATATATTCCTTCTACAATTTTCACCTGTTTTGATCAATAGGTTGAGAGTAGAAGTCAACTATATTATTTTCAAGCCAAACCTAAAAGGAATGATGCTTGACTCTGTAGCTCACTTATTCCTTCCCTATAAATAGTCAATATGTTGTTCTCATACTTCAGAGGGCATAGCTGTTTTTCTGAGCCAACTTTCCAAAACTGTGTGTGGAGCAACGTCCCCAGTTGTTCACATTATAACCATATACAGTGTGTCCATAAAGTCATGTTGCACTTTTGACCTGTCACAGGAAAGCAACAAAAGACTATAGAAATGTGAAATCTGCACCAAATAAAAGGGAAACTCTCCCAGTTTCATACCTATTCAGTGCAGTCCGATGTGGGCTAACACACAGATTTTTTAGGACTCCTTAGGTAGCTATCATGTATATCCTCTAGATGCTCGTTACTGACCGATGGCCTACCAGAACAGGGCTTCTCCACCAAACCGCCGGTTTCCTTCAACTGCTTATCCTAACGAGTAATGGTATTCCTATGTGGTAGTGCTTCATTATAAATGCGCCAATATTCTCATTGCACTTTGGTCATGGATTCGAAATTAGCAAGCCACAGAACACACTGAACTGACCGTCCACATCTCGACTGGCATGGCCATGGGATGCTACGCTGTATACATGGTGTTACATCATCCTCTGTGCATGATCACATGCTGCCACATCTTCCTACAGAAACTGGGAGGGTTTTCCTTTTATTTGGTGCAGATTTCACATTTCTATCATCTTTTGTTGCTTTCCTGTGACTGGTCAAAAGTGCACCATGACTTTACAGACACACCATAAATACACACACACACACACACACAATAAGAAGAAAATAAACTTTATTCTACAAATCCACTGAAGCTTTAAAGTTGTTGGTTACTGCTGTTTAGAAATGGCTATCTTCACTAATACATTATAAAACTTCTATTTATAACATTCTGATCACAAATGAAATTAAAATAATTTAATGAATGCTTTTAAAATAACACATAGGTCAGAGATGGGTACTGAATAAATATCAACAAGAACAATGCATGAAATCAAAACATGGCAGTGAAAATAAAATAGAGTCATCACTTGGTATTTATGCAGGATTAGTTCCAGGACTCCCTCCCATGGATATCAAATTCCTGACACTCAAGTCTCATATATAAAATGGCATGCATAATATTTATGTATAACTTGTGTACAACACCGAGACCCCATATACTTTGAATCATCTTTAGATTACTTATAATACCTAATACAGTATAAATGCTGGATAAATAGTTGTTATACTGTATTATTAGGAAATGACAAGAAAAAAAGTCTGCACATGTTTGGTAAAAATGCACCCATCATATATTTAACTACACAGTATATATCAGTACATTTTTTTATTGTTGCTAAACAATATAAAAAATTTTATGAATATTTTTGACCTGCAGTTGGTTGTATCCACAGAGGTGGACCCTACAGATATAAAGAGAAATTAAGAAAAAAATAGTCAAGGAAACTGTCTCCATAAAGCAACTTAATATAAATTATTTTATTTTTTTATTCAACATACATTTATTGACTATTAACTATATTCTAGAATCTTTATTATATGTGGCTTAAGTGTCTGTCGCCGATAGCTTATTGGTTGCTTGTGTAACTGTACTAGCCAATGGGGTGAAGTTGCCATGACTGAAAGCAAATTGAGCGGGTCAGGGGGAAGGTGAACATTTGTTTGCATTGGCAATCATCTGTTTTACATAAAAACTATGTCTTTACGTAATTTCTTTTAAGAATGCCTCCTAGAAAATACAGCACTGAAGAGGAAAGAAAAGGAGCTAAAGCTGCACAAAAACGGCTTTCTCAACAAAAAGAAACCACTGAGCAGAGAAAGACAAGGCTTGCTTCAGTCGCAGAGCAAATGCATCTTTCTAGGCAAAATGAGACTGATGAGCATAGAGAAACAAGGCTTGCCTCAGATGCAAGACAAAAAAGCCTGTCTCAACAAAACGAGTCCCTTGAACAAAGGCAGGAGAGAAATGCAAAAAAACGACAGAATAATGCTGACTGAAATGCAAAAAGGATTAAAATAGTTTCAAACGGAAAAACTTTTATTTTTGAGCATTCCTCTGGTGACATGAATATTAAATGTGAACACTGTCAGTCCTTAAACTTCAAGTTAGAAACTAATCGATTTGACCATGGCAGGAAAGGATTTTCTTTATTTATTGAGCTAGCGGTGGCTCTTAAGAAATGTACCACCAGTGGTTTCCTTCATTGCACTCTACTTTAAGCAATTAAGCAAGTAGAAGGGGGAAACCCTGTGGGGCACTAAGCAAAGGGGCGTACTCGCCACCTGCCCTGGATAATTCAGTTTGAATTAGCAGAGACCTTTGCACAAATCATTTTAATTACAATTTATAATATCTAGAATAGCGGTCATTTTGTATGACCGATGGACTTTCTAGTGCTCTATAAACAAATTAGTTGAGTCCCAGCTCAGTGTATCAACCCAGTGTGTGGATGTCCTAGGTTCAATTCCTGGCCAGGGCACATAGGAGAAGCACCCATATGTTTCTCTACCTTTTCTTTCTCTTTCACTCTTTATCTTTTCTCCTCCCCTCCTGCAGCCATGGCTTGATTGGAGCGAGCTGGCCCCGGGTGCTGAGGATGACTCCATAGCCTCTGGCCCAGGTGCTAAAAAAATGGCTTCTGTTGCAATGGAGCAAGAGTCCCAGAAGGGCAGGGCTTGCTGGGTGGATCCAGGTCAGGCACATGCAGGAGTCTGTCTCTGACTCCCCTTTTCTCACTAAATAAAAAAAATATATAGTTAAGTCCCTGTTCTCACTTATAAAATACTTAGTGATAGAAATATTAGTACATCTGTAAATGGAGAGCAGTAATCATGTATAGAAATAATATGAATACAAAAATTTACTCACATTTATTTGGCTTCACTGTTTTTTCCTGTGTATTTTGAAATTGTTAATCATTTTATCCCTCTTCTTCTTCTTTTTTTTTTATTTTTCCGAAGTGAGAAGAGGGGTGAGGCAGACAGACAGATTCCCACATGTGCCCAACCGAGGTACACATGGCATGCCCACCAGGTGGCAATGCTTGGCCCCTCTGGGGCATTGCTCCACTGCAATTAGAGCCATTATAGTGCCTGAGGCAGAGAGCATGAAGCCATCCTCAGTGCCCGGTGCCAATTTTGCTCCGATGGAGCCTTGGCTACCAGAGGGAAAGAGAGAGAGAGAAAGGATAGGGGGAAGGGGGAAGAAGCAGATGGTCACTTCTCCTGTGTGCTCTGGCCTGGAATCAAACCCAGGACTTCCACACGCTGGGCCACTGAGCCAACCAATCAGGGCCCCTCTTCTTTTTTTTTTTTTATAAGCAATATCCTATGACACAATGAAGTTGCTAAAAGACAAAGAGCCAAATGAAGAAGAATGACAATAATTAACATGACTCCACTGTGTAATCAGTTCTTTGAAGAGACAGAATTGATTGTAAATTAAAAACCTGTATTAATATAACCTGTTATAGGCAATGCTCTCAGCCATTTGCCAGAGAAAATCAAGTATAAACTTTTAAAATTTTTTCTTCTGTAATGACCTTTACATGAGTCAAACTATCCCACTTGACATCTGGGGAAAAGATAAATACCTCTGGTTAATAACTAACTTGGGTTTACTCTGGTTTCAGGTTTAGTGCTAACCCATTAATAATGAAAGGCAGCAATTCCAGAAAATAAAATGCCAAAATGTAGGACTGACAATTTTTTTGTTATTGTTCTTAGTTCATTTTATCATTAATGTAGTTTAAAGATAAAGAAGGTCGCCTGACTTGCCATAATGCTAGATAAAGAAGAAGGCTCAAAATAGGTCAAAAATTGCTAAAGGTATCCAACACTCTTACCTCTATTTTTCAAGTTATAGACACTGATTCTGTCTTTGTTAGCTGCCTTGGTAAGGACACTTCGTATATGTAGAAATCTATATTTTGCCTATTTGTGAGCCTTCAAATGATGTCACACTTGCTAATTTATGAACTTTTTTTAAATTTTGGTGTTTAAAAATTAATCATTGGTGCTCCAGCCAAATGATTGCAGTTTAAATATACTACAAATGAATTTTGCCATCCAATTATATGGCAGATGTAATTTACTCCCAGAATAACTGTAAAAAGACCAAAGCAGCAATCAAACAAATCAAAATGTACTGTATTGAGTTGCATTTCACAGGCAGCACCCTTTATTACCTAGCCACAGGCTTGGCATTATGGTCATGATAGGACAGCATCCTTGAGTGTAATAGCCTGTTAGAAATCTATTTGTCAAAATAAGTAGGATTCAAATACATGCAACTGAGTATATCCTACCACAGGGGTCCCCAAACTTTTTACACAGGGGGCCAGTTCACTGTCTCTCAGACCGTTGGAGAGCCGAACTATATAAAAAAAAAACTATGAACAAATACCTATGCACACAGCACATATCTTATTTTAAAGTAAAAAAATAAAACTGGGACAAATACAATATTTAAAATAAAGAACAAGTAAATTTAAATCAACAAACTGACCAGTATTTCAATGGGAACTATGGGCCTGCTTTTGGCTAATGAGATGGTCAATGTCCGGTTCCATATTTGTCACTGCTAGCCCTAACAAGTGATATGATGTGCTTCTGGAGCCGTGACGCATGTGTCCTGTGTCACCAGAAGTAGTACTGTACGTGAGCGACTCAGCGCTTTGCGGCGCCGCCACATACAGTACTCCAGGAGCACAGGATGTAGGTGCTCCCCTCATTGACCACCAAAGAATGAGGTGCCCTTTCCAGAAGTGCGGAGGGGGCGGGATAAATGGCTTCAGGGGGCTACATGTGGCCCGCGGGCCGTAGTTTGGGGACCCCTGTCCTACCAAGTATATTCTAGTAGAAACAGGAAACTGTCAATAATACACATTTATAAAAAATCCTTCAAATTTGCTAAATGTTATGTATTAGAGCATTCACCATGCCATTTCATGATGCAGATGGGAAAGCGAAAACACCCATTTTCTCTATTCATTGACTGAACTGTAGTCAATGAAACACACATTTCCCACCAAATTGTTGATGATGTAAAGGTAGAGAGAATGCCTTGACCTGGATGGTTATCATAACTTAAATCTACATGTTACAATAAACTTGCTCTGTGTATTGTTTAAACTTTTCTAAGCTTGTGGGCACATTTTATTATGCCTAACACTTGCTTCAAATAAGACTTGTCAGAAAGCTCTGCTGTGGCCCTCTTTCATGTAGTGTGCTGGCTTCATGCCAAGGTTTTTAATAAGGAGAGAAAATAAGAATTCTTAAAAGTTTAAAGCCCAATAATCCAGGAACTGAAATCTGATTAAGTAAAAAATAAAGTTTCTACAATTAAATGATTCAGTGGCAGATAAAATGGAAGCAGAACCCAAGAAATAAGTTTTACCAATTTAATTTTGTAAGCTCCCACAAATTGGGATGATGTCTCTCTGCTTAGCACAGAAATATTAAGGCAAAAAAAAAATGGATTCTTTTTTCATTCAGACAGAATTACATTCTAATGAGAAAGATCAACTACTTGCTTTTCTTTTGGGTGTAATATGAAAAGTTTTTTTCTGTATGAGCCTTCCTTCTTCATAGCTTATTTATATATAAGATACTGGTTTTATGAAAAAGTAATTTATAAACCACTTGTGCATTCCCATATATCCATCTATTATAGCTCTAGTTTCTGCTCAGTTTGCTTAACTCTGGGAACAAACAAAATGAAAAAAAACCTTACTTAGCCAGAAGACATGGGCTGCCTAGGGTTTTGTCTTTTCTGGTACTTCTTGCAATAGGAACCTCATGTCTGAAACACAAGCATCTGCAGATTTAGAAAAACAGTCAGAGAAATGGAGCAGCAAATAGACAGTAGAGTTGAGGGAAGCTAGCAAATTTTTGAGCATTTATTCTTATATTTCAAAGCAAAATAATAAGAATTTAGTTAAGCCAAATTCTTACCATGGTTTCCTTCTTTATTTTTTTCCTCACGCATGTCTCATACATTATTATTTTATTACAGACAAAATTTACTAACTACTAATTCTATGCCCTGAAATTATTCTGGAATTATGTGAAAAAGAAGTTACTTTTCTAACTTGACAGAGGTACAGGTAACTACTTGAGAAGTCATTAATAAGAATATTAGGCCCTGGCCAGTTGGCTCAGTGGTAGAGCATCGGCCTGGCGTGCAGGAGTCCCAGGTTCGATTTCCGGCCAGGGCACATAGGATAAGCACCCATCTGCTTCTCCACCTCTCCTCCTCTCTTTCCTCTCTTCCCCTCCCACAGCTGAGGCTCCACTGGAGCAAAAGATGGCCCGGGCACTGGGGATGGCTCCTTGGCCTCTGCCCCAGGCACTAGAGTGGCTCTGGTTGTGAAAGAGCGATGCCCCAGATGGGCAGAGCATCGCCCCCTGGTGGGCGTGCCGGGAGGATCCCAGTCGGGCTCATGCGGGAGTCTGTCTGACTGCCTCCCCGTTTTCAGCTTCAGAAAAATACAAGAAAAGGGGGAAAGAAAAAAAGAATATTAATTCTGTTTCTGGTAATACTGATGAATAAAACTAGCATTTATAAATTATGTTCTTGACCAAAAGAAATTACACTTTCACAAGTGTCTTACATAATAGGCAACTGCATTTCTCTGAATTTACTGATTAAATTAAGTCTCTTCTTACTGGATATTGTTTTATTTTTCTTGAACTTGAATTTATATAAGCATGAAATTATTATTATTTTTTTTAATTTTTTTAAAAAATTTTATTTTTTTAATGAGGTGACATCAATAAATCAGGATACATATATTCAAAGATAACATGTCCAGGTTATCTTGTCATTCAATTATGTTGCATACCCATCACCCAAAGTCAGATTGTCCTCTGTCACCTTCTATCTAGTTTTCTTTGTGCCCCTCCCCCTCCCCCTTTCCCTCTCCCTCTCCCCCCCCCCCCCTGTAACCACCACACTCTTATCAATGTCTCTTAGTTTCACTTTTATGTCCCACCTACGTATGGAATAATGCAGTTCTTGGTTTTTTCTGATTTACTTATTTCACTTCATATAATGTTATCAAGATCCCACCATTTTGCTGTAAATGATCCGATGTCATCATTTCTTATGGCTGAGTAGTATTCCATAGTGTATATGTGCCACATCTTCTTTATCCAGTCATCTATTGATGGGCTTTTTGGTTGTTTCCATGTCCTGGCCTCTGTGAACAATGCTGCAATGAACATGGGGCTGCATGTGTCTTTACGTAACAATGTTTCTGAGTTTTGGGGGTATATACCCAGTAGAGGGATTGCTGGGTCATAAGGTAGTTCTATTTTCAGTTTTTTGAGGAACCACCATACTTTCTTCTATAATGGTTATACTACTTTACATTCCCACCAACAGTGGATGAGGGTTCCTTTTTCTCCACAGCCTCTCCAACATTTGCTATTACCTGTCTTGTTAATAATAGCTAATCTAATAGGTGTGAGGTGGTATCTCATTGCAGTTTTGATTTGCATTTCTCTAATAACTAACAAAGATGAGCATCTTTTCATATATCTGTTGGCCATTTGTATTTCTTCCTGGGAGAAGTGTCTGTTCATGTCCTCTTCCCATTTTTTTATTGGATTGTTTGTTTTTGAGTTTTATGAGTTCTTTGTATATTTTGGATATTAGGCCCTTATCTGAGCTGTTGTTTGAAAATATCATTTCCCATTTAGTTGGCTGTCTGTTTATTTTGTTGTCAGTTTCTCTTGCTGAGCAAAAACTTCTTAGTCTGATGTAGTCTCATTCATTAATTTTTGCCTTCACTTCTCTTGCCTGTGGAGTCAAATTCATAAAAAGCATGAAATTATTGATAGCTGTCTCAGTTTCCTTTTTATTCTTTTACCCTTCCGATAAGTTTGTGTAAGCAATAGTAAACATGCATATATATGTTATATATTATATTCATGAACTCTAGCATAAGGTAACTGCTATAAGATAGTTATTTGAATTTGGAGATAAAATATAATAACATCCATACCATAAGCCAATTAGTTTCAAGCCCCTCCACCTTTGACTCAAGAATATTGGACACAAAATATGATCCAAGGTCATATCATTCACTGGGGATTACAAGAAGTAAGCACAATTCCTTCCACTGGAGATTTTATAGTTAAAAACTGTAAATAATAAGACATAGTCTGAGTAGTGAGCCAAATGAGGTATATATTACTGAAACACAAATATTGCTCAAATTTAGAAAATTATGACTTTCAGATTTGAAAAATTAAAAATTTTATTAGAGTATTTTAAGATAATATTTCATATAAAAACAAGTGTGGTGCATTTTAGAATAAAAATTGTCTTTTTGAAATAAAATTTATAGAGTCAATGCAAAGGCATTGTAGTTTTAAAGATCTTCCTATTATTTAGTGCATAGTCTTGTGTAGAACATAACATTCAAATGAACATTTATGATAAAACACAGGACTAAAAGATTAACAACTGGAAGAACTGAGCATGACATTTTTCTGCCAGAAGAAATGACTTGTTTGAGATATTTGAGGAAAGTTGATGATTGAATATTTCTAAGCATATATACCAGCACCTGTTTGATCTAATTAAACGAATTCTTCAAGACTGAATACTGAAGACATTTGGTGAAGTTAGAAGAGTCCAGGCTTTGGTATGAGACAGACTTAGGACTAAATATTTTTCTCTGAATATACTTATGAACTTAAATATTTATTATGTTATTCATTTATTATGTATTTAATTATTATTATCATTTATTAGCATTATTTACTTATTATGGCCTTAGATTGTTAAGACTTTCGAAGCCTCAAGTTTATTGATCTTTCAAAATTGTTATAATGATAGTTCAATAAGATAGTGTTAAAAAGTTTGAAAGTTACTCTAAAAGAGTTTATGATATACAGTTTGATAAAAATGGTTTATGTATTATATTAATTTCAACCTATATTTTAGGGGAATTTAGAGATCTGAACCAAGAAAACACATTTCATGCCACAGTTTCCTCATTCATACTCAATTATTCAAACTGTTGCAAAAGACCTTAAAATCTTTCATGCCACCCTAATTCTTCTTAACTTTTAACAGCAAAGAGTAGCGTATATGGCAGTCACCAGCTAAACCGAAAGATTAAAGGTAACATCAATAACAGTGGGATAACCTTACATGCAATGCAGTAAAAGACAGTCCACCTGGTAATTTTCTTGCCAAAAATATATACTTGAAACCTAATTATAAAGAAATAATTTCTCAAGTTCAGAATGTGAGACTCTCTATAAGCAAATTAGCTGTTTTCTCTCCTGAAAAAATTATATTAAATAAATTCTAATTAATATATTGCAATCTGGTTGCTTACCAAGAAAAAGAGGCATACAATTTCACACACACACACACACACACACACACACACACACACACACACACACACACAGTTTTTACCCTACTCTGCAAACTACTGAATATATATTTTATTCTGTGAAAGTTACTGGGTTTTAAAAATCTTTAGAGATATGCTGTGTGTTTGGCATGCAAGCCTTGTTGTTTGAAAGGAATGAATCACTGATAGCTTCTTGTGGGCAGGATGCACTGCAAACATTACCCACAATAAACGTTTTGTCACAAAGGGAACTGGGCAGGAGCATCTGTTAGAGTCTTTTATGACAGATCAGTATATACACAATGTTGCTAGCAAGGGTTTTTCTCCATTATAAAACAACAATCTTCAGTAGAATTGAAGTTACTAAAAGCAGGAAAACAGCATGCTTTATGAAAGATGCTACCTTTTCAGCAGCCAAGAGATCACCAATCTGGTGTTAAGTTTCTGCTATCAGTCTTTCTTCAGCAGTGCAGGTGGCAAACATTCCATGTTCTGGTTCAGCTCCCCAAGGTTACAGCTGTGAACTTCGGTAATGGCTGTGGTTATTCTCTGCCAGTCTTAAAAGTCCTCAGGGTAAAGCTTTTCTTCTTTTTCTTGCTGCTCATTGAAAATCCCCTCTGGAGCAGATGTGCCTCTTCTCATCCTTTGTAGATTCTGTGTTTTGAATTAAGTTCAGCATTTTTTTTTGGTTTGTTTGTGGCCTTATTTTCTAACTGCTGATGACACAGCCAATTTTGAAGTTAGTTTCTGTACATCTGATGCCTCTTCTCTGGTCCCTAAGAAATAACATTCAAGCTATTATTGATGTCAAATAGCTTGCATCTTGAACATCACAAGCCACTGTTACTTTCCTGGTATGTATTTCAGGACCTTCAGCCCCTGCAGTCAGTTTTCTCTAATCCAAATATTTCTGGGAATTTTTAAGTGTTGTCTCATAGTTATTCACAAAGAAGTTCTGTTATTATATAACAGATATATATTTTTTTTCTCTCTCTCTCTCTAGTTTGGCCTCTTTTAGGAGCATCAGGTATCATCTTTAGCACAACTCCCTTATCTCCTGACGATCTCAAAATAATACCAGTATGTCCTCTTGAGTCTCAATGAAGCAAAGTCAAACTGTCTACATGAAGACTATCTCCCTTGTTTCTTCCTTTATATTTATCAGTAAGTACTAGCCAATCACTACTACTCTAAGAGTAGCAGTGTGCTAACACTAGAGGTAGAGTACTTAACAAGTATACATGATTTTGGCTTCATGCATTTAATCCATCAGGGATAAAAGCATTAAACAAATAATTACAACTTAATGAGTATTGTAATTGAAGCATTACAGGTGTAATGAAAACAAGTCCAGGAACCTAATTTTAAGATCCAAGAGCCCAAGAAGGCCTTCCTAAGGAAACTGAGAACTCCGCTATGAGTATAATTTTGCAAATGAAGAGGAAGGGTAAAGTATTCCAAGTAGTAAGAAGAGTAGGCCAACCTTTACTGCATGAATTCTGTGACCTGCTCTTTAATGCAGTGAGGTACAAATACCAATTCATAGATCTTTTCAATAAATGCATTCATAAATGTTGGTTTGGAATATAGAAACAGTTATAAAACAAACACCCACATACTATCACTCATTTTCAATGTGATCTGTCAATCACTGAATCTAGTATATTAAATTCTATAATGGTGGAATCCATTTATTTTATAATAATTTCCCATAGGTTTTACAGCTATGTAGAACATGAATTCAAGTTTTAATATTTATGTAATCCTAGTGAAATTAGCCCTGTGCTTATACAGTAATGAGTTTTAACTTCAATTCTCTTTGTCTAAAACAAAGATAGCTATATCAAAATTTATGTTAATTTTGACATTTTTGTGTTTGTATATTATTTAGATGTACCCAATGTAAAGATGATGATGACAAATTTTTTTGTGTGAATTAGGCTGGAAAACAATTGTTTTGTTGTGGGTTTTTTTTTTTTCAGTGGAGAGCTTAGCCCCTTTATTATTGCTACTGTTATATTTGTACAGATTTCTACTATATTATTTCAGGATTTTTGCTTATGTCGTCTTTTCTATTTTCTTTTCTTTGTTGCTTTTCTGTAATTTTTTTTCACATTTTGTTCTTGGATTCTATTTGTTTTCTTTTGTCACTTTTGATGGCACTCTCCCTTATTCTATTTATTTGATGTTAACCTTAGGTAATTTATGGTATTTACTTGATTCATTAAAAAAATATATCTTAAATGTGTATTTTCTATAAAGTGCCCATATAATTAGAAGGATGCTAGCCCTTTTTTAAAAGCTGATTGTCCTTCTTCCCATTTAATAAATTTTTGTTGAGTATTTTAATTTTTTATTTATACATAATTAAATGATTATAACAATATTGTTATTGTGATCTTATATAGTCAATGTTTTGAATTACCAACATATTTAGTAATATTGTTGCCACTATATTTCTCTTTGAATCTTAGTTCAATCAAATTATTTTTATTCTGTCTTAAACTTATTTTTCATAATTTTTGTTACTAGAGATGCAACAGAAGCCATAAGATTTGTAAAAAAATAAAAATAAAAGCTTTAATTTTGCCTTAATTTTTAAAAGACATTTTACTGGGTATATAATTCTAAAGTTGAAAGTAGCCTTTTCTCAATACATTTAAGATAATTAAGTATCAATATGAATTGTCTACTACACAGGTTCTCTTTTTTTCTCTTTGATTGTTTTTATGACCCTCTCTTTACCTTTTGACTTCTATTGACTCACTGTGATTTGTCTACATATGGTTTTCTTTTTATTTACTGAAATAAGAATATATTGGGCCCTGGCCGGTTGGCTCAGCGGTAGAGCGTCGACCTGGCATGAGGGGGGACCCGGGTTCGATTCCTGGCCAGGGCACATAGGAGAAGCGCCCATTTGCTTCTCCACCCCCGCCCCCCCTCCTTCCTCTCTGTCTCTCTCTTCCCCTCCCGCAGCCAAGGCTCCATTGGAGCAAAGATGGCCCAGGCGCTGGGGTTGGCTCCTTGGCCTCTGCCCCAGGCACTAGAGTGGCTCTGGTCGGGGCAGAGTGACGCCCTGGAGGGGTAGAGCATCGCCCCCTGGTGGGTAGAGCGTTGCCCCTGGTGGGCGTGCCGGGTGGATCCCAGTCGGGCGCATGCGGGAGTCTGTCTGACTGTCTCTCCCCGTTTCCAGCTTCAGAAAAATCAAAAAAAAAAAAAAAACCAAACAAACAAAAAAATAAGAATATATTGGGCTTTCTGGACTTTAGGTTAGTATCTTCCAACAATCCTGGAAAAATTGTAGTCATTATCTGTTCAAATCTTGTTTCTGTTCCATTCTCTCTATTATCCTGTCCTGTGATTAAATCTTTATCCTTATCACTCAATAGTCTAGATATCTTAACTCATCTTTCATATTTTTCTTTTTTTTTCTTACTTTTATTCTGGATAATTCCAGTTAAATAATGCTTTTTCAATATTTACTTCTCTGCCATTTTCTATTTTTTTAAAAATTGATTTTCAGAGACAGGGGAAGAAAGACAGAGGCAGAGAGAGAGAGAAAGAGAGAAACATTGATTTGTTGCTCCACCCACCCATGCTATCACTGGTTGATTCTCGTATGTGTCTTGACTGGGATGAACCAGCAACTTCTGCATGTCCAAAAGATGCTATAACCAACTAAGCTACACAGACAGGGCCCTGACTATTACTTTGAAACACAAGATTTAGATATACCAAAGGTGATACTATGTGTGTTAGATTAGCTTCATTCAGCTTTCATGATAGTCCTGTTAGAAACAAGTTCAATCTCAATGCATCAAAAATATATATTAAATACTGTATTTTTAAACAGAAACACACATAATAAAAAGTGCTCTGTTGGTTAGATGATGAAACTTTTTGACTAGAGGCTCAAAAGAAATCCTAATCATAAATATTATGTTACTATTTCCATTAGGAGCAGTGGGTGAGTATTTTGTAGTTCAGTGTTCATGACAATTTTTTACAACATAAATACCATGAATTATGTGAATATCTTGTATCTATACTTTGTTGCAAGTTCATATTCATTAGACTTCATCTGCTTAATTATTCTATGGAGAAGCTATATTCCCCCCAAAATGGTATGTGTTTTCTTCTGCCAGTTGCCTAATAGCCACACAATCCCAGAAGAGCTTTAAATAAGGCTATCTACTTGAGATTTTATAACCAATAGTTTCAATAAATTCAGACCACACAACTTTGTGAACAACTGCTTATGTTTACATATTCTCAATAGAGATATTTTTTTTCTGTCTACTATACATCAGATTGGAAAATTTATCTTTGCTATTGTTAACATTTGCTCAGAAGAGATAGGACTTTGGTTGCCCCAGGTTTACATGGGAGCCTTCTATTTGCATTCATTGGCTTGGTCAAGAGATTTATTATCTCACACAGTCTGCATAACTGCGTAACTATCAAAATTGAATCTCAAAGTGACAGATTCCTGCAAGATACATATTGACCATTGTACTTGTTTCTGCTCAGGGTTCTTGTTTTTGTTTGTTCCTTTTTTTCTTTGTAGATATATTGCTAAGTATAAGATCAAGACTAATGCAAAAAAAATTAAAATAAACATTTTAGCATTTTTATTTGTATTACTAGGAAAATGCACTCAATATGATAAAAAGACAATATCTTTTCTCCAGAAGGTTTAAATTCCAAACAAGGATTAATATTTTACAGAACTGTCAATGTGGAGTGTAGTTTCCAACCAAATCCTTTTTCTAGTGTTTTTCAGCTCAGTTACTTAAGGTAATTTATATCATTCTTTAATCCATGATCTATTTCTTCAAAAAGGAGTAATTTGGGATACTGTGTGCATTGTTTATGGACTATCAAATGAGATAAGGCATGTGAAAACATATACCATAATGCTGCTATATGCTTACATATTGATAAAAATGAGATTGTGGTACAAGAACTTAGTTTTAGAACAAGAAATATTTAAATTTTATCATCTGGGAAGCTTCAAAGAATAAAGTGAATAGTCCTTTGTTTAGTTCAAGAAAGTTAGATAAAAATTGTGTTTCTTTCAAAGACTTATATGCAATCATATATTTAATACTTGGTTTCTGTTTTTAAAGTAAGGAAAATTAAATTATTGATTTTTATTTTGTTCATATTAAAATAATTTTGCTAACTCAGTTCTCAAACTTGAATAACTTTATTTATCTGTCATAGTGACTCAGGTGTTGTTAGATTATCAACAATAATAATTACAGTAAGGATTGCTATGCTTATTGAAATAATGGTAATATTAATAAATGAATGTCACTGCCAAGTTTTCATCCACTTTTTAATTTTTTAATGTTTGATAAAAAAGTAATAGATGCTACACTGTTGCATTAATGTAAACTAGACTGCAGTACAATTAGAACCAATTATATATGGCCAGGTAAATAAAACAGAACTTTATGTTACAATCACATTACCACCCCACATATTTAACTAGCTGTAAGGTGACTTTTTTCCATATGTTTATTCAGGGAGCCAGATGCTTTCTGCTTGCAGTTAACATCTCATAGAGACTTGTTATTCAAGTCAGAAAACAAAAGATAGCAGTCAGTAGGCACACCTTTTTTATAAATCATTTGGAATTGTTTTTACTCACAACACTTCTGACACCAAATGCATGATGTTTCTCCCAATACCAGAAAATTCTCCAATTATCCAGACACAATATGAGAGTCCTACTATTCAATTCAATGCTGACAGTAACTACTCCAAATTAGAGCAGATACCACAGGTTAAGGATTCAGTCCTACAAGACTTTTCCAACTTCAGATGCCAGTTGCAAATCCTAGGTTGTCAACTGCACTTCTGACCAATCAGCTATGTAGATCAGGGCTTTCCATGTTTCTCTCCTCAGTTTCTATAATATTCTAAAATGGAAGACACTTTACTATTACTGGCTTATTACTAAGACACAACTCAGATATAGTCAGAAAGAAGAGATTCATAAAGAAAAGTATAAAGAAGCAACACAGAGATTCTATGCCCTCTCCAGGCATGTTACTCTCTCAGCACCTTAATGTGTTCACCACCAGGGATGTTCACTGTGCCCCACTGTTAAAGATTTTCCTGGAGGTTTCATTAAGTAGGCATGATTAATTTAATCATTGGCCATTGATAATTTACTCAATATCTACTCCTCAGAGGATAGAACTGAAAGTTCAGAGGTCAGGAGGTAAGTTCCAAAATTCTAATCATGTTTTAGTCTTTCTGGAAACCAGCCCCCATTCCCAAGCTATTTAGGGGCCCACCAAGAGTTGGCTCATTAGAACAAAAGATGCTCTTATTATATGCAAACCAAATATATATTTCTTATTGTAACACAAAGCTCTTAGGCCCAAAATCATGCATGTAACTCATATTTCTCTGGTTAGAAACCAGTGATATGGCCAAATTCAATTTCAAAGGAATCTAGGAATTATAGACTATCAGTATATCTCAGAAGAAAAGAAATTGTATCTTTTGGAACAGCTAGTATTTTCTAACAAAGGTATTAGTATTTATAGTTAGAGCAAAACTCTGTTCTATTTCAATATCTGAAATAAAACTAAACTATTTTCTTACATAGTCTAAAGTTAAAATTAATGAACAACACATATTAATTGTTAACAAACACAGTTGGGTAAAGAGTAAGTGTTCTTCATTATACTTAAATTTCTGCTTTGGCAGCACATGAATAATAAATTTAGTATATATAATTTATATATTATAGCCATGGTTGCTGAATGAAGTTTTAGTTCAAAGTCAAGGTTCTGAATATATGTCTTATAGCAATTACTTCTACAAATGATTATAAGTTCTTTTTTTAATGGTGAGAGAAGGGGAGATAGTGAGGCAGACTCATGCATGCACCCCGACAGTGAGCCACCTGGCATGGGGCTGATGCTCGAGTACCGAGCTATTTTCAGTGCCTGAAGCTGATGCTCTCCAATGGAGCCATCCTCACCACCTGGGGCCACACTTTAACCAATAGAGCCACTGGTTGCAGGAGGGAAACAGGGAGAGAAAGGGGAGGAGAAGGGGGGAGAAAAAGATGGATATTTTTCCTGTGGGCACTGACTGGAAATCGAACCGGGACATCTGCACACTGGCCGATGCTCCATCCATTGAGCCACCAACCAGGGCCTGTAAGTTCTTTTTAAAAAACTGTTTTATTGATGAAGTTTCCTGATCCATGGTGTATGTGGATAAAATAGTTAAAATGGCTCAAAAGCTTGGTAGCAGAAACCTCTATATAAAAGTCCACCTAATTCAAATGCCAAGCACTATGCTTGAGCATAAGTTCTTCCTGAGAGCAAAGTGATGCAGTATGACAGATAAAGGGAACATATTTAACAATGATATGTCGCTTTGTCAAGGATGTCTTTGTAATGACTAAGAAGCAAGTTAATAAGATGATTAGAATGAAGGCTAAATATGACAAAAGTACAAAGCACTTTCCTCATGTCATTCCTCAGAGATATGTGGGTGGAAAATATTATCTCTGTTTTGTAGATTGAAAAATGAAATAGTTTATGCACTCAGAGACATTTTACCAGCTTTATGATTTTTAAACAGGTGTAGAGTTTCCTTTTATAGATATAATAGTTTTTGCATCAGCTTTAGGTCTTGTAATATTTCCAAACAATTGTATACCTAGGTTGTTGAGATAATCAAGGTGTCATTCTCTATTATTTTTATAAACCCTTTAACACCCTTTAGGTACTACAGTAGTGAGAAAAAAGTGAGACTATTATGCCTGACCCAACCTAGAGAATCTGTGAGATTTAGCATAAGTTTTTTTAAAGAATTTGTAAGACCGTAAAACTTCCTTTAGGCTCTTATATTTTTATTGAAACCCAAAACTGGTACCTGAAACATTTACCATCTACATTTTTAGCTAAACATAAGAATATTTAGGAATTTGGTAATTTTTACTTACAATAAAATGGAAAGTAGAAAACATATTCTTCAAAGTCCCATATTTAGTTTTGAGCTAAATTTACAATACAGCATAATTCTGCATACAATTAATGAAATTCAAAGGGAATTACTGAATTAAAACCACAGTACTCAACAGTCAAGAATTATGTAAAAACATCCATCCTAACAGCAATGGTTTCCTCTGCCAATTGATCAGCTACGAATGAATATCCTACCAGTCTCATTTCTGATCACTGCAATCGTCTTAGACTCCCTGTTAAAGTTGTTCTCTTCTAATATTTCTAACCTAACCAATTTACTTCAATTCACATTTACAATTATGATTATTAGAGCAATATTTTGACTTGGAACATTTTCCAAGTCCAAGTATTAGAATACTTTTTTATAAGTTCTATATAACAGGAATATTTGCTATTCTAATCAGGTTCTTATTCTATACTCTATCTATAATTGCTGAAGCTTCACCAAAATTCTGCAAAACCTAAGCTGATTTGTACAAGAGTGGCCAAAATGTCACTTGCTTTTATCAGTATCTCTAGGGAACAGATAGAAATAAATTTCATTGAAGTTAATTACTTCACTCTCACTTTTAGAGATCAATTATATGACTGTAAAACTTTTTAACAAAAAAGGAAATGTGTTAATAGCACTTTATATGTGGCAATTTAAAAAAATTAAATTAATTAAAAACCCAATTACATTATCTTCGTTGGCTTTTATATACCTTATGAAGCAATTAGTAATCATCCATCTTAAGAACTGATGCAATTTAACTTTTAGACAATTTATGCTAAGTGTGTTTTATGAATATGCAATTTATAAATTTGACACAACTTTAATAATAAATTATGTGTTACTTTGTATAGAACAAAAAATGTCAAATAAAAATTGTCTCACAGATGTGACAAATATTTAGTCCTCAATATTAACTTCAAGTGTTTAAGGCTAGCAATTATCAATTAAATTATTTTCAAAAGCAAATGAACCTTTAATAAACTTACCTTTCTGGATTCCATAACTACTTTCTCCCAAGAAATAATTATTTCCTCTTTTGTCTATTGTAATTAATTGTAAGGACTTAAAGTTTTGTATACATATTATATATATAGATGATGTACTCAGATTCCAATAGCAACATTTATGTATTAGATATTCATATGTCATAATTTTATAATTTGTGTTCAAATTTCATATCAATTAGCAGTTAGTCATTAAAAACTGGTTATGGTAACTATTTAATACCCATATGTCAAGTGATTCAATGTTTAATTTATACAGATTTATAAATATTCTTTATCTTTTGATATTTTCCACCATCACCACAAAAGTTGATGATCACATAGTTCATAATGAAAAAAACTTCCCTCTGAAAATATACAGAAGCAACTAAAATTGATTTTATAGTTCCATGTTTTTCTTTTTTTTAGTTTTTATTAAATTTACAGGGGTGATATGGTTAATAAATTTATATAGGTTTTACTTGTACAATTTTATAATACATAGTCTGTGTATTTTGTATTCTTGTGTGTGTGTGTGTGTTTGTGTGTGTAATAGAGACAGAGAGAGGGACAGTTAGGGACAGACAGACAGGAAGGGAGAGAGATGAGAAGCATCATTTCTTCATTGTGGCACCTTAGATGTTCATTGATTGCTTTCTCGTGTGTGCCTTGGCCAGGGGGATCCAGCTGAGCCAGTGGCCCCTTGTTTGAGCAAGAGACCTTGGGCTCAAGGTGGTGAGCCTTGCTCAAACCATATGAGCCTGTGCTCAAGCTGGTGACCTCAGGGTTTCGAACCTGAGTCCTCCCTGTCCCAGTCCAACACTCTATCCACTGCAGCATCACCTGGTCAGGCCATCTGTGTATTTTATTGTGTGCTCACCACCCAAAGTCATTTCCTTCTATTAGCATTTAGTCCCCTTTACTTTCTTTTACCTCCTTCCCAGCCCCCTTTCTCTCTAGTAATCACCATAATGTTGTCTGTGTGTATGAGTTTTTCTTTTTTCTTGGCTTAATACCTTCAACTTTATCACAGAGCTCCACAACATGCTTCCCCATTTGACAGCTGTCAGTCTGCTTTCTTCATCCCTGAGTCTGTTTCTGTTTTTTTTTTTTTTGTTTTTCTTGTTCATTAGATTCCACATATAAGTAAAATCACATGGTATTTTTCTGTGATTGGCTAATTTCACTTAGCATGTACTCTCCAGATCCCTCCATGCTATCGCAAAAGGTAAGAGTTTCTTCCTTTTTTACAGCTGAGTAGTATTTCATCGTGTAAATGTACCACAGCTTTATTATCCACTTACCTACGGATGGGCACTTGTGTTGCTTTCAATTATTTGTTATTGTAAAATATGTGTTAATGATCACAGGGCTGCATATATTCATTTAAATTAGTATTTTGGGTTTATTTGCTATATTCTCAGAAGTGGAATCAGTTGGTCATAGGCAGTTTAAATTGACTTCCATAATCCTCTTATTAGATTTGCAACTATGTCTCTATAACCTCTTTGTCCAGAGTGAAATCAGCTACTCTTCCTTCTAACTACAGCCAGTGGTTACTTTAACCCTTTAACTTTTAAAAGATTATCCAATAGTTTGTCTGCAAATGTCTATGGCCTAGTCATAAAGGATGACAAAAAGTTAATAAGTGGAGAGTAAGAGATGTATATTTTACTAAGCAGTGGAAATATGTGAAGAATAAAGTTTATTTGGAATAATGGTGAGAATTTTGGCATAAGGTATATGAGGATAATAACAAGAGTTTAAGTAGTTTTATGTTCAAATATAAGCAACTTGCACCATATAATATCCAAATATATGATTCGTGATATATAATTCAATACAGAAAAGAAAAGAGAGGGGAAAAAGAAGGAATAAAAGATAGCATAAATGATAATGAAAGGAGGATGGCAGGAAAGAAAGGAGAAAAGAGAAAAGGAAGAAATAAAATCTTGTATCCTGAGATATTTTTCCCAATCAATAAAAACTTTATTACGTAATGTTATGGAGGTTTAGCTCCTATAAACAAACATCAACACATTTGACACACTATTCCAACCCATTTAATGAGAATGGTATCTCCCTGTTAGCAATGTCAGGCAAAGACATCAGAAATAAAGCAAATTATATACCAATATTTTTCATGAATACAGATTAAAAAACATTAAAAAGAGTATTAGACAACTGAATCCAAATTATGTACATTTCTTTCTAAAAAAAATATAAACTATGACCAACTGAACTTCATTTAGGAAATGCAAGGTTAGTTTAACATCCAAAGACCAATTAACCCAATATATTATATAGTTCAAAAACCATATGAATATCTTTTAAAAAACAAACCAAACAAAACAACAAAAATGTTGCATTTTATGTGTTTTGCACTTATAAAACTTAAAATAAAATGTAACATTTCCAACTTAATAAAGGCTTCTACAAAAAAAATCTACAGAAAATATCACACAATAGTTAAACACTGAATGTATTTTCTTATTTTCAGGGATAAGGCAAGGATATCTGTTCTCAACTCTTCTGTTGAATATAGTAGCAGAATTAGTAGCTGGGGCAACTGGGCAAGAAAAGATAAAAGGCATCAAGACTAGAAAGGAAAAGTGAAAGTTTATTCACAGATATCGTGATCCTGTATGTCAAAAATTCTAAGGAATACATACACACACAAATATTAATCAATAAACATGTACATTAAGGCTGCAGGATACAAGAAAATATTTTAAAAACCAATTGTATTCATATAATTTAAAAATTAAATTAAAAAAACATTTCTATTTCTGAGAGCAACAGGGAGAATAAAATACTTAGGAATAAATTTAGCCAAGAACTACAAGAATTATACCTGCCAAAACATTAAACTTTTGCCAAAATAAATTTTAAAAGGCCTAAATAAATTGAGAGATTCTATAACTTCATGAATTGAAGAATCAATATTGTTAAGGTGGCAATTCTTTCCAATTGATCTGCAGATTAATGCTGTTTCTATCAAAATCCCAGGAGTATTTTTTTTTAATTTCTCTTTGTTTTGTTTATTTTCAGATACTAACTTTTCTTTCTTAGGATAAGCATTTCAAGTGCTTCTCAGTAACATAGCTGTATTAACCTAAGACAGGATTGGCTAATTATTTCTACAAAGAGCCAGATTGTAAGTATTTTAGGCTTTGTAGGCCATATAACGAATATCACAAATATTCAACTCTGCTGACATAGCACAAATGCAACCATAGATACTATCTAAACTTATAACTCTGGTTTTAGTTCAATAAAATTGTGTTTATGAACACTGAGACTTGAATTTTGTATAATTTTTATGAACTATTATTCTCCTATTGGTTTATTAATAAAAACAATGGTTTTACAACCATAAAAATACACACAAACACACACACACATACACACACACATATATACCTTACACAAACAGGTTGTGAACTGCTTTATTCAGCACACTTGCCTAACCTATACTAAACCCAACTCAGATTCTAAGATATTCTTTTCAAAAAGCATAAGGCAGGATTTTTTTTTCAGAATTGTTTACGTATTTTTTTATGTATAATAGCCAAATAAAATAGAAAGTTATAGGATCTTGACAACTTTTTTAAACAATATAAAATGTTTTGGCAGCTATATCATGGTGCCGGGTAAGTGAGCTAACCCATCAATTCCACACACATCTTGGCAATTGATTCACTCACTGTAATTAAAAGTGGGAAATCCCTGAGAAACAAATTCAGGTTCATAGACATAAAGAAGCCCTGGGACTGGATGGAAATAAAGATGAAATATCTAAATAATTCTTTCACAACTTCCTCAGCACAGAATTTTTTACTTCCTAACTTTATGACAGCATCTGTAATTTTTTAGTGTCCTAGTACCTGGCTTTTTAAATGTCTGTATAGCAATTTTTTTTTCAGTTTTTAATAGTAAGCATTAGTTTAGAGATTTATCCCTACTATAATCATACCCTCAATAGTAGTCATGTGGTCTTGTAGTGTCTATTCATACTTGCTTCTGTTTTTCTGTTATTTTAATTTTTATTTGTTGAGATTTAAAATGAAATCTATACTCAACAGATTTTTAAGTATAAAATAGGATATTCTCATCTCTAGGCACTATGTTGTACAGTAGACTCTAGAAGTTATCCATTTTGCATAACTGAAATTGTAAACCTATTTGTTAGTAAGTCCTCATTCCCCCTTCCTTTTAGCCCTCAAGACCATGACTCTATATCTAGTTAATAGAAATGAGTTTAACTATTGTAAATACTTCATATTTTGAATCATGCAGTATTTGCCCTTCTGTGACTGGCTCATTTCACTTAACATTATGTCCTCCACGTTTTATCTAAAGTATAGGCAAATTCAACATTATAGTTATATATAATACTGACAGAAAACTTACAAACTACTGGACTGAGAAACCAAAAGATAGAATTAGGAATAGCCATTGCCTTTGGAGATTAGAGAATTTCAGAAACAAAGATTGCTAAGGAGAGAAAAAATTACCTATAAAATATGTGTCTAAAATTATTGTTGACACCTGAACTACATAGGCATGAAGCAAACTCAAAGAAAGTAAACAGGGATAAAAGAATTGAATTGTTATTTGAGTGATTTGAGTTGGATATACTGTGGGGAGGGGAAAAAACTAAAACACTCTCTAAAAAAATATTACAAAATTCAGACTCTTCATAACATTCACAATGTCTAGGACCATCCAAAATTAGTAAAAACACAAAGACTGAGGAAAATATGGCCCAGTCTCAAAACTAAAATTCAAATATATAGACTGACTCTGAGATAATTCAGATGTTGGGATTAGCAGGTAAATATTTTTAATAAATTTTTATTAATTTTAATAGGGAGACATTAATAAATCAGAATATATATGTTCAAAAAAACCATCTCCAGGTTATCTTGTCATCCAATTATGTTGCATACCCATCATCCAAAGTCAAATTGTCCTCTGTCACCTTCTATCTGGTTTTCTTTGTGCCCCTCCCTTCCCCCTCTACCTCTCTCTCCTTCCTCCTCCCACACCCGCCGCCAGTAACCACCACACTCTTGGCCATGTCTCTTAGTCTGTTTTTATGTCCCACCTATGTATGGAATCATGCAGTTCTTGTTTTTTTCTGATTTACTTTTTCACTCTCTATAATGTTATCAAGATCAATCCATTTTGTTGTAAATGATCCGATGTCATCATTTCTTATAGATGAATAGTATTCCATAGCATATATAATATATGTACCACATCTTCTTTGTCCAGTCATCTATTGAAGGGCTTTTGGTTCCATGTCTTGGCCACTGTGAACAATGCTGCAATAAAAATGGGGCTGCATTTGTCTTTATATACCAATGTTTTTGAGTTTTAGGGGTATATACCCAGTAGAGGGATTGCTGGGTCACATGGTAATTTTATTTTTAGTTTTTTAAGGAACAACATACTTTCTTCGATAATGGTTGTATTACTTTACATTCTCACCAACAGTGGATGAGGGTTCTTTTTTCTCCACAGCCTCTTCAACACTTGCTATTACCTGTCCTGTTGATAATAGCTAATCTAAAAGCTGTGAGGTGGTATCTCGTAGTTTTGATTTGCATTTCTCTAATATTTAATGAAGATGAGCATCTATTTATATATCTGTTGGCCATTTGTATTTCTTCCTGGGAGAAGTGTCTGTTCATGTCCTCTTCCCATTTTTTTTATTGGATTGTTTGTTTGTTTGTTGTTGAGTTTTATGAGTTCTTTGTGTATTTTGGATATTAGGCCCTTATCTGAGCTGTTGTTTGAAAATATCATTTCCCATTTAGTTGGCTGTCTGTGTATTTTGTTGTCAGTTTCTTTTTCTGAGGAAAAACTTCTTAGTCTGATGTGGTCCCATTCATTTATCTTTGCCTTCACTTCTCTTGTCTTTGGAGTCAAATTCATAAAATGCTCTTTAAAATAAAGGTCCATGAGTTTAGTACCTATGTTTTCTTCTATGTACTTTATTGTTTCAGCTCTTATATTTAGGTTTTTGATTCATTTTGAATTAATTTTAGTACAAGGGGACAAACTACAGTCGAGTTTCATTCTTTTGCATGTGGCATTCCAGTTTTCCCAGCACCATTTGTTGAAGAGGCTTTCTTTTCTCCATTGTGTGTTGTTCACCCCTTTATCAAAAATTATTTGACCATATATATGTGGTTTTATTTCTGGGTTTTCTATTCTGTTCCATTGGTCTGAGCGTCTATTTTTCTGCCAATACCATGCTGTTTTCATTGTCATGGCTCTATAATATAATTTGAAGTCAGGTATTGTAATACCCCCAGCTTCATTCTTTTTCCTTAGGATTGATTTGGCTATTTAGGGTTTTTTATACTTCCATATAAATCTGATGATTTTTTGTTCCTTTTCTTTAAAAAATGTCGTTGGGATTTTGATGGGAATTGCATTAAATTTGTATATTGCTTTGGGTAATATGGTCATTTTGATTATATTTATACTTCCTATCCAAGAACAGGGAATATTTTTTTATTTCATTATATCTGTTTCGATTTCCCTTAACAATGCTTTGTAGTTTTCATTATATATGTCCTTTACATTCTTTGTTATGTTTATTCCTAGGTATTTTTGTTGTTGTAGTTGCATCCATGAAGGGGATTATTTTTTTGAGTTCTTTTTCTGATGTTTTGTTGTTGGCATATAGAAAGGTTATGGACTTCTGTATATTAATTTTGTGTCCTACGACCTTACTGTATTGGTTTATTGTTTCTAGTAATCTGTTGTGGAGTCTTTGGGGTTTTTGATGTATAGGATTATATTATCTGCAAAAAGTGAAACCTTTACTTCTTCTTTTCCAATATGGATACCCTGTATTTCTTTATCTCGTCTCCTTGCCCAGGCTAGAACTTCTACCACCACGTTAAATAAGAGGGGAGAGAGGCCTGACCTGTGGTGACGCAGTGGATAAAACGTCGACCTGGAAATGCTGAGGTTGCCGGTTCAAAACCCTGGGCTTGCCTGGTCAAGGCACATATGGGAGTTGATGCTTCCAGCTCCTCTCCCCTTCTCTCTCTGTGTCTCTCTCTCTGTCTTTCTCTCTCTGTCTCTCCCTCTCCTCTCTAAAATGAATAAATAAAAAAAAGAGTGGAGAGAGTGGACAACCCTGTGTTGTTTTTGATTTAAGGTGAAAAGTCCTCAGTTTTATGCCATTTAATATGATGTTAGCTGATGGTTTATTATAAATGGACTTTATCATGTTGAGACATTTTCCTTCTATACTCATATTGTTGAGTGTTTTAAACATAAAATAGTGTTGTATTTTATCAAATGCCTTTTCTGCATCTATTGATAGGATCATGTGGTTTTTGCTTTTTGTTTTGATATGCTGTATTATGTTTTCATTAACCATTTTACATATGTTGAACCATCCTTGAGATTCTGGGATGAATCCCACTTGATCATGATGTATTATTTTTTTAATATGTTGTTGTATTCGATTTGCTAGTATTTTGTTTAGTATTTTAGCATCTGTATTCATTAGAGATATTGGTCTGTAGTTTTCTTTTTTTGTGCCATCCTTGCCTGGTTTTGGTATGAGGGTTATGTTGGCCTCATAAAATGTGTTTGGAAGTATTGCTTCTTCTTTAATTTTTTGAAGACTTTGAGTAGAATAGAAACCAAGTTTTCTTTGAATGTTTGATAGAATTCAGTAGTATAACCGTCTGGGCCTGGACTTTTATTTTTGGGGAAGTTTTTAATAGTTTTTTTCTATTTCCTCCATGCTTATTGGTTTATTTAAGCTTTCTGTTTCTTCATGACTCAGTCTAGGAAGGTTGTATTCTTCTAGGAATTTATCCATTTTTTTCTAGAGTGTTGAATTTGGTGGCATATACTTTCTCATAATATTTTACAATAATTCTTTGTATATCTTTGATATCCGTGGTGATTTCTCCTCTTTCATTTTGGATTTTGTTTATATGAGTCCTTTCTCTTTTTTCCTTGGTGAGTCTTGTCAAGGGTTTGTCAATTTTGTTGATCTTTTCAAAGAACCAGCTCCTTGTTTTATTAATTTTTTTCTATAGTTTTTCTGTTCTCTATTTCATTTATTTCTGCTCTGATTTTTATTATTTCATTTCTTTGGCTGGTTTTGGGTTGTCTTTGTTGTTCTTCTTCTAGTTCCTTAAGGTGTGAAGTTAAGTGGTTTACTTGAGCTCTCTCTTGTTTGTTCATATAGTCCTGAAGTGATATGAACTTTCCTCTTATTACTGCTTTTGTTGCATCCAGAGATTCTGATACGTCGTATTGTTATTTTCATTTCTCTGTATATATCTTTTGATCGCTGCACTTATTTCTCCTTGGACTCACTCATTTTTTAAAAGTATGTTGTTTAGTTTCCACATTTTTGTGGGTTTTTTTCCTCTTTTTTGCAGTTGAATTCTAGTTTCAAGGCTATAGGATCAGAAAATATGCTTTGTACAATTTCAATTTTTCTGAATTTGCTGATGTTATTTTTGTAGCCAACATATGGTCAATTCTTGAGAATGTTCCATGTACACTAGAGAAAAATGTGTACTCTTTCACTTTGGGATGAAATGTCCTGTAGATGTCTATCATATGCAATTGCTCTAGTGTTTCATTTAAGGCCAATATTTTTTATTGATTTTGTTTGGATGAACTATCTAGAGCCATCAGAGGTGTATTGAGGTCTCCAAGTATGATTATATTTTTGTCAGTTTTTGTTTTTAGGTCAGTCAGTAGCTGTCTTATATATTTTGGTGCTCCTTGGTTTGGTGCATATATATTAAGAAGTGTTACGTCTTTTTGACTCAGTGTCCCCTTAATCATTATGAAATAACCATTTTTTGTCTCTGATTATTTTTGCTGTCTTGTAGTCAGCATTGTTAGATATAAGTATTGCTACACCTGCTTTTTTTGGATGTTATTTGCTTGGAGTATTGTTTTCCAGCCTTTCACTTTGAATTTGTTTTTATCTTTGTTGCTTAAATGTGTTTCTTGTAGGCAGCATACAGTTGGATTATCTTTTTAAATCCATTCTGCTACAATGTGTCTTTTTATTGGTGAGTTTAATCTATTTATATTTAGTGTAATTATTTACACTTGAGGGTTCCCTATTGCCATTTTATATATTGCTTTCTGTTAGTTTTGTATCTTGTTTGATTCTTCTCTTTTGTTTTTCTATCATTTGCTTTATTTGGTTGTAATCCATACTTTTTAACTCTGTTATCACCTTTTTTAAGTTATGTACTTCTGTGGTGGTTTTTTTAGGGGTGGTTACCATTAAGTAATGAAAAGGGTACCTACCATGTTTATTGTAGTACACTATCTTATGAATGCTTCTGCATTCCATTATCCTTTGCTACTGTTAATCTTCATCCTCTCCCCTTTTTTTGTTTTTCTTGTCACAGTTTAAATTTGGTTTTATTGTGTTCTTGGTGGAGCTTTTACTTATGTTTTTTTTTGTTGTTCTTTGTATCTGGTTGGAAAACCCCCTTTAGTAATTCCTGGAGTGGGGGTTTTCTGATGATAAATTCCCTCATCTTTTCTGTATCTGTGAATGTTTTTATTTCTCCTTCATATTTGAAGGATAGCTTTGATGGGTATAGTATTTCTGACTGAAAGTTCCTCTCTTTCAGGACTTTAAATATTGGGGTCCACTCTCTTCTAGCTTGTAGAGTTTCTGCTGAGAAATCTGATGATAATCTAAGGCCTTCCTTTATATGTTGTATTCTTCTTTTCCCTGGCTGCCTTGAGGACTTTTTCTTTGTCATTGGTTTGTGCCAATTTCATTATGATGTGCCTTGGAGTAGGTTTGTTGGGGTTAAGATAACTCGGTGTTCTATTTGCTTCTTGAATTTGAGGCTTTAGTTCTTTCCACAGGCTTGGGAAGTTCTTGTCTATTATTTGTTTGAATATGTTCTCCATTCCATTTTCTCTCTCTTCTTCTGATATACCTATTATTCTTATGTTATTCTTTTTGATGAAGTCAGACAATTTCTGTAAAGCTTTCTTATTTTTTTTAATTCTTGAGTCTCTCTTCTTCTCTCTGTTGTGTCTCTGTGGGTGGAGTGCAGAGCACATTCCTAGCAGCTGTGGCTGATGCAATGCTGTGAAAATACTCCAGCTCCCAGAATCCTCCTTGGCATACCCAGAAAGGAAGCTCGACCACTATAAGGAAGTGACTTCATGTCAACCACGCAGCACCCTGACCTTTTCAGCCATTGGCTATGAAGAACACGCTGTAACACCCTGTTGGCTGAACTCATGTATATAAGCTAGCTTATTTCCTGAATAAAGTGGATCTGCATCAGTGCACCTGGTCCGCAGAGTTGAGTCTTTGTGTCTTCATTGTCCTAACCCCTGGCAGGACTTGTCCACAGCCTCAAGTTGCCTGTCTTCTATGTCACTAATCCTCTCTTCTATTTGGCATGTTCTATTAGCTAAGCTTGTTACCTCATTTTCCAGTTTATGAATTGAGTTTTTTATCTCTGTTTGATTTGTTTTCATAGTTTCAATTTTCTTGGTAATACAGTGTGTCCGTAAAATCATGGTGCACTTTTGACTGGTCACAGGATAGCAACAAAAGATGATAGAAATGTGAAATCTGCACCAAATTAAAAAAAGAACTCTCCCAATTTTATACCTATTCAGTGTAGTTCGATGTGGACTCATGCACAGATTGTTTTAGGGCTCCTTAAGTAGCTATCCCACATAGCCTCTACAGACTCGCCACTGACTGATGGCCTACCAGAACAAGGTTTCTCCACCAAACTGCTAGTTTCCTTCAACTGGTTATCCCACTGAGTAATGTTATTCCTGTATGGTGGTTCTTTGATATAAATGCACCAATATTCACGTTGCACTTTGGTCATGGATTCGAATTTAGAGAGCCACAGAACACACTGAACTTTCCTCTGTACTGTCCACATCTCGACTGGCATGGCCATGGTCTACTCCGCTGTATACAGGGTGTTACATCATTATCTGCACATGTGCACATGCTGCCACATCATCCTACAGAAACTGGAAGGGTATTCCTTTTACTTGGTGCAGATTTTATATTTCTATCATCTTTTGTTGCTTTCCTGTGACCAGTCAAATGTGCATCATGACTTTATGGACATACTGTATATTCTTTGTATTCGTTGAGTTGTTTTTTGAGCTCCCTAAATTGCCCTTCTGTGTTTTCTTGTATATCTCTGAGTATTTTTAGAATTTCTATTTTTAATTTTCTGTTATTTTTTTAAAATTATTTTTATTTATTTATTCATTTTAGAGAAGAGAGAGAGAGACAGAGAGAGAGACAGAGAGAGAAACAGAAGGGGGGAGGAGCAGGAAGCATCAACTCCCATATGTGCCTTGACCAGGCAAGCTCAGGGTTTTGAACCGGGGACCTCAGCATTCCAGGTAGACGCTTGATCCACTGCACCACCACAGGTCAGGCAATTTTCTGTTATTTAATTCCAAGGTTTTCAATCTTTTCAACTGTTTTTTTATAGATTTTTCCTCATCTATCTGTGCTACATCTTTGTCTTTTGTATCCATGATATTCAATTTCATTTTCCTTTATGGCATCTGAGGGTGGTTTTGTTAATACCACTAATGAGAATTAATAAAGAATAAAAATTTAAAAAAAGACAAAAATAATTTAAAAATTATTTCTTTTTTTCCTTTTTTCTTTCCTTCTTTGAGAAAATACCATAAAAACTGAGAATTATATTTTGCTAAATGGAACAAAATCTACCTATAAAGGAGGGCCTGAGTTGGGGAGAAGTGATAAAGGGGCAAGGAGGAGGTAGAGACCACAAAATGCTATAAAAAAATGGATCAAGAATAAAATAATTTGCTTGTAAATGGTGGTCAACTGAGACATATAGTGAAAGGGATAAGAGGGAAACAAGAAAAAGAAAAATAATTCTAAGTGGAACAAAAACTACATAAAATGGAGAGCTGGGTTTGTGGGAATGCTAATGAGTTAAAAAGTGAAGTAAAAAGCACACAAAATGCCACAAAGAAAAAAATTTGAATCCAAAATAAAAAAATTTGTTTGTGAGTGAGGCTAGAATAAGAGGAAAAGTAAAGGAGAAAAGAAGAAACTAAGAGGGAATAAAAAGAAAAAGGGAAAAAAGGAAAAAAATGGAGAGAGTTAAGGGTTTTGCAGTGTAACTCTCACAGAGAGAAAGAAAAAAGAAAAGAAAAAAATGGGAAATGTAACACTTCTGGGTAATGTAGTTCAAGGTGAAAAGAATAAGATGTGCAGAGAATAAAAGGACCAAGGTGGAAGAAGAAAAATAAATAAAGATAAGAAAATGAAAGAAACAAAAAAAGTGGAAAAAGTTATAAAAACTGTTAAAGACTGGATTTTTCTTGATTTTGAGAGGTTCTCCTCTTTTTTTTTCCTCTTTGTCTTCCTGGTCAGTGGTGCTGTACCCCAGGCTCTGCCCCTATGGCATGCTTAGGTAGAGATTTGCAGTTGATGTGTTTCTATGGTGATGTCATATACTAGGCCTCAGTCTCATTGGTAGTCAGGGCTTGTTAGCATTTGCAGGCTCCAACAATGGGAGAGTTTGTTTTCCTGGAGCCTCTTTTTTAGTCTCTCCTTCCTGAATTATCAGCCTGATGATCCAGCTATGAGGTTGCTGCTGCCACTGCCTGGAGATTAAGAGGCTCAAAGAGTTGGCAGATCCCCACTCTATCCCCACTCAGTGCAGGGTTCTGGGTAAGGCTCTGTCAGTCAGAGCTGCCAGCATAATTAGGCAGGGCTGGGAGCCAATTTCTCTCAAGGTTTCTTTCTATGAGCCTCCAAGAATGTCCAGTATGCCTCAGCACTCTGTGGGACCAAACTCCCCAGACTTTTTGCACTTTGTAACCTGTATTGGCTGGGAATAAGATGCCCTAGTTGCTGCTTGCAGAACAGGAGGTCTTAAAAGTTGTCACGTCCCTATTTTTAGTGCATAGCCCTGAATATGAAAGCTCTGCCAATCAGAGCCACCAGCTTAAGAAGGTAGGGGGGCATGTTGACTTCTGTTCAGTTCCCCAGGTATATCTAGTTATATTTGCCTTAGCATTCCATGGGATTGCTTTCTGTAGGCTTCTTCCTTGTTAAAAAGCCTACAGCTTAGCCTAACTTCTGCAGTGTTCTCTGAGGTTTGTTCTGCAGGAATGTGTTTTTCACCCTATATCAGCTGACAGGAAGTTGCTCCTGCCCCATGTGCAGAACAAGAGGCACTAAAAAATATCATGTCTCTTGTCTTAGATCGCTGATCCAAGACAGACCTTGTCAACTAGAGCCGAGTAAGCCAGTTGGGCGGTGAGCAGACTGTGGGTTAAGCTAATTTCTTTTTTTCTTTTTTTTTTTGTATTTTTCTGAAGCTGGAAACGGGGAGGCTGTCAGACAGATTCCTTCATGCACCCTACCGGGATCCACCCAGCATGCCCACCAGGGGGCGATGCTGTGCCCATCTGGGGCATTGCTCTGTCGTAACCAGAGCCATTCCAGCACCTGAGGCAGAGGCCACAGAGCCATCCTCAGTGCCCGGGCAAACTTTGCTCCAATGGAGCCTTGGCTGTGGGAGGGGAAGAGAGAGACAGAGAGGAAGGAGAGGGGGAAGGGTGGAGAAGCAGATAGGCACTTCTCCTGTGTGCCCTGGCTGGGAATCAAACCCTGGACTCCTGCACGCCAGGCCGACACTCTACCACTGAGCCAACCAGCCAGGGCGGGGTTAAGCTAATTTCAGTGATTGGATCTGCAGATCTGCTCCAGCGACAGTCTGCAAGCTGCCTGTGTGCCCCTCCCCCTAGTGCTTCTGTATTTTTTCTTCCTAGGGATGTTTGCCTGAATGGCTGGGTGAGGTGCCCCACCCACCCAAAGAAGTCTGGGCATAAAGAAGTTTGCTTTCATGCACTCCCCATGTGCTGTTGCTGGGGAAGCAGGGACCACACCCAGACTCTGGTCGCAACCCACACAGATGCCTCTGACCAGGAACACAGGCGCCCATGCCCAGGGCGGTAGGAGGAACCTCTCACACACTGTTTGCGCTTGCCAACCAGGATATCAGGGATAATGGCGGCCGCGGCTCACCCGCCTTTGCCAGGGTCTAACGCCAGCATTAGCTTGCGTAGGCTGAGGCATCATGGGCACCCTCTTTCCTTGTCTTGAATGTCTGTGCCCCAGCCTGCTCCCTCCATGCCCCCAGCCCCCACTTTCTCTCAGTTTCAAGTGAAAGCAGCCCTTGCTCAGGTTAGTGAGAAAGGAGGAGTGTTCCATTCTTTGTCTTATTTCCTTCAGGGTTAATTATAGATTTAGCCAACTTTTCACCCAATCATAGCTTCTTGTTCAGTATATGGGACTTCCAGACACTCCAAGGATAGATTTTTCTGTCTTTGATTGTAGAACTTGTTGAAATTTTGAGGAGAGGTGTCGGGATTGCTCCTCATGGTGCCATTTCTCTGATGTCACTTAGCAGGTAAATATTTTAAAGGCAATATTACATTATATTCAATAGAAACAAAGAAAAATGTATTTATGTAAATAAAAAGATAAGAACCATAATAAAAAAATAAAAAGCATAAAACAAGATTTGGAACCAAAACAAATGTTTAAATTAATTTAGAACTTATATTAAATATTCCCTTATTGTACTTTACAGAAAAATAAACTTTATAGAAAATATAAACCTTTAAAATAAATAAATGGAAATAATCAAGCCTGAAGAATAAATAGAGAATTTTTAAATTGGGAAAAAGTGACAGCGATTTAGAGCTATGTGAAATAATGACAAAAACTATCATATGTACATAATTGTAGTTCCTGAAAAGGAGGAGAAAAACACTGGGGGAGAAGATATTTAAATAAATAGTAACAGAAAATGTCAAGATTTGGTGAAAGATATACTTACAGATAAACAATATTTACATCTTTTTTTCGCAAAGCACACTACATTCTGAAATGTTGCTTTTTAGCATCCATGAAAATAATTACTTATTCTTTATCAAAATAATTGTGATACAGAAATGAGATAATTAAGCTTTATAGTCCTCATGTTTGATTGACAAAATTGTTCTTTCTTTGATTAATTTAAAAGGTAGTCAACATATCTATGAAAGCATTAAATAATGTATAGTAAAACTAAGAAATTTTATGGTTATGACCAAGTGTCTAAAAATTGTAAATGCTTGTCTTTGGAAAAACTAAGACTTGACTTCTCTTTGGGGGGAAATTTTGTAATCTATACTAAAAAATATATTATGATGCAGAAATTGGTTGGTTATAAATATTATGTAGTGAAAAGATAGGAAAAAATAACATTTTACAACATATAGTTTGTTCTAGAACTTCTTTTTTCTTTACTTCTATTTTAATCCTCATTTTTTAGTAGAAAGAATGAGGTTAAATAAGCATAGGCTAGTACAAGTAATGACAGAATCAGCTGGTCTGACTTTAAAGGCTATCATGTTTCACATGTAACAATATAAAAAAGAATAATAAATGCATACTTATTTTCTATAATGAAAACAACAACAAAAATGTAGTAAATGTCTACACAGATTGCAGAGTGTAGAAAATGATATTCTGAGAGCACCATTGCAAAGCTGATTGATGCAAGAAGTATACATGGGTTCTTAACAAACACCTATCTCTGTAATTTTTTGTTTTTTTTAGTACTACTGCCCAAGAAACACTATAGTGGTCTCTACAACACTCAAAATATATCATGTTTTATTTGATTGTTAATACAGTACTATTAAGTATAGTTATAGTTAAAATAGCTAATTATCACATATGAAACATTTTATCAAGCAATTTAATCATAAATGTTAAAACCTATTTATTCCTGGCTATTAGTAATACTACTTAAAATTATTTTTCTCTAAAATAGTTCTTAGAAGTTTGAAACCTCTACCTTATAGAGACTGAAATATTTTACTATTCAAGAGAGAACATTTCCAGTGCCATTACCAGAAAGGCATAAAAATATTTGGGCAGTGTGTGTTCTGTGATAGTAAGTTTATACATGAACAGAACAGACACACACAAAAAACAATATTTAACTTTAATCTCCTAGTTTAGTGAAGTGGAAACCACTCAATTTTTTCCATCAATGTTGACTGGCTTTCTCAACTCTTGAGTAACTCTTCCATAAAATGGGCTGCATAATTATA
Organism: Saccopteryx bilineata; assembly: GCF_036850765.1. Classification (NCBI taxonomy): domain Eukaryota; kingdom Metazoa; phylum Chordata; class Mammalia; order Chiroptera; family Emballonuridae; genus Saccopteryx; species Saccopteryx bilineata. Next base: position 84,147,873 of record NC_089491.1, on the reverse strand, counting down.
AGGGGAAGTTTGAGAAGGTAGGATTAAAACTAGACAATTAGCTATACCATTCTCTTTAAGGAGCTGCAGTTTAAAAATGATTTCTTTGAACATTACCAATTTTTTTTGCAGATGAATGTTGAATATCTGCATGAATATATACTAATTTTAAAAATTTCACAGTTCAAAATTTTGTATAGGAAGCTACTATTTAAAGCAGAAATTTTTATTTTTAAAATTTAAAAATATAATGTATTAATCAGAATCAATACATTACTTTTAAAACTTTAGTCCTAAAAGTATTTTTGCTTTGCTCCCACTTGAGGAAAATCTTGAATATATGTCAAGATAAAAGATAAATAACATGCGACACCAAGATTGATTTGTCATGATATACAGAAGTAAATATTGCAAATAAACCTTGGTGATAATGGTAGTGAAGTAGTGAACACTTATGCACATTAATGTTCATGCCAACAACTTTCTTATATTTTACTTTATCAATATAATGTAATTCTATGAAGTACAAGGACAAATATAAGATTCGAGATTGATAGGGATTCTAAGAGGTCGATGCAGCCATGTCATAATTTCTTCATATCACTGAGTTTCCAGTTAAAAACAAATATAGCAACTAACTAGAAAACCTATAATCCCATGGACAGTATTTGTAATGAAATTAGATAATAAGTTATCCCTATGAAATCCAAGATACAGTGAGCAGGGAAAAAAAACAATAATAACCAGAAGCCCTACTTGTTTCAGTGTCTTGGCAGGAGAAAGCAAAGAGAGTAATAGAGAATCTTATAGAGCTGAGAATAATAAAAATCCAAATAGCCAAAAGGTATTTACTAAATACCACAACAGATCAATTTGTAAGCAACTATTAAAATTGGAAAAAGGGATACCACCTGCAAAATTGGGTAAATGCATGGGTTATGAGAAGGTGTGAAGTGTCTGGTGAAGCCTCTCAAAATTGAATATCCAGAGAATCACTTCAGAATATCTAATAGCATTAAATAATATAAATCAGGATTAGAAACATTTCAAATGAGATAAGAGAAGTCTGGATATAATTAGATATAAATGGAAAAAATTTTTTTTTTAATAATTTTATTTTTTTTAATGGGGTGACATCAATAAATCAGGATACATATATTCAAGGAAAACAAGTCCAGGTTATCTTATCATTCAATTATGTTGCATGCCCATCACCCAAAGTCAGATTGTCCTCTGTCACCTTCTATCTAGTTTTCTTTGTGCCCCTCCCCCACCCCCTTTCTTTCTCCCTTTCCCCCCTCCGCCCGTAACCACCACACTCTTACCAATGTCTCTTAGTTTCACTTTTATGTCCCACCTACGTATGGAATAATGCAGTTCCTGTTTTTTACTGATTTACTTATTTCACTTCGTATAATGTTATCAAGATCCCACCATTTTTCTGTAAATGATCCGATGTCACCATTTCTTATGGCTGAGAAGTATTCCATAGTGTATATGTGCCACATCTTCTTTATCCAGTCATCTATTGAAGGGCTTTTTGGTTGTTTCCATGTCCTGGCCACTGTGAACAATGCTGCAATAAACATGGGGCTGCATGTGTCTTTACGTATCAATGTCTCTGAGTTTTGGGGGTATATACCCAGTAGAGGGATTGCTGGGTCATAAGGTAGTTATATTTTCAGTTTTTTGAGGAACCACCATACTTTCTTCCATAATGGTTGTATTACTTTACAATCCCACCAACAGTGGATGAGGGTTCCTTTTTCTCCACAGCCTCTCCAACATTTGCTATTACCTGTCTTGTTAATAATAGCTAATCAAACAGGTGTGAGGTGGTATCTCATTGCAGTTTTGATTTGCATTTCTCTAATAACTAACGAAGATGAGCATCTTTTTATATATCTGTTGGCCATTTGTATTTCTTCCTGGGAGAAGTGTTTGTTCATGTCCTCTTCCCATTTTTTTATTGGATTGTTTGTTTGTTGTTGAGTTTTATGAGTTCTTTGTATATTTTGGATATTACGCCTTTATCTGAGCGTTTGAAAATATTATTTCCAGTTTAGTTGGCTGTCTGTTTATTTTGTTATCAGTTTCTCTTGCTGAGCAAAAACTTCTTAGTCTGATGTAGTTCCATTCATTAATTTTTGCCTTCACTTCTCTTGCCTTTGGAGTCAATTTCATAAAATGCTCTTTAAAACCCAGGTCGATGAGTTGAGTACTTATGTCTTCTTCTATGTACTTAATTGTTTCAGGTCTTATGTTTAGATCTTTGATCCATTTTGAGTTAATTTTAGTACAGGGGGACAAACTGTAGCCCAGTTTCATTCTTTTGCATATGGCTTTCCAGTTTTCCCAGCACCATTTATTGAAGAGGCTTTCTTTTCTCCATTATGTGTTGTTGGGCCCTTTATTAAAAATTATTTGACTATATATATATATGTGGTTTTATTTCTGGGTTTTCTATTCTGTTCCATTGGTCTGAGTGTCTATTTTTCTGCCAATACCATGCTGTTTTGATTATCATGGCCCTATAATATAGTTTGAAGTCAGGTATTGTAATGCCCCCAGCTTCATTCTTTTTCTTTAGGATTGCTTTGGCTATTTGGGGTTTTTTATACTTCCATACAAATCTGATGATTTTTTGCTCTATTTTTTAAAAAATTGTCATTGGAATTTTGATGGGAATAGCATTAAATTTGTATATTGCTTTGGGTAATATGGCCATCTTGATTATATTTATTCTTCCTAATCAAGAACAAGGTATATTCTTCCATCTCATTATATCTTTTTCGATTTCCCTTAACAATGGTTTATAGTTTTCATTATATAAGTCCTTTACATTTTTTGTTATGTTTATTCCTAAGAATTTTTTTGTTGTTGTTGCAATCGTGAAGGGGATTATTCTTTTGAGTTTGTTCTCAAATGTTTCATTGTTGGCATATAGAAAGGCTATTGACTTCTGTATGTTAATTTTGTATTCTGCAACCTTACTGTATTGGCTTACAGTTTCTAGTAGTCTTTTTGTGGATTCCTTGGGGTTTTCAATGTATAGGATCATATCACCTGCAAAATGTGATACCTTTACTTCTTCTTTTCTGATATGAATGCCTTTTATTTCTTTGTCTTGTCTTACTGCTCTGGCTAGAACCTCTAGTACTACATTAAATAAGAGTAGAGAGAGTGGACAACCCTGTCTTGTTCCTGATTTAAGGGGGAAAGCCTTCAGTTTAGTGCCATTTAATATGATGGTAGCTGATGGTTTATCATTTTTGGCCTTTATTATGTTGAGATATTTTCCTTCAATAGCCATTTTGTTGAGAGTCTTAAACATAAAATTGTGTTGTATTTTATCAAAAAAATTTTCTGCATCTATTAATAAGATAATGTGGTTTTTGTTCTTTGTTTTGTTGATATGGTGTATTACGTTAACCATTTTACGTATGTTGAACCATCCTTGAGATTCTGGGATGAATCCCACTGGATCATGATGTATTATTTTTTTAATATGTTGTTGTATTTGATTTGCTAGTATTTTGTTTAGTATTTTATCATCTGTATTCATTAGAGATATTGGTCTGTAGTTTTCTTTTTTTGTGCCGTCCTTGCCTGGTTTTGGTATGAGGGTTATGTTGACCTCATAAAATGTGTTTGGAAGTATTGCTTCTTCTTCAGGTTTTTGGAAGACTTTCAGTAGAATAGGAACCAAGTCTTCTTTGAATGTTTGATAGAATTCACTAGTACAAACTACTGGGCCTGGACTTTTATTTTTGGGTAGGTTTTTTTTTTATTAAATATTTTATTTATTGATTTTTTTAGAGAGAGAGGAGTGAGAGAGAGAGACAGAGAGAGAAAGAAGGGGGAGGAGCAGGAAGCATCAACTCCCAAATGTGCCTTGACCAGGCAAGCCCAAGGTTTCGAACCAGCGACCTCAGTGTTCCAGGTCGACCCTTTATCCCACTGCGCCACCACAGGTCAGGCCTTTGGGGAGGTTTTTAATGGTTTTTTCTATTTCTTCTCTACTTATAGGTCTGTTTAGGCTTTCTTCTTCTTCTTGACTCAGTCTAGGAAGGTTGTATTCCTCTAGGAATTTATCTATTTCTTCTAGGTTGTTGAATTTAGTGGCATAAAGTTTTTCATAGTATTCTACAATAATTCTTTGTATATCTACGGTTTCCATGGTGATTTCTCCTCTTTCATTTTGGATTTTGTTTATATGAGTTCTTTCTCTTTTTTCCTTGGTAAGTCTTGCCAAGGGTTTGTCAATTTTGTTGATCTTTTCAAAGAACCAGCTCCTTGTTCTATTAATTTTTTCTACGTTTTTCTATTCTCTATTTCATTTATTTCTGCTCTGATTTTTATTATCTCCTTTCTTCGCCTGGTTTTGGGTTGTCTTTGTTCTTCTTTTCCTAGTTCCTTAAGGTGTGAAGTTAAGTGGTTCACTTGGGCTCTCTCTTGTTTGTTCATATATGCCTGAAGTGATATGAACTTCCCTCTTATCACTGCTTTTGCTGCTTCCCATACATTCTGATATGACATATTGTCATTTTCATTAGTCTATATATATCTTTTGATCTCTGCACTTATTTCTTCTTTGACCCATTCATTTTTTAAAAGTATGTTGTTTAGTTTCCACATTTTTGTGGGATTTTTTTCCTCTTTTTTGCAGTTGAATTCTAGCTTCAAGGCTTTATGATCAGAAAATATGCTTGGTGCAACTTTGATTTTTCTGAATTTGCTGATGTTGTTTTTGTGGCCCAACATATGGTCAATTCTGGAGAATGATCAAGGTACACTGGAGAAAAATGTATACTCAGTCACTTTGGGATGAATTGTCCTGTAGAAGTCTATCATATCCAGGTGCTCTAGTGTTTTGTTTAAGGCCACTATGTCTTTGTTGATTCTCTGTTTGGATGACCGATCTAGAGCAATCAGTGGTGCATTGAGGTCTCCAAGTATGATTGTATTTTTGTCCGTTTTTGTTTTAAGGTCAATAAGTAGCTGTCTTATATATTTTGGTGCTCCTTGGTTTGGTGCATATATATTAAGAATTGTTATGTCTTCTTGATTCAGTGTCCCCTTAGCCATTATGAAATGGCCATTTTTGTCTCTGAGTACTTTTGCTGTCTTGTAGTCAGCATTATCAGATATGAGTATTGCTACACCTGCTTTTTTTTGGATGTTATTTGCTTGGAGTATTGTTTTCCAGCCTTTCACTTTGAATTTGTTTTTATCCTTGTTACTTAGATGAGTTTTCTGTAGGCAGCATACAGTTGGATTTTCTTTTTTAATCCATTTTGCTACTCTGTGCCTTTTTATTGGTGAGTTTAATCCGTTTACATTTAGTGTAATTATTGACACTTGTGAGTTCCCTATTGTCATTTTATATATTGCTTTCTGTTAGTTTTGTGTCTTGTTTCATCCTTCTCTTTCGTTTATCTATCTTTTGTTTTTATTTGGGTGTATTCCATACATCTTTCCCCTGTTGCTATCTTTTTTATCTCATATGCTTCTGTGGTGGTTTTCTCAATGGTGGTTACCTTTAAATAATGAAAAGGGTTCCTATCCTGTTCATTGTAGTGAACTATTTTCTGAGTACGTTTGCACTCCATCGTCATTTGCTACTGTTAATCTCCATCTTCTCTCCACCTTTCTTTTTGTTGTTGTCACAGTTTAAATTTGGTTTTATTGTGTTCTTCTTGGAGCTTTTACTTGTGGCTTTTTTGTTGTTGTTGTTCTTTGTATCTGATTGGAGAACCCACTTTAGTAATTCCTGGAGTGCGGGTTTTTTGATGATAAATTCCCTCATCTTTTCTGTATCTGAGAATGTTTTTATTTCTCCTTCATATTTGAAGGATAGCTTTGATGGGTATAGTATTTCTGGCTGAAAGTTCCTCTCTTTCAGGACTTTAAATATTGGGGTCCATTCTCTTCTAGCTTGTAGAGTTTCTGCTGAGAAATCTAATGATAATCTAATGGGCCTTCTTTTATATGTTTTATAATTCTCTTCCCTGGCTGCCTTGAGCATTTTTTCTTTGCCGTTGGTTTGTGCCAATTTTATTATGATGTGCCATGGAGTAGGTCTGTTGGGGTTAAGAAAACTCAAAGTTCTGTTTGCTTCTAGAATTTGAGGCTTTAGTTCTTTCCACAGGCTTGGGAAGTTCTCATCTATTATTTGTTTGAGTATGTTCTCCATTCCATTTTCTCTCTCTTCTCCCTCTAATATACCTATTATTCTTATGTTATTCTTTTTGATGGAGTCAGATAATTCTTGTAGGGCTATCTTATTTTTTTTTAATTTTTGAGTCTCTTTCTTCTTCTCTCTGTTGTGCCTCAAGTTGCTTGTCTTCTATTTCACTAATCCTCTCTTCTACCTGGCCTGTTCTATTAGCTAAGCTTGTTACCTCGTTTTTCAGCTTGTGAATTGAGTTTTTCATCTCTGTTTGATTTGTTTTTATAGTTTCAATTTCCTTGGAAATATATTCTTTGTGTTCATTGAGTTGTTTTCTGAGGTCACTAAATTGCCTTTCTGTGTTTTCTTGTATATCTCAGGGGATTTTTAGGATTTCTATCTTAAATTCTTTGTCATTTAACTCCAAGGTTTCCAATATATTAAATTTTTTTCTCCATAGATTTTTCCTCATCTAGCTCTGTTACCTCTCTTTCTTTTGTATCCATGATATTTGATTTTCTCTTCCTTAATAGCATCTGATGATGGTTTTGTTGATAGTATTAATGAGAGTTAATAAAGAATAAAAAGTTAAAAAAATCAAAAAGAGTTGTATTTTTTTAAAATTAATAATAAAATAAAGATAAATAAAATAACATTTAAATTAAAAAAAGGAAATTATCCCCCCTCCTTTTTTCTTATCTTTTCCTCTCCCCTTTTTCTTAAGAAAATCTTTTGATGAACTGTGAAATATATTGTACTAAATAGAAAAAACAATGCCTGTAAGGAGGGCCTGAATTGGGGAAAGTAATAAAGGGGCAAGAAAAAAAAAAGAAAAAGAAAAGGGAATATGGACCCTTTTTTAAATAAGGAAAAAATTTGGGTCAAGAATAAAATGATTTGCTTTTAGGTGTTGGTTGACTAAGAGTTATAATGAGAGGAATAAGAGGGAAACAGGAAAGTGAGGGGACAAATTAAAAAATTACTATGGTATTTAGTGGAACAAGAACTAGATAAAGATGGAAAGTCATGGATGGGAGCACTGCTAGTGAGTTAAAAAGGTGAAGTAAAAACCCCCAAAATGCCATGAACATAAGTTTGAATCCCAGATAAGATAATTTGTTCGTTATTGAGGTTTGAATGAGAGGAGACATAAAGGAGAAAGGAAGAAACTAATATAGAGGGAGAAAAGAAAGAGAGAGAGAGAGAGAGAAAAAGAGGGAACCACTAAAAGAAGAAAAAAGAAAACAAGGAGAGAGAGAGAGAGTTAAGGGTTTTGGAGTGCAACACTCATAGAGAGAAAGGAAGAGGAAAGAAAAGATAATGGGAGATGTAACACTTATGGGTATTGTAGTTCAAGGAGAGGAGAGAGTAAGACTGGCAGAGAGTTAAACAATCAAATTGGAGGAGGAAAAATATATCAAGAATGAAGATAATAGAAAAAATGAACAAATATAATAAAATGGGATAGGTTATAAAGTCTGCAGATTATTCTTGATTTTGAGAGGTTATCTTCTTGCTTTTTCTTTTCTCTCCCTCTTCCTGGTCGGTGACTCTGTACCCTGGGTTCTGCCCCTTTGGCATGCTCAGGTAGAGGTTTGCAGTTAATAAGTCTTTATGGCGATATCATGTATTGTGCTTCAGTCTCGTTGGCAGTCGAGCCTCATTAGCATTTATAGGTTCCACCAGTGAGAGAGTCCGTGTTCCTGGAGCCTTTCTCCTAGTCTTTCCTTCCTCAATTAGTAGCCTGATAATCCAGCTATGGGGTTGCTGCTGCCTCTGCCTGGATAGTAAGAGGCTCAAAGAGCTGGCAACTCCCTACTCTATTCCCACTCAGCACAGGGCTCTGGGTAAGGCTCAGTCAGTCAGAGCTGCTAGCATAATCAGGCGGGGCTTCCACCCACTCAAAGACCTCTGGCTCTGCCACTCTGTCCAGTAACACGGGTGGGCACCCACTCCCTGGCGCTTGGAGGAAACTCTTGCTCACTATCTGCATGCACAGACCAGGATATCAGGCCGGCAGTCTCACACTCTGAGTGAAACCCCCACCCGCATGGAAAAGTTGCAGCGTTGGAATTGGCTCTCGTTCTGTCCCCATGCGCGGCTTTTTCAAGGCACTGGGGCGGCCCGAGATTCTGCTTTTGGCTCACACAAAGGCCCCTACTCTGCCCCTCTCTGAGATAACTCAGGCGTACACTGCCGAGGCACTCGGAGGAATCTCTCGCTCACTATCTGCGCGTGCAGACCAGGGTATCAGGCCAGCGGCCTCACCTTCTGAGTGAAACCCCCACCCTCATGGAAAAGTTCTAGCGTTGGAATTAGTTCTCGCTCCCTCCCCATACGCGGCTTTCCCAGGGTGCTGGGGCAGTCTGGAGATTCCGCTTTCGGCCCACACAAAGGCCTTTGACTCTGCCTCTCTGTGGGGTAACACGGGCGCCCACTCCCTGAGCTTTGGAAAGAATCTCTCGCCCACTATCTGCGCGCGCCGACCAGGGGATCAGGGAAAATGGCTGCCCCACTTGTCTTTCTTTGGCTGGGTTTGGTGCGAGTGTTGGCTTGTATTGCCTGGGTTGCCACAGGAACAGTTTTTCCTCGGCTTAGATCTCCGTGCCACAGACTGGTTCGGCTGTTTGTGCCGCGGCCTGGATCTATTCACCCCCTTTGCCTGCCTTAGTTTCTATATTCTCAGTTCCCAGTGAAAGCTGCCCTGTTTAGGTTAGTGAGGAAGGCGGAGCATTTCTTACTCCCTATTTCCTTCGGGGTTTGGTTATATATTTAGCCAATTTTTTGCTCAACCATACCTTCGGGTGTATTGCGAAACATCTGGAGGCTCCAAGGATAGGTTTTTCTGTTTCTGGTTGAAGATCTTGTTGAGTTTTGGGGGAGATTTATCAGTATCACTTCCTACCCTGCCATTACTCTGACATCCTAAATGGGAAAATTTTAAGATACAAAAACCAAACTAGAGGGAATGAAAGAATGAGTAAATACAATGATTAGCACTTTAAGAGAAAGGCACATGCATTAACCATTGTCACTTGGGGCAAGAGCTGTAGTTGAGGCAAACAATAGAAAAATCTAAATGCTTGGGAAAGAAGAATAGGGAATCAGATGTTTCTAGGAATAAGAGTTTTAAAAAGCTTCCATGTACTCCTGGAATCTAAAACACCACAATATACCCAGGGTTGGGCACATGCTCAGAAAAGGCCTGGAAGCTCTAACAGAAGTGAAGCATATGGCAAAATTGAAATTACCTGCCTGACAAGAGAATGTGTACCTCAATAAACAATCAAAGTACAGTTACAAATATCTGGACTTGGGTTTTTTCCTCAGGTGTTAAAGTAATCACTGCCAAATTGCAAGTTGACTATTATAATAATAAAACAAGAAGTTCAAGGACCACACACAACAAATATAAACTTTACAATATTAGTGTAGAAAACTCACTGAACAAATAAAGGACTACAACCAGCAGAACCAAAAATCAGTAGAAAGTGTAAGAATCTGTTACAGAGGGTTGCCACAATATAATATTCAAAACATCTACATTTCAGTATAAATATTATGAGACTTTCAATAAAACAAGAATGTATGATAAGCATGACCCAAATTAGACAGGAAAAAAAATTAACTAACATTCTTAAGGAAACCCAGACATTGAACATACTAGATAAAGATTTCAAATCAACTATTTTAATTATACTCACATCACTAAAGAAAAAAACATGAACAAAGAACTAAAGGAAATAATGAAAACAATGTTTCCCCAAACATAGTATCAATGAATGATGAGGTAGAAATGATAAAAGGAAACCAAATAGAAATTTTGGATGTGAATAATGTAAAAGTTAAAATAAAATATTTACCAGAAGACTTCAGTGGCAGATTTGAGAAAACAAAAGAAAATAAAAGCTAACTACTTAAAAACATTGAATAAGAAAGAGCAAACTAAACCCAATGCAAGCAGAAGAAGAAAGTAATAAAGATTAGAGCAAAGATAAATAAAATAGAGGAGAAAAATGATTTAAAAACAAAACAAAACAAAGCTTGTTTTTTTTTATTGAAGTATGAGGTTACTATTACTAAGTTAAAGACATAGAATAGATTTTGAAAGAATAGTATGAATCATTATATCCCAAAAAATCAGATAACTGATGAAATAGACAAATTTCTAGAAAAACACAAACTATCAGAACTGACTTAGTAAGATCTAGAAAATTTAATAAGGCTAGTAAATAATGGAGATTAAATCAATGATGAAAAAAACTTCCAACAAAGAATCTACCAAGTGTGTAAAGAATAATTAACACCAATTCTTCTCAAATTCCTTCAGTATGTAGAAGAAAATGGAAAACTACCTCTTTCATGATGTAGAAAGTCAGACAAAGATACCACTAGAAAAGCAAATTGAAGACCAATATTACTTATAAATATAGACAGAAAAATCCTCAATAAAATATTAGTAAGCTGAATTCAGCAACATTTTTAAATGATTATACACTATGGTCCAATGGAATTAATCCCAGGAATACAAGGGCGGGGATTTAGCATTAAAAATCAGTTAATGTAATACAACACATTAATGGAATAAAACTAAAAAACCCACACAATTATCTCAAATGATGCAGAAAAAGCATCTGACAAAAATTCAAAACCTTTTTATAATAAGAATATTGAATTATGTACATATACAATACCATTAAAAATATACTGCTCACAAAAATTAGGGAATATTTCAAAATGAATATGAAGAAATAAAAAAAGAAACATTTGATATTTTTATTAAACAAGAACATCAGAAAAGCAAATGACAAGTCAAAAAAGGTGTTTGGTTATGCAAATGAGATGCAAAACTAACTTTTATTTCATTGGTGAAAATGCACTATACAAAAGCCTGAAAGTACTGAAGTCACATGCTCTGATTCCCTAATTTTTGTGAACAGTGTAGTAAAATACTCAAGAATAAATTTTACCTTAGTTGCAAGATTTGTAGACTGAGAACTACAAAACATAAAATTTCAATACTCTTAAATGAATCAAAAGATATTACACATGGTTGTGAATTAAAATACTTTATATTAAGATAGCTGTTCTCTGAAAATTGATGAACTAATTCAATGTTTCCATATCAAAATTCCATTTGCCTCTCTTGTAGAAAGGGACAAGCTGATCCTGAAATTTATATGGAATAGCAAAGAACAGAGTAGTAAAACATGGTAAAGGAACAAAGCTGAAGGATTTGTATTTCTCAATTTTAAAACTAACTATAAATCAACAGTAATCAAAACATTGTGGTGTTAGTATAAAAATATAGATCAAGGTAAGAAAACTAGAAATACTGAAAAGAGGCATCTATGGTTAACTGACTTTAGACAAAGGTGCCAAGACCATTCCATTTAGAAAGAATAATATTTTCAACAAATGGTGCTGGGAAACCTGGATATCCACATGCAAAAGAATAAAATTAGATACTTACCTCACAACATACATCAAAATTGATTCAATGTAAAAGCTAAAATTTTAAGACTCTTAAGGGAAACATCGGGTAAATCTTCATGACTTGGGCTTAGTAACATATTCTTAGATATGACACCAAGGACACAGGCAACTAAACAAAAAAATAGGATATTTGGACTTTAACTAAATTAAAACATTTGTACATCAAAGAACATTATCAAGAAGGTGAAAAGTACCATTGGTATGGGAGCCAATATTTGTAAAAATCCAGAATACATTGTTTTAACTGTAATTTAACAACAAAAATAAGTAAAAAACAATCAGATTTTAAAATGGGCAAACAACTTGAACAGTTAAGAAAGTATAAAAACTGGCAATCACATCTTTGAAAAGCTTCAATATCATTAGTTATTAGGAAAATCAAATAAAAACCATGAGAAAATATTGCTTCATACCCATTGGGAGCCTCCAAATACAATTTTAAATGGTAGTAAGTGCTGGTGAGGATGTGGAGACATTGGAACCCTCATACATTGCTAGTGGGAAAACAAAACAGTGTAGCTGCTAAGAAAAACAATTTGGGATTTCTTCAAAATTTAACATCAATTAACATATGAACCAACATTCTACTTCAAGGTACATATTCAAGAGAATTGAAACCCATTAAAACAAAAACTTCTACCTAAACATTGATAACAGCATTATTTATAATAGCAAAAAGGTAGAAATGATCCAAATGCCTATCAACTGATAAATGGATGAATTAAATGTATACAGATAGTCCCCACCTACTGATGATTCAACTTAATGATTTTTGACTTTATGATGGTGCGAAAGTGAGATGCATTCATTAGAAACTGTATTTTGAATTGTCCATTCTGATCTTTTCCTGGCCTAGCAATGTGTAGTGTGATACTCTCTTATGATGCTGAGCAGTGGCAGCAAGATTGCCCAAACATAGGTTAATGTCAAGTGTTCTGAGCACTTTTAAGGTAGGCTAGGCTACTTTATGATGTTTGGTAACTTAGTTGTGTTACATGCATTTTCAATTTACAATAGATTTATTAAGCTATAACCCCATTGTAAAATGAGGAATATCTGTATTAATATAATGTAATATTATTCAGACATAAAAAGGCATGTAGTACTGATGCATGCTGCAATATGTGTGAACATTGAAACATTATGCTAAATGAAAAAAGTCAGACATAAAACTCTACATAGTTTTATGTCATATATTTTCTATGTATAAAAAAATGTGCAGATTTAGTTGAATCCATAAAGATTAAGAGCAGATTAGTTTATGTCAGGGACTATAGGGAGAAGAGATAGAGGAGTGACTTTTTAATAATTATCAGTTTTATTTGGAGAATGATAAAAAATGTTCTGGAATTTGATAGTGGAGATGATTGTACAATGTTGTAAACTTTTTAAAAATCACTGTGTTATATGCTTTAAATGGCTGAAAACATAAACTTTAAGTTAAGTAAATTTCCTTTTAAAAAATTAAAATTGCACATTAAAGTTGTACAACAGCATATCTGAGAATATTGAACCCCAACAATTTACATTAAAATATAGTCTAGTAAAATCAGTTGACTTTAACAGAAAATCTTTTGGCCATATTAATGACATCAAGTTTGAAAAGAAAACAAATAATAGGTTATTTTTTTCCTTTTTTTATTATTAAGTTTACTGGGGTGACATCAATAAATCAGGGTACATATGTTCAAAGAAAACAAGTCCAGGTTATCTTGTCAATCAATTATGTTGCATACCCATCACCCAAAGTCAGATTGTCCTCCGTCACCTTCTATCTAGTTTGCGTTGTGCCCCTCCCATCCCTCTTCCCCTCTCTGCCCCCTTCCGTAACCACCACACTCTTCTCAATGTCTCTTAGAGTCATTTTTCTGTCCCACCTATGTATGGAATAATGCAGTTCTGGGTTTTTTCTGCTTTACTTATTTCACTCCATATAATGTTATTAAGATCCCACTATTTTGTTGTAAATGATCCAATGTCATCATTTCTTATGGCTGAGTAGTATTCCATAGAGTATATGTGCCACATCTTCTTTATCCAGTCATCTATTGAAGGGCTTTTTGGTTGTTTCCATGTCTTGACCACTGTGAACAATGCTGCAATGAACATGGGACTGCATGTGTCTTTACGTATCAATGTCTCTGAGTTTTGGGGGTATATACCCAGTAGAGGGATTGCTGGATCATAAGGTAGTTCTATTTTCAGGGGGTTTTTTGTTTGTTTGTTTCTTTTTTTTTTTTCTTAAGCTGAAAACAGGGAGAGACAGTCAGACAGACTTCCTCATGCGCCCGACCAGGATCAACCCGGCGCGCCCACCAGGGGCGATGCTCTGCCCATCAGGGGGCGATGCTCTGCCCCTTCGGGGCGTCACTCTGCCTCGACCAGAGCCACTCTAGAGCCTGGGGCAGAGGCCAAGGAGCCATCCCCAGCTCCCGGGCCATCTTTGCTCCAATGGAGCTTTAGCTGTGGGAGGGGAAGAGAGAGACAGAGAAGAAAGAAGGGGGGGGATGGAGAAGCAAATGGGCGCTTCTCCTATGTGCCTGGCTGGGAATCGAACCCGGGTCCCCCCCACGCCAGGCCGACGCTCTACCGCTGAGCCAACCGGCCAGGGCTATTTTCAGTTTTTTGAGGAACCACCATACTTTCCTCCATAATGGTTGTACTACTTTACATTCCCACCAACAGTGAATGAGGGGTCTGTTTTCTCCACAGTTTCTCCAACATTTGCTATTACCTGTCTTGTTGATAATAGCTAATCAAACAGGTGTGAGGTAATATCTCATTGCAGTTTTGATTTGCATTTCTCTAATAACTAATGAAATGAACATCTTTTCATATATCTGTTGGCTGTTTGTATTTCTTCCTGAGAGAAGTGTCTGTTCCTGTCCTCTTCCCATTTTTTTATTGGATTATTTGTTTGTTTGTTTGTTGTTGAGTTTTATGAGTTCTTTATATATTTTGGATATTAGGCCCTTATCTGAGCTGTTGTTTGAAAATATCATTTCCCATTTAGTTGGCTGTCTGTTTATTTTGTTGTCAGTTTCTCTTGCTGAGCAAAAACTTCTTAGTTTGATGTAGTCCCATTCATTTATTTTTGCCTTCACTTCCTTTGCCTTTGGAGTCAAATTCATAAAATGCTCTTTAAAACCAAGGTTCTTGCATTTAAAACCTATGTCTTCTTCTTGTACTTTATGTTTCAGGTCTTATATTTAGGTTTTTGATTCATTTTGAATTAATTTTAGTCAAGGGGACAAACTATAGTCAAATTTTATTCTTTTGCATGTAGCTTTCCAGTTTTCCCAAAACCATTTGTTGAAGAGGCTTTCTTTTCTCCATTGTGTGTTGTTCACCCCTTTATCAAAAATTATTTGACCATATATAAGTGCTTTTATTTCTGGACTTTCTATTCTGTTCCATTGGTCTGAGTGTTTATTCTTTGCCAATAGCATGCTGTTTTGATTGTCGTGGCTCTATAATATATTTTGAAGTCAGGTATTGTAATGCCCCCAGCTTCGTTCTTTTTCTTTAGGATTGCTTTGGCTATTCGGGGTTTTTTAAAGTTCCATATAAATCTGATGATCTTTTGTTCCATTTCTTTAAAAAATGTCATTGGAAGTTTGATGGGAATTGCATTAAATTTGTATATTGCTTTGGGTAATATGGCCATTTTGATTATATTTATTCTTCTTATCCAAGAACAAGGAATATTCTTCCATCTCATTGTAATTTTTTTGATTTCCCTTAACAATTCTTTGTAGTTTTTATTATAAAGGTCCTTTACCTTCTTTTTTATGTTTATTCCTAAGTATTTTTTTGTTGTTTTTGCAATCATGAAGGGGATTATTCTTGTGAGTTTGTTCTCACATGTTTCATTGTTGGCATATAGAAAGGCTATGAACTTTTGAATAGTAATTTTATATCCTGTGACCTTACAATTTTGGCTTATTGTTTCTAGTAGTCTTTTTGTAGATTCTTTGGGCTTTTCGATGTATAGGATCATATCATCTGCAAAATGTGATACCTTTACTTCTTCTTTTCCGATATGGATGCCTTTTATTTCTTTGTCTTGTCTGATTGCTCTGGCTAGAATCTCTAGCACCACATTAAATAAGAGTGGAGAGAGTGGACAACCCTGTCTTGTTCCTGATTTAAGGAGGAAATCCTTCAGTTTTGTGCCATTTAATATGATGTTAGCTGATGGTTTATCATATACGGCCTTTATCATGTTGAGATATTTTCTTACTATACCCCTTTTGTTGAGAGTCTTAAACATAAAATTGTGTTGTATTTTATTGAATGCCTTTCCTGCATCTATTGATGAGATCATGTGGTTTTTGTTCTTTGTTTTGTTGATATGGTGTATTATGTTAACTGTTTTACGTATGTTGAACGATCCTTGAGATTCTGGGATGAATCCCACTTGATCATGATGTATTTTTTTTAATATGTTGTTGTATTCGATTTGCTAGTATTTTGTTTAGTATTTTAGCATCTGTATTCATTAGAGATATTGGTCTGTAGTTTTCTTTTTTTGTGCTGTCCTTGCCTGGTTTCGGTATGAGGGTTATGTTGGCCTCATAAAATATGTTTGGAAGTATTGCTTCTTCTTCAGTTTTTTGGAAGACTTTGAGTAGAATAAGAATCAAGTCTTTGAATGTTTGATAGAATTTACTAGTACAACCTTCTGGGCCTGGACTTTTATTTTTGGGGAGTTTTTTAATAGTTTTTTCTATTTCTTCCCTACTAATTGGTCTGTTTAGGCTTTCTGCTTCTTCTTGACTCAGTCTAGGAAGGTTGTATTGTTCTAGGAATTTATCCATTTCTTCTAGATTGTTGAATTTAGTGGCATATAAATTTTCATACTATTCTATAATAATTCTTTGTATATCCATGATATCCGTGGTGATTTCTCCTCTTTCATTTTGGATTTTGTTTATATGAGTCCTTTCTCTTTTTTCTTTGGTAAGTCTTGCCAAGGGTTTGTCAATTTTGTTAATCTTTTCAAAGAACCAGCTTCTTGTTCTATTAATTTTTCCTTAGTTTTTTTGTTTTCTATTTCATTTATTTTTGCTCTGATTTTTATTATCTCTTTTCTTCAGCTGGTTTTGGGTTGTCTTTGTTCTTCCTTTTTCAGTTTCTTAAAGTGTGAAGTTAAGTAGTTCACCTGGGCTCTCTCTTGTTTGTTCATATAGGCCTGAAGTGATATGAACTTCCCTCTTATCACTGCTTTTGCTGCATTCCATAGATTCTGATAGGTTGTATTGTCATTTTCATTTCTCTGTATATATCTTTTGATCTCTGCACTTATTTCTTCTTTGACCCATTCATTTTTTAAAAGTATGTTGTTTAGTTCCCACATTTTTGTGGGATTTTTTCCTACTTTTTTACAGTTAAATTCCAGTTTCAAGGCTTTATGATCAGAAAATATGCTTGGTACAACTTCGATTTTTCTGAATTTGCTGATGTTATTTTTGTGGACCAACATATATGGTCAAGTCTTCAGAATGATCCATGTACACTGGAGAAAAATGTATATTCTGTCACTTTGGGATGAAATGTCCTGTAGATGTCTATCATATCCAGCTCTAGTGTTTTGTCTAAGGCCAATATATCTTTATTTATTCTTTGTTTGGATGACCGATCTAGAGCCATCAGCGGTGTATTGAGGTTTCCAAGTATGACTGTATTTTTGTCAGTTTTTGATTTAAGGTCAATAAGTAGCTGTCTCATATATTTGATGCTCCTTGGTTTGGTGCATATATATTAAGGATTGTTATGTCTTCTTGATTCAATGTCCCCTTAATCATTATGAAATGACCATTTTTGTCTCTGAGTACTTTTGCTGTCTTGTAGTCAGCATTATCAGATATGAGTATTGCTATGCCTGCCTTTTTTTTTTTTTTTTTGGATGTTATTTGCTTGGAGTATTGTTTTCCAGCCTTTCACATTGTTTATTTTTTTTTGTGGTTTTTTTTTTTTGTATTTTTCTGAAGCTGGAAATAGGGAGGCACAGTCAGACAGACTCCCGCATGCACCCCACCGGGATCCACCCGGCACGCCCACCAGGGACGACGCTCTGCCCACCAGGGAACGATGCTCTGCCCCTCTGTGGCATCACTCTCTCGTGACCAGAGCCACTCCAGCGCCTGGGGCAGAGGCCAAGGAGCCATCCCCAGCGCCTGGGCCATCTTTGCTCCAATGGAGCCTCGGCTGTGAGAAGGGAAGAGAGAGACAGAGAGGAAGGAGAGGGGGAGGGGTGGAGAAGCAGATGGGCATCTCTCCTGTGTGCCCTGGCTGGGAATCGAACCCAGGACTTCTGCACACTAGACTGATGCTCTACCACTGAGCCAACTGGCCAGGGCCCAGCCTTTCACTTTGAATTTGTTTTTATCCTTGTCGCTTAGATGAGATTCTTTTAGGCAGCATAGAGTTGGATTTTGTTTTTTAATCCACTCTACTATTCTATGCCTTTTTATTGATGAGTTTAATCGGTTTATATTTAGTGTAATTATTGACACTTGTGGGTTCCCTATTGCCATTTTATACATTGCTTTCTGTTAGTTTTATGTCTTGTTTGATTATTCTCTTTTGTTTTTCTATCCTTTGTTTTTGTTTGGTTGTATTCCATATTTCCTTCCTCTATTGCTATCTTTTTTATGTCATGTGCTTCCGTGGTGATTTTTTTAAGGGTGGTTACCATTAAGTAATGAAAAGGGTTCCTACCTTGTTCATTATAGTATACTATCTTGTGAGTACTTCTGCACTTCATTGTCCTTTGCTACTGTTAATCTCTGTACTCTCTCCCCCCTTTTTTTGTTGTTGTCACAGTTTAAATTTGGTTTTATTGTGTTCTTCTTGGAGCTTTTACTTGCAGTTTTATTTTGTTTTGTTCTTTGTATCTGGTTGGAAAACCTCCTTTAGTTATTCCTGGAGTGGGGGTTTTCTGATGATAAATTCCATCATCTTTTCTGTATCTGTGAATGTTTTTATTTCTCCTTCATATTTGAAGGATAGCTTTGATGGGTATAGTATTTGTGGCTGAAAGTTCCTCTCTTTCAGGACTTAAAATATTGGGATCCACTCTCTTCTAGCTTATAAAGTTTCTGTTGAGAAATCCGATGATAATCTAATAGGCTTTTCTTTTGTTTTGTTTTTTGTGTTTGTTTGTTTGTTTTATAATTTTATTTTTTAATGGGGTGACATCAATAAATCAGGATACATATATTCAAAGATAACAAGTCCAGGTTATCTTGTCGTTCAATTATGTTGCATACCCACCACCCAAAGTCAGATTGTCCTCTGTCACCTTCTATCTTGTTTTCTTTGTGCCCCTCCCCACCCCCTATCCCTCTCCCATTCCCCCTCCCCCCCGTAACCACCACACTCTTATCAATGTCTCTTAGTTTCACTATTATGTTCCACCTACGTATGGAATAATACAGTTCCTGTTTTTTTCTGATTTACTTATTTCGCTTCGTATCATGTTATCAAGATCCCACCATTTTGCTGTAAATGTTCCGATGTCATCATTTCTTATGGCTGAGTAGTATTCCATAGTGTATATGTGCCACATCTTCTTTATCCAGTCATCTATTGATGGGCTTTTTGGTTGTTTCCATGTCCTGGCCACTGTGAACAATGCTGCAATAAACATGGGGCTGCATGTGTCTTTACGTAACAATGTTTCTGAGTTTTGGGGATATATACCCAGTAGAGGGATTGCTGGGTCATAAGGTAGTTCTATTTGCAGTTTTTTGAGGAACCATCATACTTTCTTCCATAATGGTTGTACTACTTTACATTCCCACCAATAGTGTATGAGGGTTCCTTTTTCTCCACAGCCTCTCCAACATTTGCTATTACCTGACTTGCTAATAACAGCTAATCGAACAGGAGTGAGGTGGTATCTCATTGCCGTTTTGATTTGCATTTCTCTAATAGCTAAAGAAGATGAGCATCTTTTCATATATCTGTTGGCCATTTGTATTTCTTCCTGGGAGAAGTGTCTATTCATATCCTCTTCCCATTATTTTATTGGATTGTTTGTTTGTTTGTTGTTGAGTTTTATGAGTTCTTTGTATATTTTGGATATTAGGCCCTTATCTGAGCTGTTGTTTGAAAATATCATTTCCCATTTAGTTGGCTTTCTGTTTATTTTGTTATCAGTTTCTCTTGCTGAGCAAAAACTTCTTAGTCTGATGTAGTCCCATTCATTAATTTTTGCCGTCACTTCTCTTGCCATTGGAGTCAAATTCATAAAATGCTCTTTAAAACCCAGGTCCATGAGTTGAGTACCTATGTCTTCTTCTATGTACTTAATTGTTTCAGGTCTTATGTTTAGATCTTTGATCCATTTTGAGTTAATTTTTGTACAGGGGGAGAGACTGTAGTCCAGTTTCATTCTTTTGCATGTGGCTTTCCAGTTTTCCCAGCACCATTTATTGAAGAGGCTTTCTTTTCTCCATTGTGTGTTGTTGGCCCCTTTATCAAAAATTATTTGACTATATATATGTGGTTTTATTTCTGGACTTTCTATTCTGTTCCATTGGTCTGAGTGTCTATTTTTCTGCCAATACCATGCTGTTTTGATTGTCGTGGCCCTATAATATAGTTTGAAGTCAGGTATTGTAATGCCCCCAGCTTCATTCTTTTTCTTTAGGATTGCTTTGGCTATTCGGGGTTTTTTATAATTCCATATAAATCTGATGATTTTTTGCTCTATTTCTTTAAAAAACGTCATTGGAAGTTTGATGGGAATTGCATTAAATTTGTATATTGCTTTGGGTAATATAGCCATCTTGATTATATTTATTCTTCCTAGCCAAGAACAAGGTATATTCTTCCATCTCATTATATGTTTTTCGATTTCCCTTAACAATGGTTTATAGTTTTCATTATATAAGTCTTTTACATTCTTTCTTATGTTTATTCTTAAGTATTTTATTTTTTTGTTGCAATCGTGAAGGGGATTATTCTTTTGAGTTCCTTCTCAGTTGTTTCATTGTTGGCATATAGAAAGGCTATTGACTTCTGTATGTTAATTTTGTATCCTGCGACCTTAATGTATAGGCTTATTGTTTCTAGTAGTCTTTTTGTGGATTCCTTGGGGTTTTCGATGTATAGGATCATATCATCTGCAAAAAGTGATACCTTTACTTCTTCTTTTCCGATATGGATGCCTTTTATTTCTTTGTCTTGTCTGATTGCTCTGGCTACAACCTCTAGTACCACATTAAATAACAGTGGAGAGAATGGACAACCCTGTCTTGTTCCTGATTTAAGGGGGAAAGCCTTCAGTTTAGTGCCACTTAATATGATGTTAGCTGATGGTTTATCATATATGGCCTTTATCATGTTGAGATATTTTCCTTCTATACCCATTTTGTTGAGAGTCTTAAACATAAAATTGTGTTGTATTTTATCGAAAGCCTTTTCTGCGTCTATTGATAAGATCATGTGGTTTTTGTTCTTTGTTTTGTTGATATGGAGTATTACGTTAACCGTTTTACGTATGTTGAACCATCCTTGACATTCTGGGATGAATCCCACTTGATCATGATGTATTATTTTTTTAATATGTTATTGTATTCGATTTGCTAGTATTTTGTTTAGTATTTTAGCATCTGTATTCATTAGAGATATTGGTCTGTAGTTTTCTTTTTTTGTGCCATCCTTGCCTGGTTTTGGGATGAGGGTTATGTTGGCCTCAGAAAATGTGTTTGGAAGTATTGCTTCTTCTTCAGTTTTTTGGAAGACTTTGAGTAGAATAGGAACCAAGTCTTCTTTGAATGTTTGATAAAATTCGCTGGTATAGCCGTCAGGGCCTGGACTTTTATTTTTGGGGAGGTTTTTAATGGTTTTTTCTATTTCTTCTCTACTGATAGGTCTGTTTAGGCTTTCTGCTTCTTCTTGCCTCAGTCTAGGAAGGTTGTATTTTTCTAGGAATTTATCCATTTCTTCTAGGTTGTTGAATTTAGTGGCATAAAGTTTTTCATAGTATTCTACAATAATTCTTTGTATATCTACAGTGTCCGTGGTGATTTCTCCTCTTTCATTTTGGATTTTGTTTATATGAGTTCTCTTTTTTCCTTGGTAAGTCTTGCCAAGGGTTTGTCAATTTTGTTGATCTTTTCAAAGAACCAGCTCCTTGTTCTATTAATTTTTTCTATAGTTTTTCTGTTCTCTATTTCATTTGTATCTGCTCTGATTTTTATTATCTCCTTTCTTCGGCTGGTTTTGGGTTGTCTTTGTTCTTCTTTTTCTAGTTCCTTAAGGTGTGAAGTTAAGTGGTTCACTTGGGCTCTCTCTTGTTTGTTCATATATGCCTGAAGCGATATGAATTTCCCTCTTATCACTGCTTTTGCTGCATCCCATAGATTCTGATATGTCGTATTGTAATTTTCATTAGTCTGTATATATCTTTTGATCTCTGCACTTATTTCTTCTTTGATCCATTCATTTTTTAAAAGTATGTTGTTTAGTTTCCAAATTTTTGTGGGATTTTTTTCCTCTTTTTTGCAGTTGAATTCTAGTTTCAAGGCTTTATGATCAGAAAATATGCTTGGTACAACTTCAATTTTTCTGAATTTGCTGATGTTGTTTTTGTGGCCCAACATATGGTCAATTCTTAAGAATGATCCATGTACACTGGAGAAAAATGTATACTCAGTCACTTTGGAATGAAATGTCCTGTAGATGTCTATCATATCCAGGTGCTCTAGTGTTTTGTTTAAGGCCACTATGTCTTTGTTGATTCTCTGTTTGGATGACCGATCTAGAGCCATCAGCAGTGTATTGAGGTCTCCAAGTATGATTGTGTTTTTGTCCGTTTTTGTTTTAAGATCAATAAGTAGCTGTCTTATATATTTTGGTGCTCCTTGGTTTGGTGCATATATATTAAGAATTGTTATGTCTTCTTGATTCAGTGTCCCCTTAGCCATTATGAAATGGCCATTTTTGTCTCTGAGTACTTTTGCTGTCTTGGAGTCAGCATTATCTGATATGAGTATTGCTATACCTGCTTTTTTTTGGATGATATTTGCTTGGAGTATTGTTTTCCAGCCTTTCACTTTGAATTTGTTTTTATCCTTGTTACTTAGATGAGTTTCCTGTAGGCAGCATACAGTTGGATTTTCTTTTTTAATCCATTCTGCTACTCTGTGCCTTTTTATTGGTGAGTTTAATCCGTTTACATTTAGTGTAATTATTGATACTTGTGAGTTCCCTATTGCCATTTTATGTCTTGCTTTCTGTTAGTTTTGTGTCTTGTTTGATCGTTCTCTTTCATTTTTCTATGTTTTGTTTTTATTTGGTTGCATTCCATACATCTTTCCTCTGTTGCTATCTTTTTTATCTCATGTGCTTCTGTGGTGGTTTTTTCAATGGTGGTTACCTTTGAGTAATGAAAAGGGTCCCTACCCTGTTCATTGTAGCAAACTATTTTGTGAGTACTTCTGCACTCCATCGTCCTTTGCTACTGTTAATCTCCATCTTCTCCCCCTCTTTCTTTTTGTTGTTGTCACAGTTTAAATTTGGTTTTATTGTGTTCTTCTTGGAGCTTTTACTTGTGGCTCTGTTTTTTTTTTGTTCTTTGTATCTGATTGGAGAACCCCCTTTAGTAATTCCTGGAGTAGGGGTTTTCTGATGATAAATTCCTTCATCTTTTCTGTATCTGTGAATGTTTTTATTTCTCCTTCGTATTTGAAGGATAGCTTTGATGGGTATAGTATTCGTGGCTGAAAGTTCCTCTCTTTCAGGACTTTAAATATTGGGGTCCACTCTCTTCTAGCTTGTAGAGTTTCTGCTGAGAAATCTGATGATAATCTAATGGGCCTTCCTTTATATGTTGTATTCTTCTTTTCCCTGGCTGCCTTGAGAATTTTTTCTCTTCTGTTGGTTTGTGTCAATTTCATTATGATATGCCTTGGAGTAGGTTTGTTGGGGTTAAGAAAACTTGTAGTTCTGTTTGCTTCTTGAACTTGAGGCTTTAGTTCTTTCCACAGGCTTGGGAAGTTCTCATTTATTATTTGTTTGAGTATGTTCTCCATTCCATTTTCTCTCTTCTCCCTCTGATATACCTATTATTCTTATGTTATTCTTTTTGATGGAGTCAGATAATTCTTGTAGGGCTATCTCATTTTTTTTAATTTTTGAGTCTCTTTCTTCTCTCTGTTGTGCCTCAAGTTGCTTGTCTTCTATTTCACTAATCTTCTCTTCTATCTGACCTGTTCTATTAGCTAAGCTTGTTACTTCGTTTTTCAGCTCGTGAATTGAGTTTTTATCTCTGTTTGATTTGTTTTTATAGTTTCAATTTCCTTGGACATATATTCTTTGTATTCATTGAGTTGTTTTCTGAGCTCCCTATATTGCCTTTCTGTGTTTTCTTGTATATCTCGGAGGATTTTTAGTATTTCTATCTTGAATTCTCTGTCATTTAGCTCCAAGGTTTCCAATATATTACATTTTTTCTCCATAGATTTTTCCTCATCTAGCTGTGTTACCTCTCTTTCTTTTGTATCCATGATATTCGATTTTCTCTTCATTAATGGCATCTGATGGTGGTTTTGTTGATAGTATTAATGAGATTTAATAAAGAATAAAAAGTTAAAAAAAATAAAAAAATAAAAAATCGAAAAGAGTTTTTTTTTAAAAAAAATTAATAATGAAATAAAGAAAAATAAAATAAAATAAAAATTTTAAAAAAAAGGAAATTATTCCCCCCCTCCTTTTTTTCTCTCCTCTCCTCTCCCCTCTTTCTTGAGAAAATCTTGTGGTGGACTGTGAGTTATAACAAACAATGCCTGTGATGGAGGGCCTGAATTGGGGAAAAGTAATAAAGGGGCAAAAAAGAAAAAAAAAAAAAAGGAAAAAAAAATAAGAAAAAAGAAAAAAAAAGAGCGTATGGACCCACAAAAAGCAAATAAGGAAAAAATTTGGGTCAAGAATAAAATGATTTGCTTTTAGGTGTTGGTTGTCTAAGAGTTATGATGAGAGGAATAAGAGGAAAACGGAAAAATGGGGGGACAAATTAAAAACTTACTATTGTATTTAGTGGAACAAGAACTAGATAATATGGAGAGCCAGGGATGGGAGCACTGTTAGTGAGTTAAAAAGGTGAAGTAAAAAAACCCCAAAATGCCACAAACATAGGTTTGAGTCCCAGATAAGATAATTTGTTTGTTATTGAGGTTTGAATGAGAGGAGATGTAAAGGAGAAAGGAAGAAACTAATATAAAGGGAGAAAAGAAAGAGAGAGAGAGAAAAAAAAGAGGGAACCACTAAAAGAAGAAAAAAGAAAGGAGAGAGAGAGAGTTAAGGGTTTTGGAGTGCAACTCTCATAGAGAGAAAGGAAGAGAAGAGAAAAGATAATGGGAGATGTAACACTTATGGGTAGTGTAGTTCAAGGAGAGGAGAGAGTAAGACCGGTAGAGAGTTAATCGGCCAAATTGCAGGAGGAAAAAAAAGTATCAAGAATGAAGATAAGAGAAACAAACGAGCAAATATAATAAAATGGGATAGGTTATAAAGTCTGCAGATTATTCTTGATTTTGAGAGGTTATCTTCTTGCTTTTTCTTTTCTCGCCCTCTTCCTGATCGGTGACTCTGTACCCCGGGTTCTACCCCTTTGGCACGCTCAGGTAGAGGTTTGCAGTTGATAAGTCTCTATGGCAATGTCATGTATTGTGCTTTAGTCTCGTGGGAGTCGAGGCTCATTAGCATTTATAGGCTCCGACAGTGAGAGAGTCCGTGTTCCTGGAGCCTTTCTCCTAGTCTTTCCTTCCTCAATTAGTAGCCTGATAATCCAGCTATGGGGTTGCTGCTGCCTCTGCCTGGATAGTAAGAGGCTCAAAGAGCTGGCAACTCCCCACTCTATTTCCACTCAGCACAGGGCTCTGGGCAAGGCTCAGTCAGTCAGAGCTGCTAGCATAATCAGGTGGGCTTTCCGCCCACTCAAAGACCACTGGCTCTGCCACTCTGTCCGGTAACACAAGCGGGCGCCCACTTCTGGGGGGCGCTTGGAGGAAACTCTCACTCACTGTCTGTGACCAGGGTATCCAGCCAGCAGTCTCACGCTCTGAGTGAAACCCCCAACCGCAGGGAAAAGTTGCAGCGTTGGAATTGAGTCTCGCTCCGTCCCCGTGTGCGGCTTTTGCAAGGCGCTGGGGCGGCTCGAGATTCCGCTTTGGCCCACACAAAGGCCCCTGACTCTGCCCCTCTCTGCGATAACATGGGCGCCCACTGCCGAGGCACTCGGAGGAATCACTCACTCCTTATCTGCGCGCGCAAACCAGGATATGAGGCCGGTCGCGGTTCCCTCTGAGTGAAACACCCTCCAGCACGGAAAATCTCCACCGTTGGAATTAGTTCTCACTCCCTCCCATGCGTGGCTTTCCCAGGGTGCTGGGGCTGCCCAGAGACTCTGTCCTCAGCCCACAGAAAGGCCTCTGACCCTGCCTCTCCGTGGGGCAACACGGGCACCCACTCTCGGGGCCTAGGAAGAAATTCTCGCCCACTAACTGCGCACCGACCAGGAGACCGGGTAAAATGGCCGCTCCGCTTGTCTTTCTTTGTTTGGGTTTGGCGCGAGTGTTAGCTTGTATTGCCCGGGTTGCCACAGGATCAGATTTTCCTCGGCTTGGATCACCGTGCCACAGCCTGGTTCGGCCGTTTGTGCCGCGGCGGCCTGGATCTATTCACCCCCTTTGCCCGCCTCAGTTTCTATATTCACAGTTACCAGAGAAAGCCGCCCTGTTTAGGTTAGTGAGGAAGGGGAGCATTTCTTACTCCCTATTTCCTTCGGGGTTTGGTTATATATTTAGCCAATTTTTCACTCAATCATACCTTTGGGTGTATTGCGAAGCATCTGGAAGCTCCAAGTATAGGTTTTTCTGTTTCTGGTTGAAGATCTTGTTGAGTTTTGGAGGAGATTTATTGGTATCGCTTCCTACCCCGCCATTACTCTCTGTTCCACTCAGGCTTTTCTTTATATGTTGTATTCTTCTTCTCCCTGGTTGCCTTGAGAATTTTTTCTTTGCCGTTGGTTTGTGCCATTTTCATTATTATGTGCCTTGGAGTAGGTTTGTTGGGGTTAAGATAACTAGGTGTTCTGTTTGCTTCTTGAATTTGAGGCTTTAGTTCTTTCCACAGGCTTGGGAAGTTCTCATCTATTATTTGTTTGAATATGTTCTCCATTTCATTTTTTCTCTCCTTTTCCTCTGGTATACCTATTATTCTTATATTAGTGTTTTTTATGGAGTCAGACAATTCCTAAAGGGCTTTCTCACTTTTTTTTAATTTTTGAGTCTCTTTCTTCTTCTCTCTGTTGTGCCTCAGTTGCTTGTCTTCTATTTCATTAATCCTACCTTCTATCTGGCCTGTTCTATTAACTAAGCTTGTTTTCTCATTTTTCAGTTCGTGAATTGAGTTTTTAATCTCTGTTTGATTTGTTTTTATAGTTTCAATTTCCTTGGTGATATATTGTTTGTGTTCATTGAGTTATTTTCTGAGCCTCCTAAATTGCCTTTCTGTGTTTTCTTGTATATCTCTGAATACTTTTAGGATTTCTATTTTAAATTTTCTGTCATTTAGCTCCAAGGTTTCCAATAAATTAAATTTTTTTCCATAATTTTTTCCTCATCTATCTGTGCTACCTCTCTGTCTTTTGTATACATGATATTTGAATTCCTTTTTCTTAATGACATCTGAGGGTGGTTTTGTTGATAGTACTAATGAGAATTTATAAAGAATAAAAAGTTAAAAAAAATTATTATTTCCCTTTTTTTCCCTCTCCTCTACTCTCCCCTCCTTCTTGAGAAAAAAATTGTGGGGAACTGTGAATTATATTCTGCTAAATAGAACAAAAACTACCTATAATGAAGGGCCTGAGTTGGGGAGAAGTGATAAAGGGGCAAAAAAGGATGTATGGACCCACAAAATGCAAAAAAGGAAAAAATATGGGTCAAGAATAAATTGATTTGCTTTTAGGTGATGGTTGACTAAGAGATATATTGAAAGGAATAAGAGGGAAACAGAAAAAAGGGAGAAAAATAGAAAAAAATAAAAAAAAATTACTATTGTATTTAGTGGAGCAAAAACTAGATAAAATGGAGAGCCAGGGTTGAGAGCACTGCTAATGAGTTTAAAAAGCAAAGTAAAAAACACTCAAAGTGCCACAAAGAAAAATTTGAGTCCCAAATAAAATAATTTGTTCATGAGTGAGGATTGAATGAGAGGAAAAGTAAAGGAGAAAAGAAGAAAGTAATATAGAGGGAGGAAAACACAAAAAAAGGAAAAAAGAACAAAAGGAGAGAGAGAAAGAGTTAAGGGTTTTGGAGTGCAATCCTCATAGAGAGAAAAAAAGAAGAAAGGAAAGATAATGGGAGATGTAACACTTATGGGTAGTGTAGTTCAAGGAGAGGAAAGAGTAAAACTGGCAGAGAATTAAATGACCAAATTGGAAGAAGAAGAAAATACTCAAGACAAGAAGATAAGAGAAATAAATAAACAAATATAATAAATTGGGATATGTTATAAAGTGTGTGGATTATTCTTGATTTTGAGAGGTTATCTTCTTATTCTTTTCTCTCCCTCTTCCTGATTGGTGACTCTGTACCCTGGGTTCTGCCCCTGTGGCATGCTTAGGTAGAGGTATGCAGTTGATAAGTCTCTATGGTGATGTCATATATTAGGCTTCAGTCTCATTGGCAGTCGAGGCTCATTAGCATTTGCAGGCTCCGACAATGAGAGTCTGTTTTCCTGGAGCCTTTCTCCTAGTCTTTCCTTCCTGAATTAGCAGCCTGATGATCCAACTATGGGGTTGCTGCTGCCTCTGCTTGGAGAGTAAGAGGCTCAAAGAGCTGGCAAATCCCCACTCAGCACAGGACTCTAGTAAGGCTCAATCACTCAGAGCCGCTATCATAATCAGGAGGGGCTGGAAGCCAATTGTTTTCAAGGTGCCTTTCTATGCACCTCTAGGTGTGTCCTGAATACCTCAGCACTCTTTGGGACCACTTTCCCCAGGCTTTTTGGCACTTTGCAACCTGTTTTGGCTGGGTAGAAATGCCCTAGTCACTGTTTGCAAAGCAGGAGGACTTACAAGCTGCCAAATCCCTCTTTTTAACATATAACCCTGAGTATGAAAGCTCTGTAAATCAGAGGTTGGCTCCACCCCTATGAGCATAGCATAACAAGAGGCACTAAAAAAAATCACCCCTCTTGTCTTAGATCGCTGACCTGAGAGAGATCTTGTCAGTTAGGGTTGCGTAGATCAGTTGGGAGGCGAGCAGACTGTGGGTTAAGCTAATCTTTCATGTGTCTGTTAGCTTGTATGGCTGGGTGAGGCACCCCATCTGCCTAGAGAAGTCTGAGCGTAGGAAATCTCGCTTTCACGTGTCACTCTTCAAGGTGCAGGGGTGACACTGAGACTCTGGTCTCATCCCACGCAAAGGCCTCTGACTCTGCCTCTCTGTCCAGGAACATGGGTGCCCACTCCTGGGGTGCTTGAAGGATATCTCACCCATTATTCACGCTGCTGACCAGGATATCACACCGGCCGCCTCTCACTCTGGGTGAGGTGCCCCACCCGCCCTGAGAGGTTCGAGCATAGGGAATTTCGCTCCCACTCCCTCCTCACATGCTGCTTTTCAGGGCACACGGGCGACCCCGAGACTCCAGTTTCAGCTCACACAAAGCCCTCTGACTTTGCCCCTCTGTCCAGTACCACGGGCGCCCACTCCCAGGGGAATCTCTCACCCACTATCGGCATGGATTGACCAGGAGATTGGGGCCAATGGCTGCCTCACTTGCCTTTCTTTTTCTGGATTTGGTGCGAGCATTAGCTTGTGTTGACTGGGTTGCCACAAGCACAGTTTTTCCTCGGCTTGGATTTCTGTGCCACAGTCTGGTTCTATTCACACCCTTTGCCTGCCTTAGTTCCTATTCTCTCAGTTCCAAGTGAAAGCAGCCCTTATTTATGTTAGTGAGGAAAGCAAATGTTCCCTTCTCCATCTTTTCCTTTGGAGTTGATCATATATTCAGTCAATTTTTTTCTTGATCATACCTTTGTGTTCAGTGCGGGAAATCTGGAGGCCCCAAGAATAGATTTTTCTGTCTCTGGTTGAAGATCTTGTTGAAATTTTGGGGAGATTTATCAGTATCGCTCCTTACTGCACCATTTCTCTGACATCACCCACAAATAATAGGTTATTATCAGATTTTTAAATAGCAATATTTTATTTTCCAAGAAAACTAAATGAGTAATTTAAGATAGTCCAGGAATGAAAATGTAATTCTAATATTTTATAATCAGCCAGTAGTAATTTTCAAAGGGCACAAAATGTTTTCAATATTCAGGAACTCAGAAAATATTGTTCCCATGAACCCTTCCTGAGTAATCTACTATACAATGATCTCAGACAACAGAAAAAATGAAAGGGATATCAACATAAGATCTGATAATGAGCATTACATATATATTTATTATATGTATGAGTATATATGCATTATACATTATGAAACTAAAATTAAATGAGAGTTAAAAATCTAATATATAATAATTAATATGTTCTAACAACGTTATACCATAGCTATAAAAGTTAAGTTCTTTCATGTAGTTCATAGTTTCATAAAAAATTGCCCATTTTACCTAAGTTTTCAAATTTACTGACATAAAGTTAGTAATACTAATCTCATATATTTTAATATTTTCTGAATATTTAGTTTCATCTCCTTTTTATTTCTAATATTATTCATTTGAGTTTATTTTTTTAGTCTCTTTATCATCTTACCTAACATTTATTCTTTTTATTAATGTTGGTAAAAACCAACTTATACTTTTGATGACACCCTACACCATATTGTATTGTCCCCACCACTAATTTTAGATCTTCTTCTGTTTTATTTTTTTATTTTCTGTTTTTTTTCTTAGTAATTTTTTTTTTCCTTTTTTTCTTTTGCATTTTTCTGAAGCTGGAAACAGGGAGAGACAGTCAGACAGACTCCTGCATGCGCCTGACCGGGATCCACCTGGCACGCCCACCATGGGGCGACGCTCTGCCCACCAGGGGGCGATGCTCTGCCCATCCTGGGCATCGCCATGTTGCGACCATCCTGGGCGTCGCCATGTTGTGACCAGAGCCACTCTAGCACCTGGGGCAGAGGCCACAGAGCCATCCCCAGCGCCCAGGCCATCTCTGCTCCAATGGAGCCTCAGCTGCAGGAGGGGAAGAGAGAGACAGAGAGGAAGGCGTGGCGGAGGGGTGGAGAAGCAAATGGGCACTTCTCCTATGTGCCCTGGCCGGGAATCCAACCCGGGTCCTCCGCACTCTAGGCCGACGCTCTACCGCTGAGCCAACCGGCCAGGGCTAATTTTTTTTTAATTTTTAAAGTTGATAGGAACTTATCTCATTGTTAACTTTTCTTTTATTTCAATAAGTATTTAATGCTATAAATTTTCTCAAAAAATTATTTTCTTTTCTAAGCTTTGATAGGTATTATTATAACTATCATCAATTTTCCATTGTGAATTATGATTTACACCTGCTTAAGTTACAGAATCTCCCCTGCCCCCCTCACCCTGTGATAAGCATGTGAAAATTTTAAATCTAGCTTCTTAATTCCAATGGATTGTTTGTATCTCTAGAGGTAAAGCTAACTGCTTCATTCTCTTGGCCCTATATATTATTTCTTACTATTTGTGTTCTTTGAGAAATTTCTTTGCATTTTGCCACTGATTTGAAAATAAGATATTATGTTATACACTTTGTAGGAGTTTTTTTCAGAAATTTATCTGTTGCCTGACCTGGCAGTGGTGCAGTGGATAGAGCATCAGACTGGGATGCGAAGGACCTAGGTTCGAGACCCCAAGGTTGCCCGCTTGAGTGCGGGCTTATCTGGTTTGAGCAGAGCTTACCAGCTTGGACCCAAGGTTGCTGGCTCAAACAAGGAGTTACTTGGTCTGCTGCAGCTCCAAGGTCAAGGCACATATGAGAAAGCAATCAATGAACAACTAAGGCAAGGGTCCCCAAACTACGGCCCATGGGCTGCATGCAGCCCCCTGAGGCCACTTATCCAGCCCCCACCGCACTTCCAGAAGGGGCACCTCTTTCATTGGTGGTCAATGAGAGGAGCACAGGATGCATCCCCATCCTGCATTCCTGGAGTACTGTATGCGACAGCGCCACAAAGCGCGGCATCGCTCACATACAGTACTACTTCCAGTGACGTAGGATGCATGTGTCAGGGCTCCAGAAGTGCATCATATCACTTCTTATGGCTAGAAGTGACAAATATGGAACTGACATTGACCATCTCATTAGCCAAAAGAAGGCCCATAGTTCCCATTGAAATACTGGTCAGTTTGTTGATTTGAATTTACTTGTTCTTTAAGTATTGTATCTATTTGTTCCTGTTTTGTTTTTTTACTTTAAAATAAGATATGTGCAGTGTGCATAGAGATTTGTTCATAGTTTTTTTATAGTCCGGCCCTCCAACGGTCTGAGGGACAGTGAACTGGCCCCTGTGTAAAAAGTTTGGGGACCCCTGAACTAAGGTGTCACAACAAAAAACTAATGATTGATGCTTCTCATCTCTCTTCATTTCTGTCTGTCTGTCCCTATCTATCCCTCTCTCTGACTCTCTCTCTGTCACTGTAAAAAAAAAATTATCTGTGCATCTCACCTATTTCATTACCAAAAATAGAAGTTCAGCAGTTAATTCTTTATATGTCTGTGATTCTTTGCAATTCTAAAGGGCAGAGGTTGTTCCTAAGTGGTCTTTTCCCTCAATTCGAAAGCCTAACACAATGCACTATATTTTAATTGTGAATAAATGATTAAATATTTGTCTGTTTGGAAGAACTTGCCAAATTAGAAACCAAATGATAAAAATCTACATAATATTATCAAGTAAAACTCACTTATTTATAATATAAACATTACTTAAAATTTATGCTTAATTTTAAACAAAAATTTTAGAATTGGGTTTTATTAGGGTATTTTTTACATAGTAAAAAAGCAAGCCTGTTTAATTTTTTAAATTACTTTAAAAATGCAATAGTAAAAAAAAAATGCAATAGTCATTCTCGTTTTAGTAGCTTTCCAAAAGAACTAGACCTAAATACCATAAAAAGAGTTTCTGAAGATTATTCTTTACAAGTATAACTTTAGTTGTGAATTTCTGCCATTAACCATAATAAAACATCAAAGAGAAAAAAAGTATCCTGACCAGTAAAGATAATAAAGAGGAATACTTTTTCATAGCTTCTTTAACACAAAGTTAATTTAAAATGCACACTTCACTATGCATAATATAGGAATAGTTTCATTTTTGGAATCTGCCTGTAAGTGCAAACTTTACTCATTTATGTTAACCTGAACACCACAGGACTATTAAAGACCACTATTCTTTATGTATAATCTGAAGACAGAACATCCAACCAGGTCAATTCACTAACACCTCTCTTAGGTTGTGAGCCACCACTGACTCAGATGCATACCCTCTAGTGAATCTTTCACAACACACTTTCCTTACCTTTTAAAGTCTGATGGCTCATTTGGGTTCAATTGCATAGATGGCACATTTAGTCTTAAATTATTTTTTTATATTCTCCCTATTGTTTTCCCCTTCTTCATCACATTCTCCATGCAACTAAGAGTGTTGTTTTTTTTTTTAATTTTTTTATTTCATTACTTTCATTCTTACTTCCAAAATACTGTATCTTTTTTTTCTTTCTCTGTTTTTTTTTTTGTTTGTTTGTTTTTGTTTGTTTGTTTTTTTCTGAAGTTGGAAACGGGGAGACAGTCAGACAGACTCCTGCATGCGCCCGACCGGGATCCATCAGGCATGCCCACCAGGGGGTGATGCTCTGCCCATCTGGGCATTGCTCTGTTGCAACCAGGGCCATTCTAACACCTGAGGCAGAGGCCATGGAGCCATCTTCAGCGCCTGGGCCAACCTTGCTCCAATGGAGCCTTGGCTGTGGGAGGAAAAGAGAGAGACAAAAAGGAAGGAGAGGGGGAGGGGTGGAGAAGTAGATGGGTGCTTTCTCCTGTGTGCCCTGGCCGGGAATCAAACCCGGGACTCCTGCACACCAGGCTGACTGAGCCAACTGCACTGAGCCAACTGGCCAGGGCCTCTTTCTCTGTTTTATTCTCTGCTGTCCTCAACAGTTGTTTGTTGTTAATATTAAACTTTTCTTTCTTTTTATCAAGGTTCAATTTAATTGATTTGGTGAGAGGAGATACAAGCTTACTTGTATACCCTTCCAAATCTTTCCTGCTGTCCTGCTAAAGAAAGAAAACTGGATAAATCTCAGCTTCAGTTGTAAGGTGTAATATCCTTAGAAGCTGAAATTTGATCCCTTCAAGTTTCATCCTCAAGCACATTTATTTCATGTTTAATTGATGTGTCTCCACATTAGTCATAGTTTGATTCTTCCTAAAGTCCAGAATAACTTCTCTCTACTTGATGCTGTCTTTGATTGCTGTTTATGCTCCCATCAAGTCACAATACCATGGCTGGTCTCTTCTCTTTCTAGTTTTCATGCTGAGTCATATTTTCTGCATGGGTCAAATCTGTTTGTTTGTTTTTTTTTCTTTTTTCTCCTGCAAGAATAGAAACTAGGGATCTAATTATGGTAGTCATGTTAGATATGTTAGTTTTTAGTACTATGTATGAAATTTCTAGAAGTCTTCAGAGAGAACTGAATTACCGGTTCTGTCCTGCCATTGTTATTGTTAGGGTGCCACATTCCTGCAGCTGTTCTAAAAAGTTCACTTTGGTTATATGGCTAAAAGTGCTTTATTAATTTCATATATCTTTTTATATATCATCACTATTTAAAATCAATTGAACATCTACCATATACATGGCATTATTCTAAAAACTTTACAATAGTATACCATTTAATCACTACAAAGACTATGTGAAATTGGTAAAGTTATCCACATTTTAAACATGAAGAAGTAGAAGAACACGGTGAAACCTGGGAGCAAAGGCTATCTGAACCCTGGTGGTTCAACCCCAAACCTTCACTCTTTTTTTTTTTGTCTTTCTACTTTATTGGTGGTGTTTTTTGAAGCATTTGGTTTTCATTTTTTTATTAATTTTAATGAGGTGACATTGATAAATCAAGATACATATATTCAGAGAAAACATCTCCAGGTTATTTTGACATTTGATTATGTTGCATACCCATCACCCAAAGTCATATAGTCTTTCGTCACCATCTATCTGGTTTTCTTTGAGCCCCTCCTCTCCCCCTCTCTTCTCCCTCTCCCCTCCCCACCCCCAGTAACCACCACACTCTTGTCCATGTCTCTGAGTCTCATTTTTATGTCCCACCTATGTATGGAATCATATAGTTCTTAGTTTTTTCTGATTTACTTATTTTACTCAGAATAATGTTATTAAGTTCCATCCATGTTGTTGTAAATGATCCGATGTCATAATTTCTTATGGCTGAGTAGTATTCCATAGTGTATATGTGCCACAACTTCTTTATCCAATCATCTATTGAAGGGCCAAGCCTTCACTCTTAATCATTATTCCACAGCTGCCTGCTTGGATAATCATGATGAGCTTGATTTTGAGAATTTCACATTTAAATAGCATGTGCTGAGTGCTTTATTACTTGGTAGTTGCCCTTTTTATCAGCCCTAAGGAATACAAAATATATTGTCATTTAATTTTATGGTCGGTGAAAATTAAGCAGTTCGGTTTTAGGTTTCTTGATGTTCCCCAGTAATGATTCCCAGTCTGCTGCTTTACAGACCAGCAAACATTTTACTTTTCCACATAGCAGGAGGAATTTGGAATTTATTAATAGAAGAGTAGTCATGATTGTGTTATTAGCACTATATTTTTAAATGTTAGATAAGGGAAAAGCAAAATTTAGAGAAGTCTAAACAAAAGTATATGTAGCTACTTAAATAGTTTTACAAAGTTACAAATAAAATTGTAAATAAAAAGGAGTGCCTTGGCCGGTTGGCTCAGCAGTAGAGTATCAGCCTGACTGTGGAAGTTCCGGGTTCAATTCCCAGCCAGGGCACACAGGAGAAGTATATATCTGCTTTTCTCCCCTTTCCCCTCTCCTTTCTCTCTATCTCTCTCTACCCCTCCTGCAGCCAAGGCTCCATTGGAGCAAAGTTGACCCGGGCACAGAGGATGGCTCCATGGCCTCTGCCTTAGTTGTTACAATGGCACAGATTGCAGCAGAGGAAAAGCCCAGAGGGACCAAGCATTGCCTCCTGGTGGGCATGCCTGGTGGGTCCTGGTCGGGCGCATGATGTGGGAGTCTGTCTGTCTGCCCCCTCCCCACCACGCACTTCTCACTTCAGAAAGATACAAGAAAGAAAGAATGAAAGGAAGGAAGGAAGGAAGAAGGGAAGGAAGGAAGGAAGGAAGGAAGGAAGGAAGGAAGGAAGGAAGGAAGGAAGGAAGGAAGGAAGGAAGGAAGGAAGGAAGGAAGGGAAAGAGAGAGAGAAAGAAAGAAAGAAAGAAAGAAAGAAAGAAAGAAAGAAAGAAAGAAAGAAAGAAAGAAAGAAAGATTATTTATGCAGAAAACCCCAAATGTATTTAGCACTTATAAAACACCTATTATTTGTTGAGCATTGTGCAGGTACAATGAAAGGACTGCCATCAATTGTAAAGAAGTGCCTTTCACATGAAGGGCTTTATGAGTGTCACTTTTGTGTGTAATTGGTTGTGCTCAAACCCCTCTCAGAGGTATGGTTGATGACAAAGACAATGCAAATAATCATTGTGGAATGTCATTTAATTATAGACCACAATACCCTCTTGAATATCAATTTTTGTCTCAGTGGTGCCATAAACAGAAATGAAAGAAATACAAATATGGAGAGAGCAGAAAAGGAAGCAGTTAAATGCAGATGGAAATGACTATGGTGGCCAAAGCAAATGCACAATATAAAGAAGGTCAGATTCATTAAGCCCTCCATTAACCAGCTCTGCCAGAGTTGCTCCCACTTCACCATTTTCAACTCCCTGTTCAACACTAGGGCTAGACTTTTTGACAAGAGGTCTCATCAGCATCCTCCAAATACTTGAACTAATGTTTATTTTAAGACAGAGTATAAAAAAGAGAGATAATTAAATCCCAAAGTTATTTAGAATTA
Source organism: Saccopteryx bilineata (assembly GCF_036850765.1). Classification (NCBI taxonomy): domain Eukaryota; kingdom Metazoa; phylum Chordata; class Mammalia; order Chiroptera; family Emballonuridae; genus Saccopteryx; species Saccopteryx bilineata. The sequence goes on along the minus strand of NC_089491.1, from coordinate 84,111,093 downwards.
GCTGTGGAGAAAATGACTTTTAAATTTTCCCCTTAAGATCCTCATTCCTATTTGCCACCATCCTGGAAGTTTTATAATGGCTGATTAAGAAGTGATTCACAAGGTCACCTATTCCTAGACACTCAAAGTACAGGCAGGAAAAGTGCTGCTCTCCCCATTTAATCTAACCATAAGGTTCTTGGAAAGCTTATTAACAGCTCAATCAAATTGTTATGGCAGTTTCAATTCCTTAGACTCTTTCCAGCTTGCCCTTCACTAAGTAGATAGAACTTGGACAAGCATGAATTTGCAGTATCATCATTAGCAGAGGAAATTTAACTGCATTTGCTATTCTAGAAGAATTAAAAATCCTTGAATATAATTCATCATTTGTGTCTACTCAGAGCAAAGCAGATGGAGAAATAGAATTGCAAGTTGAAAGTAGATAACTTTTTTGGTTGTTGCTTTAAAGGACTAAAACAAAATCTAAGTACGGGTTTCAGTCATCCAAGGACTTCTTTCTCTATTTCAACTTCTTTGTTTCTAGAGACAGAGAATTAGGACACATAGTGTTATCTAGTTCAGTCACTGACACAGGGCTGTCTTATACCATAAAGCCTTGGCAGACAGATCACTAGACTCTGTGTGAACATGACCAGTGACAACAAAGTCTATTAAGCAAAAGAAGTACTTATTCAACTGCCTTAGAGATAAAAAAAATGTTTAAAAAATAAACAACTTTTTTTTTTTTTTAGAAACTTCTATGTCAGTAGTGACTCTGGACATAAATCACTCACATATGTCTCTGGTTTTCAAACTTTTTACACTTGGGTACTAGTGAAAATAGGAGAATTCTCAGAGACAGCTAAGGCAAAAATCACCCAGAGAATAAGCTAATTTGACTATAATATTCATACAATGTCGGGTGGTTTAAGTCTTTTGTGGACTGGCATGAAATTTCTGATAGACCTAATCCTTAGACTGGCAGTTTTAAAACAGTGAAACGTGACTGAGACTCCCATATTTTGAGACAGCTGGCAATCAAATTCAGTTCTCAAGTAAAATAACCCAATTAAAAATATTGTTTATAAAATAGACTTTTAAATTTTTTACTACTCTTGTCATCCCTTAGACGTGATGCTAATGTTCAATGGCTCACTAAAATGTGGTGTTCTGCATAATAAGAATAATAAAAGTAACCTCTCTCAGCCTAAGGCAGGCATGGTGCTATCAGACAGGCCTCAATGTTGCCAAGAATTGGTCTTGAACTGACCTCCTTCTGTTGAACATAAACAATTTCACAGAACACTAATATAAAACAAGGCCACTTGAACCCTGGTGGATTAAGCCAAAAAAAGATCACTTTGCAGACATTATACAGAAAGGAGCAAGTATTTCTTATCCTAATGAGACCCTGCTGATTTATTTTGAGTTTTTTTTTACTTCTTTATCCACTACAGTTTTAATCTCTCAATAAAAGTTACCACAATACACAGTCATATGTTGACAATAAAAAAACAGCCAGGCAAAAACAAACAAACAAAAAGAAAAAACAAAAAATTCACAGAATATTTGCTATAGGATCCAAACTACTATTAATACTGCAAATATTATTACAAATAATAACAATACAATGAAATGATAGCTATTTATTAGCTATAGAGCTATCCATTAAGTGATTGGTCTGGATTGTGGCCAGGCTGTGTGCTAAAAAAATTTACCTACATTATCTCTTCAAAGTGCATAATTTTTGATATGAGTATAGTTATACTCATTTTACAGAGAAGAAAAAACTGAGCACCAGATCACTAAGCTAATAATTAAGTATTGGAACCAGGATCCAAATTTACTTGCCAAGATTTTTTCACTTAGGTTAAGTCAGTGAGTGGGGCTGACATTTTTGAAGTGATTGTGGCTAACCAAAAGAAGAATGCCTTTTTAAATTTTTTCTGGCCAGAAGTTATGTTTATTACAAATGCTCAAAAAGGTACATGTGTGCCAACTATGAATCCTCCTAATATGTGAAGAATCCATGCAGTCTTGGCTTACAAATTACTTCTCTGAAGAATTTCCATGAAGTTTGGTTCATTTTTATTATTTCTATTAACTTTCAGTTCCAAATACATCTGTCAATTCTTATATGCCAAGTACCAACTAAAAGGTTCTTCTGTATCAGCCAAATTATCATTTTGTTTTATCTTTCACTAAGCTCCTACTGCCTCATCAAAAGTTGTAAATCTTGGTACTCATGTTCTATTGCATTACCAGGGTTAACATTTGTCTCCATGATCTTACTCTGACCAGGAAGATAATGTTGATTTATAAAATCTTTTTCAGCACACTTTTGGAAATTCAAATATTCTGCTTGATGATTTATATTGATTATAAAACAATGATTATAATCTAGTTCATGCTTGCTGGAAAAAGTTGGAAGCAAAATTACTCACCAAATATGCATTTTCCATCAAGAAAATTCACAAAATTACAAATATTACAAAATTACAAAAATAATTAATGACAATTACTAGATGAAAATTCAAAACTTATGTTAAGAAAAGTCTCCAAGCTTTTCCTAGGAAACAATAAAGGCAATCTATTTAATTTCCCTTTCCCCTCAAAATCAATAAACTCTTGTTAATAATTTCAGAAAATTAGGTTCTGGCTGGTTGACTCAGTAGTAGAGCATCAGCTTGGCGTGTGGAAGTCCTGAGTTGGATTCCTGGTCAGGGCACACAGGAGATGTAGCCATCTATTTCTCCACCCCTCCCACCTTCACTTCTCTCCCTCTCTCCCTCTCTCTCTTCTCCTCCCCTCTTGCAGCCAAGGTTTTTTTAGAGCAAGTTGGACCTGGATACTGAGGATGGCTCCATGGCCTCCACTTCAGGTGCTAAAAAATAGCTCTGGTTGCAACAGCGCAAGGGCCCCAAATGGGCAGAGTATTGCCCCTTGGTGGGCATGATGAGTGGATCCCTGTCTGGGCGCCAGTGGGAGTCTGTCTCGACCTCCCCACCTCTCACTAAAAAATAAATAAGTAAATAAAATAGTTTTAGAAAATCATGCAAATACAGTGTGTCTGTAAAGTCATGGTGCACTTTTGACCAGTCACAGGAAAGCAACAAAAGACCACAGAAATGTGAAATCTGCAACAAATAAAAGGAAAACTCACCCAGTTTGATACCTATTTAGTGCAGTTCGATGTGGCTCATGCATAGATTTTTTAGGGCTCCTTAGGTAGTTATCCATATAGCCTCTACAGCAGGGGTCCCCAAACTTTTTACACAGGGGGCCAGTTCACTGTTCCTCAGACCGTTGGAGGGCCGGACTATAAAAAAAACTATGAACAAATTCCTAAGCACATTGCACATATCTTATTTTAAAGTAAAAAAAACAAAACAGGAACAAATACAATATTTAAAATAAAGAACAAGTATATTTAAATCAACAAACTGACCAATATTTCAATGGGAACTATGCTCCTCTCACTGACCACCAATGAAAGAGGTGCCCCTTCCGGAAGTGCGGCGGGGGCTGGATAAATGGCCTCAGGGGGCCGCATGTGGCCCGCGGGCCGTAGTTTGGGAACCCCTGCTCTACAGACTCGTCACTGACTGATGGCCTACCAGAACAGGGTTTCTCCACCAAACTGTCGGTTTCCTTCAACTGCTTATCCCACCGAGTAATGTTATTCCTATGTGGTGGCACTTCGTTATAAATGCACCGATATTCATGTTGCACTTTGGTCACAGATTCCAATTTAGCGAGCCACAGCACACACTGAATTTTCCTCTGTACCGCGTTCACATCTTGACTGGCATGGCCATGGGCTGTGCCGCTGTATACAAGGTGTTACGTCATCATCTGCACATGCGTACATGCTGCCACATCATCCGCGCATGCGCACATGCTGCCACATCATCCTACAGAAACTGGGAGGGTTTCCTTTTATTTGGTGCAGATTTCACATTTCTATCGTCTTTTGTTGCTTTCCTGTGTAGGGTCAAAGGTGAACCATCACTTTATGGACATACTGTAATGTCAATTTCTGAGAAAAAGAATTTAGTTGTGTAGATACCAAGTTACTAACAATTACTAGGCTCCAATTTTATTCCAAATGATATCAGGCTGAAAACTTTGGGAATAAAAATCATTTTAAATTCCTAGATCATGCATAACAGAGAGCCTTGTTTTACAGTTTTATTGAGCAATTATTGACTTACATCATTCTATGTTAAAAGTATACCATATAGTGGTTTTGTTTATATATAATTTGAAATGATTACCACAATAGTTTCAGCTAACATCCATCTTCTCATATAGATAAAAAGATTTTTTTTTTCCTTGTGATGAGAACTTGGAGGATTTGCATTCCTAACAACTTTCCTAAAATGTTACACAGCGTTTTTAACTATTATCATCATGTACAATATATCCTCATTACTTATTTATACTAAAACTTAAAGTTTGTTACTTTTGAACACCTAATTCTAATTCTCTCTCATTCAACCCTCCATCTTCTGGCACCAAAAGTATGATATTGTTCTCTACAAATTTGTTTATTTCTTTTTCAGATTCCACATGTGAGTGAGGTCATATAGTATTTGTCTGTCTCTGACTTATTTCTCTTAGCATAATGCCTTTAAAGTCCATCCATGTTGTTAACAAATGGTAGGACTGCCTCAATTTTTAATGATTGAATTTATACACCACAACTTCTTTATCCATTCATCATCAAAATGCACTTAGATTAATTTTATATCTTAGCTACTATAAATAATACTGCTATGAACAAGGTAGTGCAGTTACCTTTTCAATTAGTGTTTTGTTTTCCTTTGGACACATTCCCAGAAGTGGAAATGCTGGATCATAAGGCAGTTCTATTTTTAACTTTTTGAGGATTCTTCATACTATTTTCTATAATAGCTATACCAATTTACAGTTCTATCAACAGTGCACAAGGGTCCGTTTCTTCACGTCCATGTCAGCATGTTTAGCTCTTATCTTTTTGATGATGGCCATTCTAACAGGCATGAGGTGCTATATATCATTGTTGTTTTAATTTGCATTTCCCTAATATCTTATGATTTTGAGCATCTTTTCATGTACCTGTTGGCCTTTTGTATATCTTCTGTGGAGCAAGGTCTATTTGGGTTTTTTGTCCATTTTTTTATTGGGTTTTTTGTTATTTAGTAGTATCAGTGTTTTACATATTTTGGATATTAACTCCATCAGATACACTGTTTGTAAATATTTTTTCCATTTCATAGCTTGTCTTTTCACTTTATGATTATTTTTTGTTATACAGCTTTTTCAATTTGATGTAGTTCCTTTTGTTAATTTTTATTTTGTTGCTTTTGTTTTATGAATCATATCCAAGAAAACCATTTACAAGACCCATACTTTCTTCTAGGAGTTTCATGGTCTCAGGTTTTACATTTAAGTCCTTAATCCAGTTTGACTTTATTTTTGTGAGTGGTATAATATATAGGCCTATTTAAAATCTTTTATGCATGAATATTTAATTATTCCAGCACTGTCTTTAGAAGAGAATGTCTTTTCCCATTGATTATTCTTGGCTAACCTGTCAAATATTAGTTGAACATATATGCTTGGGTTTATTTCTGGGCTATTGACTCTGTTCCATTAGTCTATGAATCTTTTTTATGTTGATACCATACTGTTTTTGTTAGCTATAGCTTTACATATAGCTTTAGGGTAGATGACTCAATCCAGAATCTGAAAAGAATAAGACAAATTAACATGGCCTACAGGCCAATGATCTGTGAAAAATAAAGCTATTGTACTGGCAAGTGCCATGTAATTTTGTTTAATGGTGAAAAGAGCACTATGCTCAATGTCATAGAATGAGACATATAAAAAGAGTCTTAGGTATAATTATATGGCTTTATAATTTTTCAATTTAAAGTATCTCCTATCTATTTACTGTACACTGGATAAAGATAGAGACCATTTTTGCGTTGGCCATTTTTATATTATAATTCTTTAAGAGAATAAATGAGGGAATGAAAGAGTAAATATCTACCACCATTTTTGCAATTACACCTATTAGTTTTTCCAGCCAGCATTCATGTTACATTTATCTCAAGGGACATATAGGCATTCTACTCTCAGCTGCTTCTACCTCTCATCTGCTTCAGGTGAGGCTAATAATCCTAATCCTTTACAGTTGATTAAAGGTCTGTTATATGATAAAATGAAAACTCATCAGAATATTACATCTGTCTAGCTATAGCACATAACCCAAAAGAGATCAATAAACTTAAATTCCAGGGATTTGGGAAAACTTATAAGCTGATATTTGTGGTTGTAAGAAAATCTATATAGCTTGACCAGATAGACGTTGGTTCAGTGGATAGAGCATCAGCCTGGGACACTGATGACCCAGGTTTGAAACTCCTAGGTCTCTGACTTGAACCCAAGATCAGTGGTTTGAGTTAGGGGTCACTAGTTCAACTGGAGCCCTTGGTCAATATACATATGAGAAAGCAGTCAATGAACAAATAAGGAGCTGCAACTATGAATTGAGGCTTCTCATCTCTCTCCCTTCCTGTCTACCTGTCCCTGTCTGTCCCTTTCTCTCTCTCTCTAAACAAACAAATGAACAAATAACTATATATTTTGAAGACTATCAAATAACAAGCTTTTTCCTAAGAAGGAAGTTAATATAGACTAATAAAGAGCCACTAGAGATAAAGAGATAGTGAGTACATAGACACAGAGTATTATGGTAATATTTTGTTTTTACCATTCTTGAACTCTTTGATCCCTGAATCGGTAAACTATTTTTTTATTCCTAAATCATCTTTACTTGGGTTCAGCTAACTTGTAACTAAAAGAGTTAACAATATATTCTTTTTTTATTTAGAAAATTAATATGCACTCTTTCTTATACTGATGGATCAACTAGAATTGAGAGAAGAGAAGTGCCTTGTATTCCTGAGGTTTAATACTTGGTAGTGAAGGAATTGTGACTATAACCATTGTTCCTAATCTCCAGATCTTTCTGCCATGCAAGGCTGACTTTATTAAATAAAATATTTTATTTAATAAGCACTACACTTATAAAGGCATGAAAGATTAAAAAGGATACATGTAATTTTATATTAAGCTACCATAATAATTTTCTTGAATAGAAAGAACCAAAAACCTATTTCTCCAAGATTTTCCCCTTTTTCTCAATCATAATCTTCCAACTAGGAAGCAGAATTTGAGTCTCTGAGTTTATTTGGCCATTTACCTTTCTGCTGAGATTGCCCACAGAGGAGCCACTTGTGCCCAAATGGTAGTTAAATGAATACATTAAGTAAAATTATTCATTAAAATTCTTATTATCAGAAACATCACTTGTCTATTCAGAAGTTAATGTATAGTGATGTGTAGTAATTGATAGCAATTTCTAGTAATTAAATGATGAGTTATTTCTTTACTTAATGTTGGTTTACCTTAGTAAACCCAGCACTAAGAAAAATTAGTGATGGATGGCTATGTCTGATGTTTCAATGCTTTACTAAGTAGACGAAGCAGAGTTAAGGAAGAAATGGCTAATATACAGGGTTGAATTGTCTAAGTGGTTTTGTACTGAAAAAAAGTATCTCAGATTATATAATTGTAAAACTTTGGTATTGGGTGAAAGGAAAAAAGAATACATAAAAAGATTACAATGAGTCTTTAATGGATATGAATTTCCTGCAAATGTATTGCCTTTTGAGATAACTCCAAAATCTCCATATTTTCATGAGCGATAAAATAGTTTAAATCTATTAAGAGGTTCTAAGATAGACATTCGAGACCATTATGCTAATCGTCATTGTGATGATTTATGGATCACTAGATCAGAGTGGAATTTTTCTTGCAAGAATGGAATTTCCTGGGTAATGTACTTTCATTTTGGCAGATCAAGAAGTAAACTTGTAGCCATGATTATATCTATAATACATTGAATATTATATAATTGTTAAATAATTCTATGTAATCACTGAATTTTCTTAATTCTAAACTCTGATTGGTTTAAATATCATTAATCTATTTCTTATAAATGTATAAAACTTCAAAAACAAGTTTAGTTGAGGGTTTGAAAATACATATGTAACAAGATACAAATTTTCAAAGTCAGGTATTTTATTTCCTCTTTGAAGTGCTGATCACTGAATGTACCTTCATCTTTATATATATCTTTTTGATTCCTCCCATTTCTGTACCCTTTTCCAGTCCATCTTGCAAATGTAGCATCTTGTGGGGCATTGCATGTTGTTGTTTCAGTATCTACTTCTTAGGGTTTCTTTTCTTTTCCAAAAGCCCTTTGAAACCCTAAAAAAAATTTAAATGCTCTAAAAATTTAAGTGCTGTAATGTTCAACAATGAATATCTCATCTTGAAAAGTCTGAAAGTTCCCCAAAGAGCAATTTTCAGCATTTATTTCTTCTAAGAAATAACAAGAAATTTACATATTAGTGATTTAAAATCTTAAATATGTTAAAGGACATAAAGATAACCAGAATTTAACAGGACATTCCAGAACTACCCTGAATTAGTGATTACAAATGGATATAAAACCTTTTTTTTTTTCCTAGGCTTTCTTCAGAGCATGAGTATTTATGGTCTGGGTAAGTCATTGAAATTATCAGTCTATTTCCTTTCAGTCTCTAAATATCTAAAAGAAAATAACAGTTTGGTACCATAAGCAACTTACAATGCCTTTGAAACTTGAACTCTTGAATCCTCTTGGGTTATTGATATATTTAAATGCATAGTGTTTGAGCTATCATCAAAATGTAATGATCTCATCTGTCATTGAAATCAAGCAACTGTATTTAGGTCAGAAGAAATCTAGTTACATGACTGCCTTGAAAGGTTTTTTATATTTTTTCTTTTTATTAAAAGCATGGTTAACTCGACAAAAAATTGTGGCATAAGGAAATTATCTCCTAGTATTTAACTGTGGTAGGAGCGCAGAGTGCATTCTTAGCAGCTGTGGCTGATGCAATGCTGTGAGAATACTCCAGCTCCCAGATCCCTCCTGGGCATACCCAGGAAGGGAGCTCGCCCGCAGTAAGGAAGTGATGTAGCACCAACCACGCAGCTCCCTGATCTTTTCAGCCATTGGCTTCGAGGAACACGCTGTAACACCCTATAGGCTGAACCTGTGTATATAAGCTAGCCTACTTGGCCCTGGCTGGTTGGCTCAGTGGTAGAGCGTTGGCCTGTCGTGCGGAAATCTCGGGTTTGATTCCCGGCCAGAGCACACAGGAGAAGCGCCCATTTGCTTCTCCACCCCTCCCCCTCTCCTTCCTCTCTGTCTCTCTTTTCCCCTCCCGCAGCCAAGGCTCCATTGGAGGAAAGATGGCCCAGGCGCTGGGGATGGCTCCTTGGCCTTTGCCCCAGGTGCTAGAGTGGCTCTGGACACAACAGAGCGACGCACCAGAGGGGCAGAGCATCGCCCCCTGGTGGGCAGAGCATCGCCCCCTGGTGGGCGTGCCGGGTGGATCCTGGTCCGGTGCATGCGGGAGTCTGTCTGACTGTCTCTCCCCGTTTCCAGCTTCAGAGAAATACAAAAAAAAAAAAAAAGAGAGAGATAAGCTAGCCTACTTCCTGAATAAATTGGATCTGTGTCACTGAACCTGGTCCCTGGAGTCGGATCTTTGCATCTCCGTCATCCTCACCCCTGCAGGACTTGTCCACAACTGGCGCCCAACATTGGGCAGGGAACTAACCAGTATCCAAGGGATGAGTGAGTAACCCTCTGCAATGGGAAACCTTCCCCACTCTGGAGCCCCGCAGGCTCGAACTCTGCATGATCTATTGCAGAGTAGGAGAGTTGAAGTTTGTTAAAAGGATCTCTGTACTTAGTGGGAGATTCTCTCTGGTCTCAATCCTTGGATTGAGGACGCACTGCTTTGGGACCTGGATACTTGGGCCTGAGCTTTCTGGCATGTCCGTTTGGCTGAAGTACATGGGGGACAAACTTTCCCTCTCAGCCTCACTCCTGCCTTATTGGCAATACATGCCTGCTTGACCGGTGCTCCTGCTGGGGACCCTCCGCAGGTCCCTAAGGTCCTACAGGCTACTCCTCTTTCAGAGAAACCCCTACCTCCATATTGGCCTCCCCCTGTAGAGGAAGAAAAAGGCTGGAACACCAAGTTTAATGGACTTGCAGCCGAGCACACAGAAACGAAACCAACCAAATTGCTAACTGTGCCATCAGCTCTGACGCTGAAAAAAGCAGAAGTTGCTACTTCCACATTCCCTGCTGGGGCTCAATGCCCCAACCCAGCCTCTCAGATGCCATTTTCTCCAACACGTGTTCCTGCTGCAGACCTGTGGGCCAGCCTATATGCCCCATGTGTCTTTTTTCTTTCTGTCTGTCTTGTCTATTTTTCTGTATCTCTTGCTCTCTCTCTCTCTCTCCCCTTCCCCTCTCTCTGCAATGATGCTGAAAGGACCCAGCCATGGCACAGTGGCAGGGACCATACCCTCTTCTAATGCAAGGGAGAGATTATGCTTGTGTTTTTCAGCCAATTTGGATCCCAGGAACCCCCCAACCTGCTTGTCCAAGGGTTTCTTGGGCACCTACTAAATGGTTCAGTCTTCACCCATCCAAAGCCACAGCCCTGGCCTTCTCTACACTAACTACACCTGAGGGGAGGAGGTCCTCAGCGCTCCAGAAGAAGATCTTGCAGCCGACATGTGTGCCCCATCACCTGGGGGGATGTGGAGGCTTTGGCGGGTGGGCCCGGAGAATTGTCCCTGACAGGCTCCCAGGCCCTGGTGCTCTGTTCTTGCTTATGTGTGCTATAGTAACTGCTGACTCCCAGATGCAGGTGGCAGCAGCCCAGGGCTCAAGCCTGACAGTGCGAGCTGTTGTTTTCAGTGCATCTTTGGAGGATGAGGAGAATTGGACCGGAGTTGCAATTCGCAGACTCCAGAAGGTAAATGGTGGCAGCTGCGGTGGGAGGATGAACGGAAGTCAGGCTTGCATTGTCATGTTGCCACTGGAACGACAGGGAGTGCCTCCTAAGCCACTAGTGGGTTTGCTGACATTTTGGGACATAGGGGTGAATGCCATCATGCTCGCTGGAGCAGAGATGGAAATGCTGACAGCCATTGCCACGTGCTCCTCTTTGGGACAGTGTAAGACCTGCCAGGACAGCAGGGATGAGGGGGTGGCTGACACCACATGTACACATGGACTGATTTCCTGGACTATGACCTGAGTGAGCACTGGCTTCTTTGTTGGATGGACTTACGGATTTTGGACAATGTGAAATACCCTGATAAGTGTGGGGAGTGGCTTAACTGGAGGCCATCTCCTGCCCCAAGAAGCTTTTCCCATGGCTAGAAAGAAGGCTGAGGACATTTTGCACTTTTGGCAAAGTGCTCAGAGACTGGTGAAATATTCCTTTGTAATTGTTGAAATTGTATGATTTGTCATGTTGTTGTAATTTGTGTAATGTTCCTTGCAACCATATACAGTATGCAGCCCATGGCAAGCCATCCATTCTGTGTTTTGATTCTGGGACCTTTGTGGGAAGGGGATGTGCATGAACCTACGTCCATTTTTTACAATCAAAATGGAACTGTGTTTAACAGCACCTAGAAGGTATCTTTAAGAAAATGGGAGGGAAATGACATCCCAACCCCTAGGAGGAATCCCCTGTTTAAGACCCTCATTCTATTTCCTAACTAGTCAAACATTACAGTAGCTTGCCTCATTGTTTAATCCAGCTAAACTATTAGCATATAGTATAGTAGGTATTATACTTGTTTTAGTTCTACTAGGGTTCTGTTGCATAATGCGTAGCATTCAGAAGCTACAACAACAGCAAGCTGTCATTCATCAAGTCCAATTGGCCTTTATTAAAAGAGAAGGGGGGATGTGGGTGGAGCACAGAGCACATTCCTAGCAGCTGTGGCTGATGCAATGCTGTGAGAATGCTCCAGCTCTCAGAACCCTCCTGGGCATACCCAGGAAGGGAGCTCGCCCTCAATAAGGAAGTGACTTAGCACCAAGCACGCAGCTCCCTGATCTTTTCAGCCATTGGCTTTGAGAAACACGCTGTAACACTGACTGAACCTGTGTATATAAGCTAGCATACTTCCTGAATAAAGTGGGTCTGTGTCACTGAACCTGGTCCCCGGAGTTGGGTCTTTGTGTCTCCGTCGTCCTCACCCCTGGTAGGACTTGTCCAGCTGCTAGAAATGTGCTCTGCGCTCCACCCACATCTAACAACTTTATACCTCCTTTTTCACAACTCTCTTTCCTTTTTCTCCAATAGCTCAGAGTATCTACATTGCTCCTGCCCAACTATCCCCCTCCCACATAACTTCCTTTAGCAACATTGTGTATTCTGAGATGTACTCCTTTCTTTTTCAACAAATCATTTGAAATAATGTTTTATAACTGACAGCAATTCCTAGTAATAATATGTAATTACAGTGAGAGAAAAAAAATAACAGGCTCCATAGCCAGATATTTATCAGATCCCTGTCTCAGGTTTACTATCTGTGTGACCAGAAAACATTGCTTTATCTCTTTGAGACTCTGTTCCTCCCTCACTCCTCCTTCCCACCCTCCCTCCCACTCTTCTTCCCTTCCTTTTTTTCTTCCTTCCTTCCTTCCTTCCTTCCTTCCTTCCTTCCTTCCTTCCTTCCTTCCTTCCTTCTTTCCTTCCTTCCTTCCTTCCTACCTTCCTTCCTTCCTTCTTTCCTTCCTTCCTTCCTTTCTTCTTTTTTATGGTAAAATAAGGATAAAAAATCATCATTTGATGTTGTCTTGAGGAAATATGTAATTAAATTGAAAAAGCACCATAACTTAGCTTATTTTGCTTAACTTTTCACATTCGCATTCAGCTAGGTACCAATTAAGGAAAGATTGTCATAGTTATACTACACAATATTTATTGATGTCATACTTTGTATCAGCTACCTTTCAAGCCTATTTAACATCTTGTGTCCTCCTTAAAATTTTTGCAATTATTTCATTTCATTTTTAATTGAATTTATTGGGGTGACACTGGTTAACATAATTAAACAGGTCTTAGGTGCTCAATTCTATAACACATCTCTGTAAATCGTATTGTGTGTTCACCTCCCTAAGTCAAGTCTTCATACATTACCATTTATCCCCCCTCTACCTTATTCCACCTCTTCCCAACACCCAGCAATCACCACGCTGTTGTTCGTGTCGTGAGTTTTTCTCTATTTCTGTCTTTTTTTGCTCAATCCCCTTTACCACCTCATACATTCTGCACATATATTTAACTATATCCTCAATTAGTATTATCTTTTTTCTTTTATAACTTTAACACCTTTTGTGTGTTATGAATCTATTCATATTTTTGTTTGTGTATCTCACTCTTAAAAGAATATAACTTCCTAAAAAATACTCCATTAGGGACATCTTTTTTATTTTCTGTGCAATCATAATTTTAACATAAAATTACATTAAGTCAAAGTAAGTCAAATCAAGTTAAATTTAAAGAGATTAATAAACAATTACATACTAAATTGTAACTTCTTTCACTTACATATAGAATCACACATGTGAACACATCATACAATGGTGAAATTTAGGAAACAAAAAACTAGTTGCTAAAGGAAGTGTTTTGAATGAATATGGGTGATAAGGTAGTGTCCCAATTTATATACCACAGATTATTTTTCAACTGTTACAACTCAGACTCTTCAACTGGCATTATACTATGCCAACTTTGGTCATTGTATTCTTTTTGTTTTTAAAGCACATGGATCTTCTTTCACTTAGCACAGTATATACACTTCAGAAACTCTGTGAAAGAAAGAACTGTAGGTAGAACAGCTTTGCCATCATTATAAAGCTGTTATTGAAGTTACAATTTAAAATATTGATCAAAGCCTGACCAGATGGTAGTGCAGTGGATAGAGCATTAGACTGGGACACAGAATACCCAGGTTCAAAACCCGAGGTTGCTGGTTTGAGCTCGGGCTCATCTAGCTTGAGCAAGGGCTCACCAGCTTGAGCGTGAGGTAGCTGGCTTGAGCCCAAAGGTCATTGGTTTGAAACCTAAGGTAGCTGGCTTGAGCCCCAGGTTGGTGGCTTTAGCAAGGGGTTACTCACTCTTCTGTAGCCCCAGTCAAGGCACATATGAGAAAGCAATCAATGAACAACTAAGAAGCATCAACAAAGAATTGATGCCTCTCACATCTCTCCCTTTCTATCTGTCTGTCCCTATCTGTTCCCTATCTCTGTCTCTTTCTCTGTCTCTGTCACATCCAAAAAATATTAATCAAAGCATTTATTAATGACTCTCATAATAAAACCTTCTCAGAATTCAGAGTCAGGAAAATGTTAATTTTCCAGAAAAGAAAACTGGATTTCTATTAGCTCTTAAAAATCATATAAGTCTTTCATGGAAACAACCAAAAAGCCCTTCAATAGAAGACTGGATAAAGAAGATGTGGCACATATACACTATGGAATACTACTCAGCCATAAGAAATGATGACATCAGATCACTTACAGCAAAATGGTGGGATCTTGATAACATTATAAGAAGTGAAATAAGTAAATCAGAAAAAAACAAGAACTACATGATTCCATACATTGGTGGAACATAAAAATGAGACTAAGAGACATGGACAACAGTGTGGTGGTTACCAAGGGTGGGGGGGAGGGAGGACATGGGAGGGAGGGAGGGAGAGAGTTAGGGGAGGGGGAGGGGCACAGAGAACTAGATAGAGGGTGACGGAGGATAATCTGACTTTGGGCGAGGGGTTTGCAACATAATTTAATGACAAAATAACCTAGACATGTTTTCTTTGAATATATGTACCCTGATTATTAATGTCATCCCATTACCATTAATAAAAATTTATTATAAAAAAAATCATATAAGTCTTTGATCTTCTCTACCTTTGTGAAAAGGAAAGTCAGAATTTAGTTTCATGTTTAAGTAATTTACTAACCTATGCTCACTCTAGCTTGTAGTACTACTTCTTATATTAGGTTTTTTTTTAAAATCATTTTTGCGGTTTCTTTGCCTTCTAGTAGACTATATCGACACCTTCCATGGAGGTAACTAGAGTAAAGGTAATAAATAAATTAATGCAATGCTTACTTTGTCCCAAATCCCTATCTTCACTGTTAAATTAAGTGCTTTTAACTATCCTGGTAGACTTTGTGATGTGCTGACGCCTATTCCTTCAATGAAGTACTTGTTGGCTAGCTCATAGAAATAATTGGCAAATAGCATTCTGCTGTCTGCCCCTTCTGAGACTGCCACAGTGCAGAGACCTGCATTATCCAAGATCTCCTATCTTCTTAAGGCAGCCACAAAAAGTGACTGATCACTGAGAAAGGGTAAAGTTCAGGCCATCTCAGCACAATTTGGTACAATTCTCATTTAGAGTGTCCAGTGTAACTGTACAAGTTTGTCATTGAGATTGCATTACAGAATAACTTCTCTTTCTGTTTAATTCTGCTTTTTTACCCTCTCCTCCACAAGTTTTTATTTATTTTTTATTAAGTGAGAGATGGGGAGACAGAGACAGACTCCTCATGCACCCTGGGCAAGTCCCTACCAAGCAACGTTCTGCTCATTTGGGGTTGCTGCTCTGTTGTTCAGCAACCAAACTACTTTAGTGGCTGAGGCCTAGGCCATGGAGTCATCCTCAGCACCTGGGGCCAATACAGAGGTGAAAGGAGTGGAGTAGATGTTCACTTCTCCTGTGTGCCCTGACTGGGAATCAAACTCAAGACTTCCACACACTGTTCCAACTCTCTACCCCTGAGCCAACACAAGTTTTGATTCTAAAAGCACTTCTTAGTAAAAAGTATTCTACACTAAATTCTATATCAAAAACTGCTTCTCAGGGAACTAAGCCTGCATCAGTTGCCACTAGGAAAAGACCAAGAATGCAGGTACTGGGGTTGGGTTGTTGAACTGGATAACTTGCCTCTGGCTGGCCATAGGATCTCATCACTCATGGTTTATGGCACACATAAAAATACTGGTGCAAGGTTTTGTTTGATTATTAAAATTTTCACTGGTATTAAATTGGACTGATATATTGCTGCAAGGGAATATATTAGTTCCATGCATTAAAAGTTTGAGAAATATAGGAAAAATAATAATTAAACAAGCAATGGATTTGGCAAACTACTAAGCGCTAATGATGTTATAAACAAGATAACAAAAAAATCTAAGAACTATTAATCTTACAGAAAGTTAAGTTTGAAAACTAGAGAGGGACTCCCTGGTAGCACACACAATAGCTCTCTTTTTCTGCAGAGTGAGGAAAGAGAAAGTTGAATACCAGGCCAAAAACTCCCAATCAAAAAAGACCTGGTTGCCAAAGTCAGGAATTTGGTTGGCAAAATATATGATACTATCAAATAAGCTAGAGATGTTGTAAAGAATATCCACAACTGTCCAGAGCCTCCAGATTCCCCTGAAACTTCTCAGTCTGCAGACTTGACCTAAATAGAGTGTGTCCGTAAAGTCATGTGCACTTTTGATAGGTCACAGGAAAGCAACAAAAGACTATAGAAATGTGAAATCTGCACCAAATAAAAGGAAAACTCTCCCAGTTTCATACCTATTCAGTGAAGTTCAATGTGGGCTCATGCACAGATTTTTTAGGGCTCCTTAGGTAACTATCCCGTATAGCCTCTACAGACTCGTCACTGACTGATGGCCTACCATAACGGGGTTTCTCCACCAAACTGCCGGTTTCCTTCTACTGCTTATCCCACCGAGTAATGTTATTCCTATGTGGTGGCGCTTCATTATAAACTCACCGATATTCACGTTGCACTTTGGTCACAGATTCAAATTTAGCAAGCCATAGAACACACTGAACTTTCCTCTGCACTGTTCACATCTCGACTGACATGGCCGTGGGCTGCTCCACTGTATACATGGTGTTACATCATCATCTGCACATGTGAACATGCTGCCATTCATCCTACAGAAACTGGAAGGGTATTCCTTTTATTTGGTACAGATTTCACATTTCTATCATCTTTTGTTGCTTTCCTGTGACCGGTCAAAAGTGCACCATGACTTTACAGACACACTGTATTTCTATTTAAAGCTCGTACTTCCCTCTAGTGTGAAGATGATTCAGATAACACTTAGGAAAACATGTGTACCCACTCCCCTTTTTTGATCTGCAGGTCTATAACCAGAGTTAAGTCAAAATATAAACCAGCGAAGGAAGTAATGAGAGGTGTAGTGAAAGTATCCTGTTACGTGGCATTAAAACTTGAAGACCTTCTGGCATTAGAGCTATCAATAATGATATTAGATGTTGTGTAGATATTATGGCAGGCACCACTGAGAGAATCATAACACAGATTGCTGGAGGTCTAGAGCAAGGTTATACCATCAGAATTGTATGTTTTTTAAATAAATAATTATTGGTATACTACTGTACCTAGTATAGATGAAGTGAATGACCATGGGGTAGCAAGTGACAATTGGGCCACAGCTGCTGGTCATGAGCTAAGAATTGTCAGATCTACTGAGTTGTAAATTCAGAAGAATTCTACAATTACTGATCAAAGTTTCTAAGTAGTATGTCTAGGACTAAACTCAAGCAGCATCATAGAGTCCATGCAAACTATGCAAGCTTATTTCCAAGGCCCCCCATGTTGACCAATTTTGCCCCAGCACCTCTTTACCAGATCATAGCTATGGTCATATAGGGTTCCTTATACCCAACAAATGGAGGAAGACAAAACACAAGGTTGGTTCATGAGTGTCAATTCAGCAGCTGCATTATACCTCACTCAAGAGAGATTTTGAAAGAGAGTAAAGAGAAAGAAATCCTCCCAATGTACAGAGTCTCAGGTGGACACTTGGTTATACAATTTTTGTAGAAGTATAAGTGACACAAATTTTAATATATATGGATTCAAAAACAGTAGCAATTGGTTTGGCCAAGTGACCAGGGGTCTAAAAGAAGAAAGATAGAGGAAAATACAGCCAGAAAAGGTCTGGGAAAGGGGCATGTAGAATGGAAATATGGAAGAGAACATGAAGTATAAAAATATTTTACTTGCATATCAATACTCACTGGAAAACAACCATTATGAAGGAAGCACTGACTAACAAAAAAGATGAGAGAATCTGGCTATGTGATGTCAGTATCTGTCATTGGTGACCCTGTTGTTGACATTTTGGTCATATGAAATGGCCAAGGATGCAAGAGTAGCATCTCCATATAGGTCCAATATTTTGAAATTTACTTAACAAAGTTAGTCTAGCTACCACCAACACCAGATACCCAACTTTCATCAATAGATTCCAATGCTAAGCCCCCAATATAACAGCATCTTTCAAAAAAACCAGTTGGATTCTTGGTGAAAAATCACTGGAAGGTCAAGTAATTTATTTTAAAAGGAGTATACTAATCTTCAGATGTGGGTTTGCCTTTTCTGCCTACAGAGTCTTCACCAGTCGTACTACCTGAAGATTGAAAAAATGTTGTGTCCTGGGTGTCACATAACATAATGACTAACCAGAAAGTCCTGTTCACAGCAGAGGTACAATGTTAAACCCATGAACATGGGCTCAACTAGTCATATAACATATCCAAAAACTGATAGAACATTGAAACTGAAATATCAGCTTGGAAGAAATATTTTATGAGGATTGAACACAATCCTCTAGGCTATGAAATATCCATTGAATTAACAACATTTTATAGGTGACTGTATCTCCAATAGAAAGAATACATAAGTCTAGAAACCAAGAGCTGTTTTGATTGTCGTGGCTCTATAATATATTTTGAAGTCAAGTATTGTAATGCCCCCAGCTTCGTTCTTTTTCTTTAGGATTGCTTTGGCTATTCGGGGTTTTTTATAGTTCCATATAAATCCAATGATTTTTTGTTCCTTCTTATACCTTCAATTCTGGGCTCTGTAAGTATAGAGGTCTTGGTTCCAAAAGTGTAAACACTTCTTCCAGGGTATACAAAAACATTTCCATTGAATTACAAGCTGTGGTTGCCTTCTGGAATCAAAAGGCAAGAAGATCAGGCATTGCTCTAGCAGGCATTGGCCATGATGATCAACAGAAGGTAGGATTACATAATGATGATAGAAAGAATATGTTTGATACTCAGGTGATTTAGTTAGCTATTCATGGTTCAGCTTTGCCTAATTGTGATAGTAAATGGACAAGAGCCTGAGAAAGGTGTGCTGAGCAGCAGCTCAGAACCTTAGACTCCAACAAAGATGCTAGGGGAGAATGAGTGAAATATAGAACAGATAATGGAATAAAGAAATTATATAAATTACTCCCCACCACATCCTAGAGCAGCAGCAATAGCTATAGCTTTCCACTAACTTACTCATTCCAAATTATGCTGATAAATATATATCTAGAAGAACCCTGAAAGAACAACTTCCAGAATTTTTGTGAAAATCAAGCAGTCAAGAGATAAACTATGGTGGACACTGATATGTTGCTCAAATCCCCCTTTAATGACAAACTTGTTTCACCAACTGCTGTGAATGGTGACAGTAGTCAATCTTTAGCTGTCAGCTCTTTCAAGACAGCAAAGAATATCCTTGGTCAAAAAGATGCCCATTCTCTAGGTAGCCTGCACCCAAAACTAATTAATGAGAAACTATAAAAGCCAACTCTGTGGGCCATCCTAACTCCAGAATATTTCATGTTACAAACTGTGGTTGTCATTTTCCCTGCATCATAGCTCAATTTTCCATCTAATTACATAGAAAGTTTGAACTTTATTAGATATAGAACATAATTGTTGAACATTTTCCCCCAAATAATTGTTAAATTCTATATTCATACCAGTATCCCAGTAGCTCCAACTTTTTACCAGTATGTACCTGGAAATTTTAGTCCTCCTTATTTAGCTTTCATTTCCATGAAATGATAGTCCTCACCACTAAATCCACAAAGGGTTTATTGCATGCACCATGCTCACAATATTTGTCTTTAGTGACTTGTTTTTTATTATATGTTAATTATTTTAAAGAAGGAACACACATAATAAAATAACATAGACTGTATTTACTTGCATGTATTTCCTAAGTGATCTAAATGAGAAGGATAATAATAAGTATCATAATAATAACAATAGGAAAGACAACATTTACTAAGCACTACTATGTGCCAGGGTTTTCTAAACGTAATTCATGTTTAACTGCTTTAATTTTTATAGTAACTTATTTTATAAATGACAAAAAGAGTCACAGAGTGGTTGCATAATTATCACAAAGTTTACACAGTGAGTGTATAGCAGAGTCAAGTTTTGAATCTAGAAGTTTAGATGCAGAAACTAAGCTTTTATGATCTTCACTGCATATTATGTATTGATGTATATTCTACATTGTACAGCCTCCATTACACTGTACATTCTGAATTAAGGCTTAGAGTGTTCAAGCTGTTTTCCCACATGGCCAGAAAATAGTAAAGCTAGGATATGAGCCAAAGCAGTCTGACTGCAACTTTTGAACCCCTGTTTATCTGCCACTCCTCCTGAGCCATTGAAATACCATTAGTGCCTGACCTGTGGTGGCGCAGTGGATAAAGCGTCAACCTGGAAATGCTGAGGTCGCCGGTTCAAAACCCTGGGCTTGCCTGCTCAAGGCACGTGTGGGAATTGATGCTTCCTGCTCCTCCCCACCTTCTCTCTCTCTGTCTCTCTCTCTCCTCTCTCTCTCTCTCTCCCTCTCCCTCTCCCTCTCTCTCTCCTTTCTAAAATGAATAAATAAAATTAAAAAAAAGAAATACCATTAGTATTGATCACATATCACAGTGCATGATGAGAGAAGCTTTATTGAATTAGTGAAGAGTTAAAAAAAATGTATATGTGTATATATATATATATAACATGATGGAAGACACTATTCTTCGATAGTTACAAGGAAGGAAAAATGAAAGAGAAATAAAGAGAATTAACAATCCTTTATATTGCACTGACTATGATTTAGGTCAGGAATGGTTGATAAGTTTCAAAGCTCCAATCAATTGGCAATTACTCTCAGAACTCTAAGTTGGAGGATTTTGAAGTCTTACCAAGGCTTAGGGAAAGAGGAATTATTGATATAGTCTTAGGAAGCAGGATCCAGAGAATCACAATGTATACCTTCCATGGAGATTCCACCTTCCTGCTAAGGATAATATACTAGAGAATTTCACAGACACTACTTCCAAAAATTTTCATAAGGTTTCTGAGAGACAGACTTAATTATTCCCATTTTTCAGATAAATAAATTAAATGAAGCCATTGAAGCTTTGATATCTTCTTATTAACTAATGATTTAATAACCATATAGTGACAAACCAACTGGAAAACTTCTAATTACACTTTGAACGAGAACAGAGGAGTGGCTGACGTCCTAGAGGTTTCAGAGGATTACAGTATCTAAGAGATTATCTTGCTGTCATTGTCTGCTCTTGTCACTGTCTCTTTTCCTGACCCTAACTCATATTCCTGACCATAGGCAAGTAAGTTCAAGTTCAGGCAGATCCCTTTTAGCTTCCAGGAAAGCATAGAGAATCAAAATGAAAGTGTTTTCTGCTTCTTCACTCACAAAAGAAAAAAAATTTCCAGAAAGTAAAGTTTGTGAACTGGTGACAACTGTTCTCACAAAGGACCATTAGTGTGCAGTTTTAGGATAAAATAGCATTTTCTAGGTGACATAGGTATCCATATTTAGGATCTAATAAATTTTTAAAATTATTCTGTCTGTGCTCCATAAATGTTGGACTCCGGAAATATTCCTTCATATGAAACATTTTCTCTTTATAAAACACTTCCCATTTTTTTGTTGTTGTTGTTGTTCAAGAAGTAGCCAACTATTCCAGAGAAATGATCTCCTCCTTGCTAGAGGTGTAACTCTTAAGGAGGCAGTTTTTGCAAGAATGCAAAACTTTTTATTTCTACCACTGTTTCTTAGTTCTCAGTAATCCTTACCACCAGGAGTATAACAGAGCAATTCATTTTTGACAATGATATAAATATAAGCTTGTTAAAATAAGAATTATTAGTATTCTCTTATGTGATCACCCTGACCTAACTTAAGCAACTGTAAAGTACAATAAGATAGAGACCTGTAATTCTGTGGCTTAGATAAAATGACCAAGAAAGAGTCAAAGGGAGATAGAGATAGGGAGAGAGAACATAGTATTAGAGCTGAATAAAGTGAAAAAGTGAAATACATTAATCATATTTTATTAATTTTTTATTTATGATTTTAATTTGTGTTTACATAGATTCAAGTGTCCCACTGAATATATCTCCCCCCACCCCAGTGTTCCCCTCAGCATTAATCATATTTTAAAAAGCTGGGATTTTGCATTTTATTTTAAAACCAATAGCTATAACAATACTGTAATGATTGTGATAACTTTTTACACAAAGTTATGACATTGTGCTTATAATATCATGGTCATTAAAATTCCAGAAGCCTCAGCTCTAGCCAATCTTTTGCTTAAAAAAGTGACCTTTTCTTAGCTTCTCTGATATAAAAAAAAATCCAAAAATATTTAATCTGTCATTGTAATTTAGTGCCCTTATCTGTCTTGGAGGTAGTATTATGGCTGGAGAACTGTGGTTCTATTGCATTCATTTTTTAAGAAAGAAGCTAAATCTGGCAAGTCAAGGAGGGAAATGAAAAATTATTTGCAAAACCATCAACTTTTGAGGCTTGAGTTCAAAACTGACATTTGCCACTGTTATGTTATGGAACTTTAGTAAGTCCTAACTTCTCTAAAGAATTCTCTGTTTCCTCATCTGTAAAATAGAGATATGAATGACTACATCATAGAATTTACATCTTCACAGCAGAGCATGATAGTCAGTAAGGGCCTAATATATCCAAATGATAGAGTGATTATATTAGGTAAATATATAAGATATGTTAAGTATCCAGCACATAGTAGGAACTGAATAAATGGTGGCCCTTAATTTTTTTTTATGTATCAATTACTATAGTTTACTAGTGTTGGGTCAGGAGTGTTTCTGTAGGAAACAAGTAAAGCTCTTTTAAAAAGTTAAATCACACACATAAATTAAAAAACAAGGGAAAGATCAGGTCAGAATCAATTACTTTGTATGTATATTGCTGTAAGCTAATTATTTAATTCATGCTTCTATCCTGTTTAATTTTTTTTGAACTGCAGCATCAGACTGTTAATACACTTAATGAGGCAAAGAAGCATTGCGGTATATCTGAGCAATTAAATCCCTCCCCTTCAGAATGTAATAAAACCTGCAATTGTGTCCTTTCTGCCTGGAAGAACAACATTATAGCTTACTGAATAAGTAAGATTTTGATTCAGCTCTAACTCTTCTTTTCAAAAGTCTCTGCACTTTGCTGTCCTCATCTAACTCTTTGAAAGTTATTTTTTTTAATGGAAAGGATCACAAGTCAACATTATCTTGACATATCCAGCTTCAGTACATTCTCCAAGCATAAGTGTTATTTTCAATAATCCCAATGAAACAGACTTCTCTCACTTTCTGCTCTTCATGAAAATTTGGAGGTTTTTCTTTCCTAAATAAGAAAAAAATAGGGTAGCATTCAGAGACAGCTATGAGTTTTACTCCATTCTAAATATTACATTCTTTCCTCTGGTAAAGTCACCTCTATACCAGACATTTGGACAAGCAAATCCTTACCTCTGCTAAACATACTTTGCCTGGCATATATAATAGGAGAATGGAGAATATAAATTGTTATGTTTTTACTTGAACTTTATGATTTACTTGCACTGGGAAAGTACTTTTTGCAATAATATGTAGAGTTCTATATTCTGTGACTTAAAGGGTTCCTGGAAAACTACAGGGGAAGCTCAGAACATTGCCATAAATTGACTAAAAGTGTAGAGAGAAAGTTAATGAAGCTGGACTTCTGCTTTCAATTAAACAGGCTGAAAGAATGTGCAGTCTTTGAATAAGGGATGTTTCAGGAAACAGTGACAAGTTCCTTGTGTTCTCTGAGCACAAAGTAAAGGGAAACAGATTTCAATGTCAGAAAAAAGAACTTGGGAAAGATTGTTCAAAACTAAGTGGTTCTATGAGGATGGTGTTGAAAGTTACTTGTAAGTGAACAATATTCTTTTCTACCCCAGGGATTTGAGTAGCTGTGTAGCCTCTTTCCTTGTCAGGTTGTTTTTTAATCCTGTGAATACAGTATCAGTGCAGAGAAAATAAGAACAAGAAGAATATGGGGGCAAAGAAGAGGGGGAGGGAAAAGGAGTAGTAAAAGGAGGAGGAGATAGAAGAGAAACCAAACCAAGATTTTTCCACATTAAAAAAAAATGCTTTCTGTGCCACGATGGGAGAGATAAAAACCAAGTGTATAAACAATGAACTCTCTCTGATCCACCAACCAAAGTCATACTGTCTTCAATGACCAAAGCATCTTAGGCATTCTACCTCAGACCATTTATAGCAAATGATTCCTGTCTCCAAAATGCAAGCAGACCAACTCCTTGTGATATAAAACACCACACAAAACAAGAAAATGAAACTCATTGTCATTCCTCGGGTTGAAAAGAGCTTGTGATACAAAAAATTATGTGAACATTATAAAAAACACACACACACAAATGGCACGTTTACACACTCATCTATTAATATCTATTCTGGACAGATTATATGCCTCTAGAAAGCAGAAGTGCCTGAAATGACCAATCAAAAAGTAGCATCATTGAAATCTCTAAAGATAAACAAACAATTCAATACTAGCTTCATAATGACCACATATTTTCAGCCACAGCAGGTTGCTGCCTAGTCTCTGCAGAAAAATGACAAATGAATGCTGTTTAATATTTTGCTTGAACAGTTTTTTCTTTCAGAAAACTATTTGCAGTACGATAATGAGAAGAGCATAGCTGCAGAGAGTAGCATTCTGTAAGGATGACTACCTTTCTAGGGCATATCATCTGATACACACTTTGTTTATCCAGAATGAATTCAGCAGTTAAAATGATTAATTGAACCCATTTTGGGTTACTCATACTAGCTCTTGTAAAGGAGGTGATTGCTATTTTTTCTTAGTGACTCATACAAAGATGCCAGCAGTACTCTGGCAATAACAAAATGACATTTCTAAATTTAGCAGTTCATAAATCTTTTAAGATGCCAGCCACATCTAGTTCTCCCCTCCCCCAGGTTCCTCTCTCCAATCTTGCTCATATATGCAAAAGACCTAAATGTGTATGGAGACAAGAAAGAGACTTTCTCAAGGCACATCTCTCTGTTTTTCCCTCAGTACCCCACCAACACCTCTATGCAGTGGTAGGAGCAATGTGTATATTTCCCAAATGAAAGCTTTATTATCCCATTAAGATGCTAAAAATGCCTGGTAAAAACATACAAAATATGCACGTTTCTAAAAGAGTCCAATTTAATAAATTATTTTCAAGGGGCAATGTGAAACAAGAAAATTTCTTCCTGTCCTCTTATGCTATCTATTCTGTGACATAAGATATACAGTAATTTCATAGCCTCAGAAAATAAGCATTTCTTTGCCTCTCTCATTTTCTATGGCTTACATAAGGCAGTTACCAAATGTATCTGCTTTCTTGATGTCCTTTGGCCTATTGTTCTGAGACTTCAGAGCTACCACTGCCATGCAAAAATTTTACCAACATATGACTCACACAGATAGTAGGCATAAAGTGAATGTAAGAGAATTAGAGTCAGTGCACTAAACATCCAAATGACTATAAAAAGAGATTCTGAGCAAAGTGACATACAGGTATTGTTCTTTTAAATAGTTGGCTGCTTTTAATACCTCCCATTCACAACCTCTTAGTCATGTAGATCTTCCCAACACTGAATGAAAGAGCATATTGTATTACTTTCCATCTATTTGAAAAGACTTTCTACATATGATAAGTATGTAATAACCTTTCTGCCTATCCTTCATTTTTTCCCACAGATCCTGTTTAAAATATAACTCTTTTCAGGTCAATGACAACAACAAAACTGTCACTTAAGAGTGAATGCCATCAGCAGATGTGAGATGAATACACCAAAAGATCAAAATTAATTTTAAAAATTCTTTACTAAATATGAGGTTCTCAGTGCAAAGTTGAGGTGTAGAAACAAACAAATTCCAAGAAACACAAAGCTTTATTTAAAGTAAAAAAGGTATATTTTGATACTGTATATATTTAAGACAAGGAATTTTTTTTTTAACAGGGACAGAAAGATAGAGAGAGTGATAGATAGGAACAGATAACAGGAATGGGAGAGATGAGAAGCATCAATCATCAGGTTTTTGTTGTGATACCTTAGTTATTCATTGATTGCTTTCTCATATGTGCCTTGACTGTGGACCTTCAGCAGACCGAGTAACCCCTGCTCAAGCCAGCGACCTTGGGTCCAAGCTGGTGAGCTTTTTACTCAAACCAGATGAGCCCACGCTCAAGCTAGTGACCTTGGGGTGTTGAACGTGACTCTTCGCATCCTAGTCTGATGTTCTATGCACTGCGCCACAGCCTGGCCAGAAGACAAGGAATTCTTAATTATTCTGTCTGTTTTATCTGATATGCATACTGTTCATATTAAACCAAATAGAATGTTCTAGATTTTGGAGCAATTGAGCTTAACCAACTATTCTTGACTTAGAAGACCCAGAAAATAAATCTCAAAGAGCCAGGGTGTGACACATGAAGCCTGGTAACTACTTAGCTAACTATTGCCATAGAAAGGATGTAAGCTCCATTGAATCCGCAGCATTGCTTTGCCTGCTCATCTGAAAGGCATCTGGAAAGCTAGATCTACTATGAAAATCAAAGCTTCTGAATCAAGTGTCCCCTCTGGCTTAAGAAAAAAAGTAATCAGATTTTCAACTGGGTTCAGAATATGATTATCATTGTAAAGGAATGAGGTCAGATTCTATTTCTACCAAGTCAGATGATTTTCGGACTCCCTTCTAAAGATCTACCAGGGGTAAACAGAACTTACAATTATGTCTGAAGAAACAATGGAGAGAAAAACAAGTTCAAAATCTACTTTTTAAAGATAATTATTTGTTGATTTGCCACTGAATTTATGCTAACAGTTAAACTAAACTGGGCATCACTTCCCTTCACCCCCATTGTCTAGATCTTAAAACATGACAGAAAGGCAATGTTACCCTGAAATTTTATTTGTTGTTCTCAAATATCAACATGTATAATCTGTCATTTTTTTATAAATTTTAGAATTGATAGATTACTTAGAATGCAGAAACTATGGATCAGGTTCGTTGACAAAAATTAGTTCACCCATCTCAATCTCAAAGCAATTTACCATGTACAGGGGGTCCTTGGGTGATGACAGTCATGACATACAACATTTGAATTTATGATGCTCACTCCCATAAAAACTTTTAAAAAATTGAGATTGAGACTTGAGTGTTTTGGCTTACACCATCAGTGTTGTACTTATAGACTACGTGGCCGAACTAGTTTGGCTGTATGTGGCAGAAGAATATGTAGTAACACAGCATACAAGTGAGGGAATTGGCATCTCCCAGTATGCTTACCTATGCCATTTTGGACTGTTAAACGTGCAAGTGTTACTTTTGTGTTGCTTTGTTTGGCAACTTTTTGGTCCTAATCATGGCTCCTAAACAAGAGTCTTTAGATAGCTGTGCCTTGAAAAAGAGAAAAGCCATCATTATGGAAGTGAAATTAGACATTTTAAATAGATCAGAAAAAAAGAGAATGAGCAACAAACATCAGCCATGTGCTAAGCCTTAGTCACTCTACTGTAGCAACAATTATCAAGGATAAAGACCATATCTTAGAACATATAAATGGACCAGCCCCTATGAAATCAATTTGATTACTAAACAGTGAAGTAGCATAATGATTGAGATGGAAGGATTGCTAGGTTTTTGGCTGGAAGACCAGCAACATGGCATATACCAGTTGGGATAGTAAGTGACTTAGGCTAGGGTGTGTTTCAACTTACATCAAAATTCAGGTTACATCACTATCCTAGGAATGGAACTGTGTCATAACCCAAGGACACCTTGTCATGTGTTGGATACTAAGAGTGCAATGACTGTGTACTTTGTTCTTTTTTTATGTTTAAAGTCTGTGATGATCTCCACTGTGAAATAGTAATCTGGCTTTTCATTAACTAGGAGCAAAAATTCTTCCTACTTTTCTCACTTTCATTTACTCTGAAAGGGGAATATTGCTGGCTAGATGCTGTAGATATCCAATATTGTTAGCAAATGATGTCTTTGCCTATATAGGACTTTAAAGGGAGGTTAAATTTTTATTAAGAGATCTCTGTATAATAGTGGCAACCCATCAGCTAGGTGTGTATGGGATCAGGAGAAGTAGCACTAACTCAAATCTCAGGTGTTGATGGAAAGCCAATGTCACAGGAAACAATAATATGACAAACTGGCCTACATTGATTAAGTTGAGCTGTTTCACAGCTAACTTTAGTAAACAGGGGCAGCAGAAAAACTAAGCTGTCAGTCCAATTTTATCTTCTGTCTCCAGAGATCACAGTTGGCTTTAGAATTGTAGAAAAAAGCAGATGCTTGCTCTGCTCCTAATACAAAGTCACTATTTACTAGCATAAGTGCAATTTATTTAGGCTACTCTAATCCCTATAGACTCAAAGCTTTCAGAATAACCATGAAAATAAACATACATGGTTTGTCATAACCAAACTCATCAATAAATGAAAAGAGAAAATGCCTTCAACTTAAACAGATGTTCCAAAGCAAATTTGTGAAACTAGTGCAATTTTGTTTTGTTTTGTTTTGTTTTAAAACCATGATGGATCCTCCTGTGTTGCAGAAATTCTAGACCTGGAAAGTGGAAGAAAAAATGAGGACTTTGATCTACTATAGTTATAATATACATTACAAAATTCTCTTCCTCTTAAATATATTATAGTCATTTCTTTTAAAATGTGAAATCTGATATACTTAAAAAGTAGCTGAATAAGCTACTCAAACCCTACTCTCTTACAAAAAATGAGACCAAAAAATCCCTCATTAAATTAACCATAACAAAATAAAAATAATGAAAGTTTACAATACTGAAAAATAAGACTTTAGTCAACTTCATACCAGTTCCGGACAGCTGAAGTGATAATTTAGTTCATAGCATATGCCCGTTTTGTGTTGTGAAACGAAAATTACCTGATGTGTTTAGGAAATAAGGGAAATAAGAATGCTTCTTATTAATAAAAAATAGACCTGAAGGAGACTTTAGAAATAATCTCAGCTTTTTGATAAGCAAAGTGGAACAGAAGGAAGTTAATGATCAGCCTATATCCTCTAACTGTAAAACATTTATTATCACCTCTAGTTTAAACTAGAAATGTTACAAGATAAAATGGAATAGTTCAGCATCTGTAGAAGTTATTAGTAACTTGAACTTTCCTTCTTCAAATTAAAATATGAACAAAAATGCATCAGAGCTGAAAAAACTAAAGCCATCTCCTCACTCAAAAAGACCTGACTGGAGTCCAGGTTCGATTCCTGGCCAGGGCACACAGGAGAGGTGCCCATTTGCTTCTCCACCCCTCCCCCTCTCCTTCCTCTCTGTCTCTCTCTTCCCCTCCTGCAGCAAGGCTCCATTGGAGCAAGGATGGCCCGGGCGCTGGGGATGGCTCTGTGGCCTCTGCCTCAGGCGCTAGAATGGCTCTGGACGCAACAGAGCAACGCCCCAGAGGGGCAAAGCATCGCCCCCTGGTGGGCATGCCAGGTGGATCCCGGTCGGGCACATGCGGGAGTCTGTCTGACTGCCTCCCGGTTTCCAGCTTCGGAAAAATGAAAGAAAAAAAAGAAAGAAAAAAAAAAAAAAGACCTGACTGGAGTTACCAATCACATCTAGAAGTAGGAGCCACTCTTTGGTTCTGGTTTGGTGAGTCCAAAAGAATAGAAAAAGAACAGACAGAGCAATTGTAGCAGTGACCATTCATTCAATGCCCAGGAAAATAATATTTCTTCAGTCATACCTTTACATTTTTAATGTGATCCCCTGGACAAATAAACACGTGCTATAGAAATGGATACAGTAGGTCCTAAAAGCTTCAACAGGGAACACTTGGCTAACTATGAATTTAGATGCTGTGTTCAATGTTTATTCACATAACTTGTGTTTTACCCATTACTCAAGAAATAAGCTATTCTCTTTCTAAAGTCCTCTTTTTCCTGTTTCCTATTGATGAATGCCAGAATACAGGATTTTCAGGTGCATATTGAGAAAAACTTTGCATGCTTGTTCATTTTACATTTTTTTTTTATTAAGTGAGAGGAGGAAAGATAGTGAGACAGAGTCGTGCATGTGCCCTGACCGGGATCCACTTGGCAATGACCTTCTGAAGCCAAGGCTTGAATCAACTAAGCTATTCTCAGCATCCAGAGCTGAAGCTTGAACCACTCACTGGCTGTAGGAGAGGAAGAGGGAAAGAAGAAGGAGAGGTGGAGAAAGAAAAGCAGATGATCACTTCTTTTGTGTGCCCTGACTGGGAATTAAACCTGTGACATCCATACGCTGGGCTGACGCTCATACACTTAGCCAACCAGCCAGGGCAACATTTTACATTTTTAGTGAATATTATATCATATTTATTATCTCAAGTGCTATAGTCATTCAATTGCTTAGGGTAGATTCATTTTTGTTCTTTTTTTCTTTCTCATATACAAAGCCACTTATCTCAGAATAACTAATCTTTCCTTTTTTTCACTCTACATTCTTCATAAGACATATTTCTAATGGTAGTAATGCTTTTGTTTTATTGTTATCTCCTGTCTATAAAAAAGGAATTACACGCCAATAGAGCAAACTTTTCAGTCTGCACATAAAAGTTAATGGCTTTTAGAACCTCATGAGTTTCAATCTGATAGTTTTGTAGCTAACATTAAGTTGGCTTCTTGGGTGGTTGACTTAGAACACCAGCTACCTAATGTGACTATGCCCATTCAAGTAGAAATATGAAGTGATAATTATCGTTCATCAATACTACTTATGAAGAAACTGTAATTACAGAAAAAGATGTAATCTTTCTCTGTCTGAATGTACACTTAATAGAAAACATAAAATATTATTAATAGTGGCTATGAATTTAATGAGATATATTAATGTTTGAAAGTATTATAGAGATAAATATAAAAATATAAAAGAGGTGTTTAATTTCCAAAGAAACTAAAATAAAACATTTATTATCAAAACATTTTAAAGAAGATAACTTTGTGTTTATGTACCTTCAGTATATTCTAAAGCTTTTACTTTATCTTTTTCTTTCAATGACCTTAATAATTATCTCTGATATCATCAAATAACTTTATGAAAATTACATAGTTAATCTCTATCATACTTCCCAAAAGAGTTTTAAAACTTGAGCATTAGATTTTTTGGATTCCTATAACACTGTATAACTTGCTTCTTAGTAACCCAAATAGCAGACACAAAAGTATTGTGCAATTACTGACCTTTTGTAAAAACAGTAAAGGAAATATAGACACTCAAAGTTAATCAACAAAAATCGGACTGGATAAATATTATTTTAAAGAAACAGATTTAATCAAGGTAGTTAATCATTTAGATTTGGTAATAGATGGTATATGAGAATTTTAGTATGGACTAAAAGAAAGAAAGAAGGTGATATGACCAATATATGTTTTGTGTTTGCTTAAAATCAGTTTCCTTAAGTACAACATAAATAAAAAATAGACTGCAATTTATACTTGAGTTCTTTTGTTTTTTCTTGGACAGGATATTGGTGCTTAATAAAAGAACAACCTCAGGACCTGGCCGATTGGCTCAGCGGTAGAACGTTGGCCTGGCGTGGGGGGACCCGGGTTCGATTCCCGGCCAGGGCACACATAGGAGAAGCGCCCATTTGCTTCTCCCCCTCCCCCTCCTTCCTCTCTGTCCCTCTCTTCCCCTCCCGCAGCGAGGCTCCATTGGAGCAAAGATGGCCCGGGCGCTGGGGATGGCTCCTTGGCCTCTGCCCCAGGCGCTAGAGTGGCTCTGGTCTCGGCAGAGCGACGCCCCGGAAGGGCAGAGCATTGCCCCTTGGTGGGCAGAGCGTCGCCCCGGTGGGCGCACCGGGTGGATACCGGTCGGGCGCATGCAGGAGTCTGTCTGACTGTCTCTCCCCGTTTCCAGCTTCAGAAAAAAAAAAAAAAAAAAAAAAAAAAAAAAACAACCTCAGACAATTACTTAACTATACAGTCAAATTTTATTTTAGTATATATTTTTATGTGTTGTTGCATAATATTTTAGATTAAGTTATTTAGCAGTAATATTTTTAAAACTTGTTAAAATTTTTTAAAATGAAAAAAGTAGAAATGGATCCTTTGATTTTTAGCCTTTTATGTTTTAAATTATGTTTTAAATCTCATAGATCTCAGAAATAATCATTGTTGCAAATTCTATTGAATTTCTTAGGACTCTTTTTAAATTAATAACCTTTTCTTAAAGCATAAAAACTAGCTGTTAGTATGGAAAATAAGCAAAGGTATTGCAAGAAAATTACATTGGAATTATTTTTTTCATGTATTTTTGTACTGTCAATCAGTAGTCTATAATACTACAATTTACAAATATATTTTTAAATTAAAAAATGCTTAATATGATTAAATATAAAAAAAGGTTTGGTTTCTGTTGAAATTTGGTATTAGGATAGATGAGGATAGGACCCAGGGGTAAATTACCAGTGAAGAAGAGAAGGGGAGAATAAGTAAGAATTCCAGTAAAAGGAATGAGTGAACCAATAGGGCAAATTGAAGAAGACTGCATGAAAAGCAATACAGTGGATCACATAAAACATTCTGTATCCAGATGAGTCACTATAAATGGAAGTTAAATTGAGATGTGCAGTGAGATTCAAGATCATCTGAGAGAAAGAGAAGGAGAGATTAAAAAATGAGATAGAAGAAGCGAAAGAAATGGAGAGAGAGAAGAAGAAAGAGAAAACTGGAAGGGTCATAAAAGCTAAACTAGAAAAATCTCATTAATCAATGATCTTATGATTAGATGAGAAAAAATAAATGAGGATTCAAGAGGTTGCCAACAGTTGCTATGTAGAGCCAAATTTGTGATGTAGTGTAAATTATCTAGTTTAATTCCCAGACAACAATGGGCCTTGATGTATCCTCTTTTAGTAAAGAGTTCATTTTTCCTGGTCTGCTCTGTTTGAACATCTAACATTCAACTGTATTTGTCACCTGAAATCTCCCATTTAAGGTTAACAATACCTGAAAGGGAACTCTTTCTTCATACTTTACAGTCAATGGAAGCTTCACTGAGAAAAGTTAAAACCATACATTGGAAGGAATTATAAACAACTTACCAGACAGTAAATACACAATAAACTAGGGTTTATTGCAGCAAGAAATTATCTCTAGCAATATAATAAATTTTCTAGAGAAATGTTGGCAGTTGTTCCAGAAGGAGCCGCATATAGATTTG
This sequence comes from Saccopteryx bilineata, assembly GCF_036850765.1. Lineage (NCBI taxonomy): Eukaryota > Metazoa > Chordata > Mammalia > Chiroptera > Emballonuridae > Saccopteryx > Saccopteryx bilineata. The sequence goes on along the minus strand of NC_089491.1, from coordinate 84,077,689 downwards.
GGGCACACTAGGAGTAGGAGGAGAATAATTTAAAGGACAAATGTAGCAAACTCTGTGTAGGCTCATATACATAACCTATATATACAGTGGTGAACAAGAGTAGATTTACAGCTGTAAGAGAAACCAGTTTGTCTTTTTTTTCATATGACCAACTATAAACCTACATTGACCCATCCCTGTAGTCATCCCAGGAGCCCATCATGAACAACAAAGATTCTCCTATAACTCAGGAAATTCTAAGGGTTAGACCATTATTCCAGAAAGTTGGGACAGAGACCATACAAATTCTCTATCACACAATTCACACATGGATGTGGTGGGCATGCTTTTGATATATTTATTTAAATTTCAAACAGCTAAATACCTGATATGTTATATATACTTTTTTAGAGAATGAGAGAATGAGAAACACTCCCTAAGCTTGACCTTAAAGTTTAAATACTGAACTGAGTGAAAGCAGCATGATGCCATAATATCTAGTAATGTTAGGTTCTGGGACGAAAAGGTAAGCATCAAAGACCTGGAATAGCACATCAGGTGCCCACTGCTCTTGTCATTCTTACTCTTTGCTAGCATAAACCAAAGCACAAAGAAGAATGAGAAAAGAATCTCATTTCCCAATAGGATAGCTCTCTTTAACTTAGTTTCTCTTTAGAAGACCAGAAATCTTATAATGCTTTTAAAATTATGATTCACTTGGAAGCTTTATTAAGCTATAGTGAATAGTTAGGAGAAACTCTACTAGACATTTAGAATGAATTGAACAATTTCCCGATTATTGTACAAAGATATTCCTTTTTAAAAAAGGCTTGGGTATCCAAATCACTTAGAAAACTTAAAAATACTATTTTAAATGAATTGTTGTGGTGTTTGTATATTAAACCAATCTAAAAGATGTGTAATCTGGAAACTATAAGTCTAGAATGAATTTTTTAAAACCATTATCACAATGAGTTCTTGTTAATTGTGCAGTTTTCTATATAGTGAAAATTAAGAATAGTTTGTTTTTCGTGAGATAAGGCCTTTGAATTTGGAATTTCATTTTATTTTATTGCATTTTTAATTTACTGGTTATTACTCTGCTAATATACCCATTTAGCTTTCAACATTTTTTTGCAAATGCTTTTTATTTTTAACTCCCCAAGAATCTCTAAAACTAATGATAATGTATAGGCAAGGCACTCCAGATCCACTTGTCTAACCACAGATTTAAAAAAGCATTAAATAGAGAAAATAATCATTAGAAGAATTTTTACAGTTGACTAAGGGATTGTTATGATTGGGATGGGAGGGACATTAACTTAAACATTACTAAAAGCAAAGTATAATGATATATTTTACAAGTTAAAGAGGCTTTGCATTCTACCAAGACCATTTTCAACAATATCAGAGAAACAGCTGTGCAGTTTTAGAGTATCTTTTATCTGTGTTGGATTTAAGTATAATTTATTTCTAATAGGTTTTAGGAGTTGGATATAAATGTCCACCATGAATGTAAAACTTATTCAAATACACCAATACTTCAACAGCACACTTCTACTTGAATAAACTGCTTGGGTTCTTAGACCAGAAGTCCTTTTCCAACAGAGACAACTACTCGATACTCTGGCAGAAGTTCAGTGCAGCTTCAGTCTGTGGAAAAAATCACAGCATAATTTCTTAGGGGGATGAGAAATTAATAAATATTAAATTAGCTGTCAAGTAAGTTATTGTTTAATTTCTCTTTGGGTCCTGTATGCCAGGTTCTCCAATGGCACAAACAGAAAAGAAGTATCATCACAATAAGTAGTCTTTAGCACAAAATCCATATACATATAATTGGAATAATTCAAACTTTACAAATGCTTTTTTTTTCTGGTTCAAGAATACCCAGAGTTTCTCAAATATGATTGCTCATAGCCCTTGCAGTGTTCTTCTTCACTGGTGTTACCCAATAGCTTGCTTGTTTATTTAGAAAACCAAAGTTTAGAGAGATAAAAAACTTAGTCAAGGTTGTAGTTTGAGTATTGAATGAAATAAGATATTTAACTCACATTTTCTGATACCAAGCCACTGTTCTTTTTCCTGCACTAAGTTTCCATCCTGAATGATACACAAAATTAGACTATCTAAAGCTGAAACTTTACAACGACTAAATAAATGGGATCATATCTCTTAAGGTTCATTCTATTCAGATTCTGTTGTAGTTAAAAGGTTTTGTTACAACTCTCATTAGTTTGCTTGAGTTTGAAATAACTCAAGAAATCAACCCTATGTTTAGTGAATGGATAAAGTTTAAAAGAATGCTTATTATGTGCAAATCTTCATTTAGTATCAGTGGAAAAGAAGACATATATTTATGAACAGAATCATCATTCGTATACCTGTACACAAGTTAAATGTACAAGGATGTCAACCATGACATTGTAGTAGTATAAAATTGAAAGCACTTTAATCATTTTTCATGTACTACCACTCCTTTCCAATTCAACCTATGAGTTGTTGCAATTTCAATTTCTGAAAACCTTGCTATAGTCACTCCCACGCTAAAAACTGTCATCTTTACTTCACTTCTTCCTTTGATTTTGATCCTTCACTAAGTATGTATAAAACTCCTCATTTACCATCTAATGGCAGTTGTGTGGGCCTTAAGAACTATGCATACAATTGTCTATATTTTAACCCTAGATGAGTAGGAAGATGATAGTATTCCAGCAATGTTTTGCACGGCCCCTCCCTTATGATTCAAATTTGTTTTGTTTTGTTTTTAACCATATATCACTTTACAGCCCAGACAATGTAAGGCCTATCAGAGAGGGGTAAGATATAGTTTATATTATAATCAAGATAGTATTTTACTTCTTTTTAGTATGCACAGGAGTAAAATCTTGACTTTGAACTACTAAAGTCTCATGTTTTTGTATCAAAATAAATTCATGGAAATAGGGAAGTCAAATATAGTAACTAGAGACCCAGAAGGGGTAGAAGAGAAAGGAAATATAACTTAACTTTATATTCCTGCATAGCACCTTACATTAACATTACCTTTTATATTTTATATTTTATATACATTATCTCACTTAATCTAAATTTCAATTATATTTTTATAACAATGTAATTTCAGATAAACACAAACCCTAATTTCTAGAACCTGTGACTACTTTTGGTTACATAGCAAGGGCAATTTTTATTGCAGATGGGATTTAAAATGACTACTTTGCATTATCCAGATGTGTCCAAGGGAAATTCCAAAGGTCTTTAAAAGTAGGAGAGAAAGGCAGAACAAGAAAGTCAGAGGAAGACATGACTCCAATAATCACAGAAAAATGTAATGTTGATAACTGTGAACATGATGAAAGTGGCAATAAGCAAAGAAATGTGAGTAGTTCTACAAGCTAGATAAGGTAAGAAAATATTATTCTTTGTAGCTTCCATAAAGAACACAACCCTGAGAGATCCTTGATCTTAACTTGTTAAGACCTATGTCAATTCTAAACTACAGACTGTAAAATAATAAATGTGTGTTGTTTTGAGACAATAGATTTATGGTCATTTGTTACATCATTAACAGGAAACTCATAAAACAGACTTGAGAAATATTTCATCGATGACCCCTATTGTATATTCTTTGTGGGGAAAGTTGCCCTGCTCATTTTGGCATCTTTTTTTTATAATAATACCCAATTTATTATTTTATTTTATTTATTCATTTTAGAAAGGAGAGATAGAGAGGAAGAGAAAGAAACAGAGAGAGAGAAGGGGGAGGAGCAGGAAGCATCAACTCCCATATGTGCCTTGACCAGGCAAGCCCAGGGTTTCGAACCGGCAACCTCAGCATTTCCAGGTCGACACTTTATCCACTGCGCCACCACAGGTCAGGCTCATTTTGGTATCTTTTAAGCTAGAATATTTAACACAGTATTTAACAAAGAAAAGTATAATTGACATATATAACTTCTTGCTTTTTAGTCTGTGGTTAATATTTTAGTTTGTGAGTGAATCGTTCAGAATATGGGTATTTTACTTTGGTATTTATTTAGCAATTCTCACCCTCTATAAGTTCTGAAATGACCAAGACCATATTATATTTATCTAATGTCTGACATATAAAAGAAACTTAAATATATATTTGATGAGGAAGAAAGGAAGATAGAACGAAAAAAATAATAAGAAAGGAAAAAAGGGAAGGAAGGAAGGAAGGAAGGAAGGAAGGAAGGAAGGAAGGAAGGAAGGAAGGAAGGAAGGAAGGAAGGAAGGAAGGAAGGAAGGAAGGACGGAAGGAGAGAGAGAGAAAGAAAGAAAGAAGGAAGGAAGGAAAGAAAGAAAGAAAGAAAGAAAGAAAGAAAGAAAGAAAGAAAGAAAGAAAAGAAAGAAGAGAAGGTGCTATGAAGATAAGACATGACTAGAGATAGTGTGATAATAAATATTTAAGTTCAAATTTACAGCTTCACACAATAAGCAATGTCTACCTAGTTCAGAGTAAATGTTCTTTACATATTTTCTTAATAACTAAATTTATTTTAATTTTTTAAAAATAAAAGTATATAAAATGTTCTTAAGTTTATTTGATCAGCACATTCAGAAGTATGGTATATTTTATTATTGAACTTATAACTTTTTAAGTTAAATTATATAAGTTTCAAGTATACATTTCAATGATACATGATTTATATATTGCATTGTGTGCTCACTACCCAAAGCCAAACAATCTTCTGTCACCATAAATTTGGCCCCTTTACCCTTTACTACCCTTTCACCCTACTTCCCTCTGCTAACCACCAAACTTTGTGTCTATGAGTTTTTCTTCCTTTTTCTTGTTTGTTCACTTGTTACTTTCAGGTTTATAACACACATGAGTGAAAATATATGAGTATTAGATTTTTCTGGCTGACTTAGTGGGCTTAGCATGACATTCACAAGATTCATTCATGTTGTCACAAATGGCAGTATTTCACTTTTTTGTACGGCTGAGTAGTATTCCATTTTATGTATGTACTACATCTTCTTTACCCAGTCATCTACTGAAAAACACTGGTTGTTTCATGTCTTGGCTACCATGAATAATGCTGCAATGAACATAGGGGGTGCATATCTTTGTGAATTAATGTTTTCAATATTTTCTGGTAGATACCCAGAAGAGGGATTGCTGGGTCATATGGTAACTCTTTTCTTAATTATCTGAGGAAAGTCCTTATTGTTTTCTATAGTGGCTGTACAAGTGTACATTTTCACCAGCAGTGAATGAGAGTTTTTTATTCTCCATGACCTCTTTAACACTTGTTATTATTTGTCTTATTGAAAATAATCGTTCTAACAAGTGTGAGGTGGTAAGTCATTTGTAGGTTTAATTTTCATTCCCTTACTAGCTAGTGAAGTTGAGCATTTTTTAAAATCCCTGTTGGCTATTTGTATGTCTTCTTGGGAGAAGTGTCTTTTTAGGTCCTCTGCCTATTTTTTTTATTTGGATTATTTATTTGTTTGGTGCTGAGTCTATGATTTTTTAAATATATATTTTGTATATTAACCTATTGTGAGAGCTTTTATTTGCAAATATCTTCTCATTTGTTTGGTTGCCTTTTTGTTTTGCTGGTGGTTCCTTTTGCTATGCACAAGCTTTTTAGTTTGATCCCATTTATTTTTGTTTTTACTTCCCTTGCCTTTGGAATGAAATTCATAAAATATTCTCTAAAGCAAGGTCCATAAGGTTACTACCTATGTATCTTAGCTTATTGTTTCAGATCTTATATTTAGGTCTTTGATTCACTTTTTTTTAATTGAATACAATATTAATTGAATAAATAAAAAATGATATATTACAATCAAGTGAGGTTCATTCCAGGAGCAATTAATCAATATAATATACTATATTAACAAAATAAAGAATAAAAAATATATAATTTTATTAACAGTTGCATAAAACATTTTATAAGATACAATATCTATTTATGTTTAAAACATTCAGTAAAATTCTCATAGAACAAAAGAACTTCAACATAATTAAAGTTATAGATGACAAAACTCCAGCCAGTATTGTATTCAATGGTGAAAAACTGAAAGCTTTCCCTCTAAGATCAGGAAAAGACAAGTGTGTCCACTTTTACCACTCCTATTCAATATATTATTGTGATTCTTAAGCAGGTCCATTAGACAAAAGAAAGAAATAAAAGGCATCCAAATTGGGAATGAAGAAGTAAAAGTGCCACTTTTTGTAGATGATATAATTCTGTATATAGAAAACCCTAAGGACTTTGCCAAAAATACCAAAAAAAAAAAAAAAAAAAAAAAGGCAATGAAACTATTGGAATCAATAGACAAATAAAGTCAAGTTGCAGGGTACAAAAATCAATATACAAAATTTCACTGCTTTCCTATATATTAACAATAAAACTTCAGAAAATTTTTTTTAATTCTTTCACTATTGCAAGAAAAAAAATCAAGTTCCTAGAAATAAAGTTAGTAATAAATAAAGATGTGAAGGACTTATATACTGAACACTATAAATCATTAATTATTAAAAGATATTGGAAAAAAAACCAATAGAAAGATACTCTGTCTTTATAAATTAGAAAAAAAATCAACATAGCTAACTGTCCTTATTATAAAAAGCAATATACAGATATAATGCAGTGTTCATCAAAATCCTAATGACATTCTGTATGTATGTTTTCTTTAATTGAATTTACTGGGGAGACACTGGTTAATAGAATTATATAGGTTTCAGGTATACAATTCTATAATAGATCATCTTTACACTGTATTGTGTGTTCACCACCCCAATTCAAGTTTCCTACCATCATCACTTATCACCTTTTACTTTCTTCTATATCCCTAACCCTCCTTTCCCTCTGGTAAACACTACACTGAGTTTTTATTTATTTTGCTTTAATGCCTTCACTTTTTTTCACCTAATCCTTAACACCCCTCCACTCTGACAGTTGTCATTCTGTTCTCTGTATCTGTGAGTCTGTTTTAATTTTGTTTGTTAATTTTTTTCATTAGGCTCCACATATGTATAAGTAAAATCATATGATATTTGTCTTTCACTGATTGTTTTGCCTCATTTATCATAACACTCTCCAGGTTTATTCATGCTGTCAAAAAAGGTAAGATTTCTTTCTTTTTTATAGCTGAGTAGTATCCCATTGTGTAAATGTAATACAGTTTTTTTATCCACTTATCTACTGGTAGGCACTTGAGCTGCTCCCAAATCTTGGCTATTGTAAATAATGCTGAAATGATCGTAAGGGTGCATTTGGAATCAGTGATTCAGTTTCCTTCAGATATATTTACAGAAGTAGAGTTGCTGGGTCATAATCAGTTTTATTTTTAATTTTTTGAGGTAACTTCATACTTCCACAGTGGCTGCACCTATCTGCATTCCCACCAACAATGCATGAGAGTTTTCCTTTCTCCACATCTTTGCCAACACTTGTTTGTTGATCTTTTGATGATGGTTATTCTGACATGTGTGAGGTGATATCTCATTGTGATTTCAATTTGTATTTGTCTGATAATTAGTGACTGAGCATATTTTCATATATATATTGACCATCTATATGTCCTCTTTGGAGAAGTATTCATTCAGGTCTTTTGCCCATTTTTTAAATTGGATTGTTTATGATTTGGGGTGTTGAGTTGTATAAATTCTTTATAAATTTTGGATATTAATACCTTATTAGATGTGTCATTGGTGAATATGTTTTCCCATTCAATGGGTTGTCTTTTCATTTTGTTCATGGTTTCCTTTGGTGTGCAGAACCTTTTTAGTTTAATGTAGTCCAATTTGGTTATTTTTCTGTTTTGTTTCCTAATGACATTTGTTCAAGAAATAGTACAAAAAATTCATCATATTTGTATGAAACCAAAAAAGATCCCAAATAGCCAAAAACAATGCTGGGGGGGGGAAAGCTGGGGGTATCACACTACTTTACTTTAAATTATACCACAAATTGACAATAACCAGAACCTTTAACTTTTTTACAAGTGTATAATAGATTGGTCAAAAATTCCAAAGAAACATATATAGTCAGGTAACAAGATGACAATAGTCCAAATATTTGATACATTTTACCTCTTCCTTTAAGAACATTTTGCATTTACCTTTATTTTAAAATAAAAACTTTCAATCTTATATTGAATATAAAGTGGGGAAAATTACCTAAGAGCTGTCAATTTTAGAATGAAAATCCCAATATAATGTGACTCAGATGATGTCTCTATATTTTGCAAACAATTGCTTGTTTTTAACTTAAGAAATTTAATATTATTGGTAATGACTAATAATATTAACTGATCAAACCATTTTTAGACTTGGTACCTAAACTCCTTCTTGCCTCTTGACTCTACCACAGTTGTTGATAAAATTAGTTCAAGTAACTTGCTTAATAAAAGATTATTGAACCAAGTTATTCCATTATTTGAAATTTTCCTATCACCCTCATTTCTCCTTGGGTGGGGTTTTTGTGTTGTTTTATTTTGTAGGGGATGAAAAACTGATATGTTCCTTTATATCATTGATAATTTTTATCAGATGATCTTATAACCAAGTTTATACTGACCTCATGTTTTTGTAAATCATCGCTATTTATCCACTAGCTACAATTATATTTTCCTTTCTTAGCTATTAAAAAATCATTGATAGACTTATACTCATTTTTGTCTAAGTCATATTCTTTTGGGCTTTGGTCTTAGTTTTATCTGCTGTTGGCAAACAAAAGGTAATGCTCCCTTTGTAGGGCGCCCTTCTAGTGAACCTTATAAAACCAAAAGGGACACTCACTTTTAGAGGTGGATTTAGTTTTAAATTACCTTTCTGAAGTAGGTAATTCTCCAGGCTCCCTCTCAAATAAATCTGCCAAGCCAGCCACTTTGTTAGAATTAACATGGCTTCTTCAATTTGTGAACTACAGATATTAAAGGCATATAAATTTAGTGGCAGGATGATCAGGCTTCTATAAGAATTGCTAACCAGCACATATGTATTATAAGAGTATTGATCACTTACCTTTTGATTGCAGGCACAACGTGCAACTTAAATGATTTACTAAGGGAAATCAACTTATACTTGTTCGTTCTTGTCTCTTCAGCAGGTTCTGAACACTAAAAGAGAAAACCTATTTCTTTCTAAGTAGGTCACAGTTCTGAATACTATTAATGAGTTGAGCATAAGGTATATTTTATTAATAATTTATTTTATCACTGCAGTTCCTTCAGTCTTTTTACATCTCTGTTCTAGTTTCCATTTTACTACTATATTTATATACTCACGGCAAAATTATTCCTGTCCCTTTTTGTTTATAACTCATATTTTCATGATTTTACTGTCTCTTATTCAAACAGAAATAAGCAATTGACCTTGAAAATGTTTAAATATTGGCCTTTTATGCAAAAAAAAAATAAAAAGAAGGACTTTCTCTACATTAGGTTTGGAATTCTGATTTCTCTTCCTTGTTTTTTGCTATCTAATTTTATTTGTCAAAAAAACTGTTTGAGCCCTGGCCGGTTGGCTCAGAGGTAGAGCGTCGGCCTGGCGTGCGGGGGACCCGGGTTCAATTCCCGGCCAGGGCACATAGGAGAAGCGCCCATTTGCTTCTCCACCCCACCCCCTCCTTCCTCTCTGTCTCTCTCTTTCCCTCCCACAGCCAAGGCTCCATTGGAGCAAGGATGGCCCGGGCGCTGGGGATGGCTCCTTGGCCTCTGCCCCAGGCGCTAGAGTGGCTCTGGTCACGGCAGAGCGACACCCCGGAGGGGCAGAGCATCACCCCCTGGTGGGGCAGAGCATTGCCCCTGGTGGGCGTGCCAGGTGGATCCTGGTCAGGCACATGAGGGAGTCTGTCTGACTGTCTCTCCCCTTTTCCAGCTTCAGAAAAATACAAAAAAACAAAAACAAAAAAAAAACCTGTTTGACCTTTCTTATTCTGTAAATTTTTTAATAAACATAATATTTATATTTATGTAGTACAATGAATTATAAAGGTAAATGTAATCTAATTAATTGAGATTTAATTTATATTGTTTTCTCAATTTAAAGCAAACCACACTGGCATGAATATCTGCCACTATGGGCATAGTAAGAGCATCACTGTCTATTTATAAAAGTCAGTAATATTTTTTGGATAAAGAAAGATTATTTAATTAGTTGTTTCTACCTATAAAAAATTAAGAAACTACTAATGGTAGAGGGAAATGTTGTAATAGAAAGTGTATTTTAGTCTTTTGTCACCAAGTTGATGTTCAGTGTCTTGCTTATTATTTTCCCCAGAATGGACTGTATGAGGACTGGGGAAGTAGAAGAGTCAACATTGTATTACTAAATTGTTCAAAGAACTAACCATTTAAAAATTATTGTACCCCAGATGTACAATCCTAGAAATTTATGAGAGAATTTAATATATAAACAACTTTGCACTAACAACTCCATACCAGACCACCCTAGACAGCTGTGGCAGATGGGGTGGTGAGCCTGCAGACAGACCACACCTAGGAAACACAAAGTCCATACACATTGGACTCCAGTGGCCAAAACCTTCTTATACACAGACAAAATGGAAAGGAAGAGAAATGCAACACAAATGAATCAAGGGAAATCCCCAGAAAAGGTCCTGAATGAGTCAGATATAACCAAATTACCAGATGCAGAGTTTAAAATAATGATTGTTAAGATGTGCAAAGATCTTAGAACAATAATAGATGGTCACTATGCACACCTAAATAAAGACATAACAAATATTAATAAAAAAGACATTGAAATAATAAAAAAGAATCCATCAGAAATACAAATACAATATCAGAAATGAAGACCACAATGAAAGGAATAAAAATCAGGATGGATAAAGCTGAGGATCAAATTAGCAAGTTAGAGGACAAGATAAATGAACGCACAGAAGCAGAGCAAAAAAAAAAAAGAAAGAAAGAAAGAAAAGAGACTCAAAAAGTCTGAGGAAACTCTAAGAGAGCTCTGTGACAACATGAAGAGAAATAACATCCGCATCATAGGGGTTCCTGAAGAAGAGGAGAAAGAACAAGAGATAGAGACTTTGTTCAATCATATCATAGCTGAAAACTTTCCTATATTAATTTAGAAAAAACTCTCACAAGTTCAAGAAGCACAGAGAACTCCATTAAAGAGATACTCATAGAAATCTACACCAAGACACATCATAATTAAAATACCAAAGCTAAGTGATAAAGAGAAAATATTAAAAGCTGCTAGAGAAAAAAAGGCTATCACCTACAAAGGAGTCCCCATAAAAATGACATTGGACTTCTCAACAGAAACACTTGAGACCAGAAGAGAATGGCAAGAAATATTCAAAGTAATGCAGAACAAAAGCCTACAACCAAGACTACTTTATCCAGCAAGGCTATCATTTAAAATTGAAAAAGAAATAAAAAGCTTCCCAGACAAAAAAAACAAAAAAACAAAAAAAAAAACTCAAGGAATTCACTACAACCAAACCAATGTTGCAAGAAATGCTAATGGGCCTGTTGTAAACAGATCAAAGAGAAAAAAGAATATAGCACAAGAGGAATACAGCTTTAAAGACTAAAATGGCAATAAACAACTACATATCAATAATACCTTAAGTGCAAATGGATTAAATGATTTGATCAAATGAAATAGGATAACTGCACTGATAAGAAAACAGGACCAATTCATGTGCTGTCTATAAGAGACACACCTTAAAACAAAAGATGCACATAGACTGGAGGAAAGGATGAAAAAAAATAATTCATGCAAATGGAAATGAAAAAAAAAAAGCTGGGGTAGCAATACTTATATCAGACAAAATGGACTTTAAAATAAAGGCTATAGTAAGAGATGAAGAAGGTCACTACATAATGATAAAGGAAACAATCCAAGAGGAAGCTATAACCATTATATCTTCCTACGCACCTAATATAGGAGCACCTAAATATATAAAGCAGACTTTGATGGATATAAAAGATGAGATCAACAGCAATACTATAATAGTAGGGGATTTCAATACCCCACTAACATAACTAGATACATCCTCAAGAAAGAAAATAAACAAAGAAACAGCAGACTTAAAGGACATACTAGATCAACTGGATTTAATAGATATCTTTAGAATCATTCATCCTAAAGCAGCAGAATATAAATGCTTTTCAAGTACACATGGTACATTCCTTAGGATAAACCACATGTTAGGGCACAAAAGCAGTCTCAACAAATTTAAGAAGATTAAAATCACATCAAACATTTTCTCTGATCACAATGGCATGAAACTAGAAATCAACCACAAAAGAAAAACTAAAAAGTACTCAAACACTTGGAAACTAAATAGCATGTCATTAAATAATGAATGGGTTAACAATGAGATCAAAGAAGAAATTTAAAAAATACCTAGAAAAGAATGATAATGAGCATACATCAACTCAAAATTTATGGGACACAGAAAAAACAGCCATGAGAGGGAAGTTCATAGTATTACAGGCATACCATCAGAAGCTGGAAAAAGCCTAAATAAAAGACTTTAACCTGCATCTAAAAGAACTAGAAAAAGAACAGCAAGTAAAGCTCAGAGGTAGTTGAAGGAAGGAAATAATAAAGATCAGAGTGGAAATAAATGACACAGAGGCTAAAGAAACAATACAGAGGAACAATTAAACCAGGATCTGGTTCTTTGAAAAGGTAAAGAAGATCAATGAACCTTTAACCAGACTCACCAAGAAAAAGAGAGAAGACTCAAGTAAATTGTGGGTGCAGCACAGAGCTCATTGCTTACCATGGCTGATGCAATGCTGTGAGAATACTCCAGCTCCCAGAACCCTCCTGGGCATATCCAGGAAAGGAGCTCGCCCGCTTTAAGGAAGTGACTTAGAGCCAACCACGCAGCTCCCTGATCTTTTCAGCCATTGGCTATGAAAGACACATTGTAACACCCCATAAGCTTAACCGGTGTATATAAGCTAGCTTACTTCCTGAATAAAGCAGATTGGCATCACTCAACCTGGTCCCTGGAATCAGGTCTTTGTGACCCCGTCATCCTCACCCCAGGCAGGACTGGTCCACAATAAATAAAATTAGAAAAGAGAATGGAGAAATAATAACTGACACAACAAAAATACAAAATTTTGTAAGAAAATACTATGAAGAATTGTATGTCAAAAAATGAGACAACCTAGATGAAACACACAAATTCCTTAAAACATATAATCTTCCAAAAATTAATCTAGAAGAATCAGAAAACCTAAACAGACCGATTACAACAAATGAGATTGAAACAGTTATCGAAAAACTACCAACATAGAAAAGTCCTGGGCCTGATGGCTTCACAAGTGAATTCTATTGTACAAAATATTCAAAGAAAAACTAACTATTATCCTTCCCAAGCTATTTCAAAAAGTTCAAGAGGAAGGAAGACTTCCAAGCTCCTTTTATGAGGCAAGCATAATTCTGATTCCAAAACCAGACAAAGACAACACAAAGAAAGAAAACTATAGGCCAATATCCCTAATGAATTGAGATGCAAAAATCCTCAACAAAATATTTGCAAACCAAATCCAGCAATAAATAAAAACAATCATACATCATGATCAAGTGAGATTTATTCTGATGAGGCAAGGCTGGTACAATTTTTCAAATCAATCAATGTGATTCATCACATAAACAAAATAAAGAAGAAAAACCACATAATATGATAATTTCAATAGATGCAAAAAAAGCATTTGATAAAATCTAGCACCCATTCATGATCAAAACTCCCAGAAAAGTGGGAATACAGGGAACATACTTCAACATGATAAAGGCCATCTATGACAAACCCACAGCCAACATCATACTCAATGGGCAAAAATAAAAACCAATCCCCTGAAGATCAGGATTAATGCAGGGGTGCTTCTTTTCACCACTCTTATTCAACATAATTCTGGAAGTCCTAGACACAGCAATCAAGCAAGAAGAAGAAAGAAAAGGCATCCAAATTGGAAAAGAAGAAGTAAAACTATCATTATTTGCAGATGATATGATATTGTATATAGAAAACCCTAAAGTCTCAGTCAAAAAACTACTGGACCTGATAAATAAATTTAGCAAGGTGGTAGAATATAAAATTAATACTCAGAAATCAGAGGCATTATTATACACCAAAAATGAGCTAACAGAAAGAGAAATTAAGGAAACAATCCCCTTCACTATTATAACCAAAAAAATAAAAAATAAAGTACCTAAGAGTAAATTTAACCAAGGAAATTAAAGATTGTACTCAGAAAATAATAAAACATTGATAATAGAAATCAAGGAAGATACAAACAAGTGGAAGCATATAACATGCTCATGGTTAGGAAGAGTAAACATCATTAAAATGTCTATATTACCCAAAGCAATTTATAAATTCAATGCAATACCCATTAAAATACCAATGACATACTTCAAAGATATAGAACACATATTCCAAAATTTTAAATGGAACCAAGAAAGAACACCAATAGCCTCAGCAATCTTGAAAAAGAAGAATAAAGTAGGAGGTATCACACTTCCTGATATCAAGGATTATACTACAAGGCCATTGTATGCAAAGCAGCCTTGTACTGGCATAAGAACAGGCATATAGATCCATGGAACAGAACAGAGAACCCAGAAATAAACCCACAGTTCTATGGACAACTGATATTTGACAAAGAAGGTAAGAGCATACAGTGAAGTAAAGACAGCCTCTTTAATAAATGGGGTTAGGAAAATTGGACATCTACTTGCAAAAAAGTGAAATTAGACCATGAACTAACACCATTCACAAAAATAAACTCAAAATGGATAAAAGACTTAAATGTAAGCCATGAAACCATAAGCATCTTAGAAGAAAACATAGGCATTAAGCTCTCTGACATCTCTCGCAGCAATATATTTGGCAATTTATCTCCACGGGCAAGTGAAATAAAAGACAGGATAAACAAATGAGACTATATCAAACTAAAAAACTTATGAACAGCTAAAGACAATAAGAACAGAATAAAAAGACAAACCACACAATGGGAGAACATATTCGACAATATGTCTGATAAGGGGTTAATAATCAAAATTTATATAAAGAACTTATAAAACTCAACACCAGGAAGACAAACAATTCAATCAAAAAATGGGCAAAAGAAATGAATAGACACTTACTTCTCCAAAGAGGACATACAGATGGCCAATAGGCATATGAAAAAATGCTCAACATCACTAATTATTAGAGAATTGCAAATTAAAACCACAATGAGATATCACCTCACACCAGTCAGAATGGCACTCATCAACAAAACAACACAGAATAAGTGCTGGCGAGGATGTGGAGAAAAAGGAACTCTCCTGCACTGCTGGTGGGAATGCAGACTGGTGCAGCCACTATGGAAAACAGTATGGAGATTCCTCAAAAATTAAAAATCAAACTGCCTTTTGACCCAGCTATCCCACTTTTAGGAATATACCACAAGAACACCATAGCACTGTTTCAAAAGGAGAAATGCACCCCCATGTTTATGACAGCATTGTTCACAATAGTGAAAATCTGGAGACAGCCCAAGTGTTCGTCAGTGGACCAGTGGATTAAAAAGCTTTGGTACATATACACTATGAAATACTACTTAGCCATAAGAAATGATGACATCGTATCATTTACAACATGGATGGACCTTGATAACATTATACTGAGTGAAAGAAATAAATCAGAAAAAACTAAGAACTATATGATTCCATACATAGGTGGGACAGAAAAATGAGACTCAGAGACATAGACAAGAGGGTGGTGGTTGAGGGGGAGCGGGGAAGAGGGGGGAAAGAGAGGGGCACAAAGAAAACCAGATAGAAGATGATGGAAAACAATTTGACTTTGGGTGATGGATATGCAACATAATCAAATGTCAAAATAACCTGGAGATGTTTTCTGTGAACATATATACCCTGATTTATCATTGTCACCCCATGAAAATAAAAAAAAGTCTGAAAACTAGAAAAATAAATAAATAAATATATAAACCACTTAATATACCCTCAAAACAACTGTATGTTTCTTAGAATTAAATAAAACAAAAGCACCTTTTTTTTTTATTTTAACAATAAGACATGTCCATTTTAGAAGTGCTAAGAGGTATATATACTTTAATTCTTACAAAATCCCTTTAAGTTAGATTCTGTTATTATTCCAAATATATCTATGAATAAGCTATAGTAGAAATGGAAAAGGTAATTGTCTGTCTGTTCCTATCTATCCCTCTCTCTGACTCTCTCCCTGTCTCTCTAAAAATAAAATAAAATAAAATAAAAAGACAGCAAACAAAAGCTATTTTGTCAATGTGAATTTTGCTCTTCACATGATTATTTTCACTTCCATTATTAAATTTAAAATAAACTTTATTGTCCATAGTGCCTTATACTTCACCACCTCCATTACTGTAAAGTAATCTTCAATCTTTATGAACACATAAGCCATTTTCTTGTGTAAGGTATCTGCAATTTTATTAATAAGCTCATCCTGGCATCTTCAGCACTTTTAAATGATATCTAAGTACACAGAAATATAAGAAATGCCCAAGATATGATATTTTATTTAATTTTGCTTACTAAAAATGATGTCATATTCAAATTTTAATTTACAAATATTTCATGTACAATTGGATACATCATGTAAAACCAACTAGTAGAGTAGATTTTTCCACTTCATTCAGACTTCGGACATTTCCATGTCATTTTATTTTATGGTTAAGTTTACAGTTTTTAGGATTAGACAAATATAAATTTAAATACATTCTACAATTTAGTAACTCTGAAACCTTCTGTAATTTATATAATCTCCCTCTGAATTTGTGACCTTGACCTTAAAATTGAGATATTTTATTCCCTCTCAGGTTTGTTGTGGAGATAATATGAAATAATGGATACAAAGCACTGAAATCAATACCTAGCTCATGGGTGTACTAGTTCAATTATTAAGTTGTATCATACATATAGCTTAAAAGTTCCTGAAAAAGCAGACCTTTTCCTACTAGAGATATCATCTCTTGCTTTAGATGGTGAAACTTAGAGCAAAGGACTAGGTTTTAAAGACCTCTCACCCACTTACACAATGTATATATAACCTTAGATAATGCATATCCTCCTCCTAAGTGCTACTAAAACTTTTTCATGTAAAGTCACACAGAAATTAATGAAGTTTTTTATGTCTCACTAGGGTAAAAAAAAAAGAAAGAAAAGAAAACTATTTGTAGCCAGCCACCCCCAGTCTCAACCAGCTGGTCATTCTGGTAATGAAAGTCAACATCTCAGCACACTATTAACCTGTTTATATGGGCTTCAGCATGACAGTAAGGAAGGTCTACTCTAAGTCAAGATTCTAATTTGTAAAATGACAATAATGTTTTCAAATTCACAGGATTTTAGAGATGGAAAGGTGCCTGATAAACAGCAGACTGATCAGCATTTGGTGGGTTCTCAGATATTCTGGTCTCTTACTTCTTTCCCTTGCTTTCTATCTACATCAAGCTACTTAAATATTTACAAGACAGCTGTGCATTTTTTTATCTTTTCTTCCTCTACATGCCATACTCTCTGGGAGAAATGCTGCATTAGCTATCTACTTC
Source organism: Saccopteryx bilineata (assembly GCF_036850765.1). Classification (NCBI taxonomy): domain Eukaryota; kingdom Metazoa; phylum Chordata; class Mammalia; order Chiroptera; family Emballonuridae; genus Saccopteryx; species Saccopteryx bilineata. Next base: position 84,060,133 of record NC_089491.1, on the reverse strand, counting down.
TATGTTACAAATTACCACAAACTCAGAGACTTAAAAAAACAACATATATTTATTATCTTACATTTTTTGTGGGTAGAGGTCCTGGCATGATTTTGTTGAGGCCTCTACTTAGGGTCTCACAAGGCTACAATCATATTATAAACCCGCTGGAAATTCTCATCCAGAAATTTGACTGGTTAAGAATGTGCTTCCAACTTCACTTATATTGTTGGTCCAGAAGAGGCAACTGAATTGTTACCCTCATAATACTAGTGCAGTTAAAATGTCCTATTCATGTGAAAATACCAGCCTCACTCCTTCATCTCTTCCCAATCTAAATTCCAAGGTGGTGAACAACAAACTAGATACATGACTTTCTCTTAATGCCATTTCTTCCTAAGGTATTAAAAAAAAACCCCAAAAGAAAGAGTTGTCTGATGCAAGGTCAGCAAAGAAGGAGCTCTAGAATTTCTGCCCTGAGGCTGAACCCCTCCTCTCTTCCTAAAAACACCTGGGTATACACAGAGGAGAGATTGGCCTTAAGCTTTACATGGTGCATATAACCATAGAGAGTAGCTATATCATCGAAATAAAATGAGCACTCAGGTAAGATAACTAGATATATACTAATTGCAAGAACCATGAAAGAAAGACACAAAATGAATAAACCATCAGAACAGTGGAATGTATGAATCAATTTAAAGTAAGTGTAATATGTAAAAGTTGATAGACAATATTAGCAATATAAGCAAAAAAAATATTTTTTAAAAAACTGGTGGAAATAACTATAAAAGCTAAAAAAATATACAATATATTAAGAATAAATATGCAAATTGGAGAAAGATTAGATTGAAAATTAAAAGGAAAGAAAAACTGAAAGTAAAATATAAAGAGGGCTCCTACAACTGCATCAAAATTACTACTAAACTACAGAAAAACCATCATTCAGAACGCCCTGAAATACCTGAATGAAAGACCTACAACTAGGAATTGAAAAAGAAGTCACATTGAAACTGGTACAAGGGACAAAGATGCAGATCAGGCTGGTTTTCACTACCATGTGTGGTGATTTAAAATTGGGAGGGACATTTCAGCTGCGGAAGTCCTCCAGAGGAGCAAGGGGACCCAGTCTTACACCAGGCCCCCCAGCCTAGGGTTTTAGTGTCAGGAAGAAGAGAAGTCTCTACAACTTCTGGCTGTAAAAACCAGGAGAAATTGTAGCTGAGTAAGACAGAGAGCTGCTGGAGTCCCAGGTATTTCCTCTAAGGGCCCCACATACATAATTATTTGAATTCACTCCCTTTGAGGTCTAGCACTGGGATAGCAGTTTGAAAAGAACCAGGGCTCAATTCTCTGGCATCAGTATGAGTTTTCTGCCAGACAATAGTGCTGGCAGAGGCCATTGCTCTTTATCTGAGATGCCCATCCCTACCCACACACAAAAAAGCCAGCAAGTTGGTACCATACCTGAGTCTCCATTAACTTGACTCACACTCTTCATCCTACCTTGGTGAGTCCCTGAGACCAGCCCCACCTAACTTGTGGAGCCACCCAAGCTGTTTCCAGTGACTTTTCTATACAAATGGCCTGTCTTGGCTCATGCTTCAGACTTTCCTAAAATCTTTTTTAAAAAGCAGCATTATGTTCTATATCTCTCATTAAATGGTCCTAGAGTCAGTACTAGCAGAAGTCAGTCTTGGTTTGCAGCATAGCCTATCCTGGGCATCTCCAATCCCAGCACAAATAGCAGCCACCTGCAAATTGTTTTGTAGCTCATGCTGCGGTGCCTCTGGAAGAACACAGGCAATGGCTAATCTTTCTCTGCACTTCCTGGGAGTTCCCAGAGCCAGCATACCTTGTGGACAGCTTCAGACAATATCAAAACACCCCCCAAACACCTCCACAAGTGACACACTCAAGGGGAAGACTTTGCAGTCATAAGAGTCCCATCAAAGTAAGTCCCACTCTTTGGGCTAGACCCTTGCACAGCTGCCCGCTCCCCCCCCCCAGTGGTGGTGACAGCCAGTTTTTTTAGCTGATTGTCCTGGGGGTAAATTCTTCCCATTAACATGTCAACATCTATCAAGGCTCAACAACAATATGAGGCTATATATAGCTTACATGGGGGCAGAGAACACATTTGGGGTGCTCAGCTCATTTGAACCAAGAAGTTGTGTCACTGGACCCTACAGGGAACCTACTATATAAGACCAATATATTAAGCCTGGGAGATGTAGCAGCTCTATCTAATACATAGAAATAAACACAGAGAGGCAGTCAAAATAAAGAGACAAAAAAAATGTGTCCCAAAGGTAAGACAGAACAAAATTCCAGAAAAAAACTATACAAAATTCAGCCAACGAATCTACTAGATGCAGAATTCAAAACACTGGTTATAAGTACATTCAATAAATTTAGTGAGAATTTCAACAGAAATTAGAAATAAAAATGGAGATAGAAATCATAAAAAAGAGCCAGTCATAAATGAAGCCTACACAAATGGAAATGAAGAATAATTTACAGGGAATTAACAGTGCAGTAGATGAAACAGAGGAGCAAATCAGAGACTTAGAATTTAAGGAAGCAAAAAACATCAAATTAGAACAAAAAGAAAAAAATCCACCAAAATAAAGATAGTGTAAGGAGCCTCTGGGACAACTTTAAGCTTACCAACATTCAAATCATGGGATTTCCAGAAAGAGAAGAAAAAAAACCAAGAAATTGAAAACCTATTTGAAAAAAATAATAACACAAAACTTTTCTAATTTGGTGAGGGAAATAGAGACATAGAAGTCCAGGAAGCACAGAGAGTCCAAAAAAAGGTGAACCCAAAAAGGCTCGCACCAAGACATATCATAATTAAAATGCAAAAGTTTAAAGACAGAGAGAATCTTAAAAGCAGCAAGAGAATTACAGTTAGTTATCTATAAGGGAGCTCCCATTAGACTGTCAGTTGATTTCCCAACAGAAACCCTTCAGGCCAGAAGGGAGTGGCAAGAAATATTCAAAGTTATGGAAAGTAAGGGCCTACCACCAAAATTACTGTACCCAGAAAAGGTATAATTTAGAATTGAAGAACATACAAAGAGCTTTCTAGTAAAGAAAAAGCCAAAGGAGTTCCTCACCACCAAACTACTATTACCTGAAATGTTAAAGGGTCTTCTTTAAGAACAAGAAAAAAAAAGATAAAAAATATTAATAACATGGTAATAAATAAGTATGCATCAACAATTGAATCTAAAAAAACAAAATAAACAAACAAGCAGAATAGAAATAAACTCATTGATACAGAGAATATTTGCTAGTTGGGTGGGATTTGAGAGCTGGGTAAAAAGATGAAGAGATTACAAAAGAACAACTCACAGACACAGACAACAGTATGCTAATTACCAGAAAGAAAGGACATGGGTGAGGTAAAAAAGAGTAAAGGGGGAATAAATAGTAATGGAAAGAGATGACATCTATTAGGACTTGTCCACTATTTGGATGTTGAGTACACAATATATAATATACAGATGATGTATTATAGAACTGTACACTTGAAATCTATATAATTTTGTTAACCAATGCCACATCAATAAATCCAATTAAAAAGTGTTTTGTCTTAACCAACCATTCTGAAGCTGTATATCTACAATATATAATATTCAAGAATTCCCTATTTGAAATTTCAGTGCATTTTAATTTTAATTATAACAAATATTAATGTTTTCAGATATATAGACTAGGCAGGTAAGATTCCACGATATATTAATTTGTTTTTGTTTTTGGCTGAGTATCAAATTTATTTATGATGAGAAATACACAGATATTTGCATAAAGGACTCCAGAGAAATTGGTTAAAATATCACGCTGGCTAACATATCCCAGCATATAACATTCTTATTAACAGTCTCAATTAGGCTTCAGCATATAAAACTATTGGAATGCAATGTTTTTCCACAATTAACATTATACTCTTTAGTAACCTAGAAAAAGGTATAAAGATGTTCATTTTGCAGTAAATGACATTCTGGCTGTGCTCATATTTGATGGTTGGACTTTATTTGAATAATCATATGCATACTAATAAATTCCAGATTAATGGGAAAAAGCAAAAATAAAAAAGAAAGCTATAAAATCAAAGCTAAACTATATGGAAAATAGAAGTCAAAATGACAATGTTCAGACTTAAAAAGTTTTTCCCAGAAAGACCCACACTGAGAACTCTCTCGCTCAAATAAAATAAAAGAATAATGTAATAAACTTTTTGTTATTCCCAAATAACAATATTTATGCAAGTAAAAATCAAATAATAATATGACAGGTGACGTTCTTATGTGCCTCCCTTATATCTCTATCATAAGACTTTTTATTGTTTTGGTATAATTAGATTATATACATGTATCCTATGGTAGCCTCTAATATCTCTTAGAAGAACAAGTATAGGCATGTTTTACCCTTGTCTTCCAAAGATTACTCAAAGGTACAATCTATTATAATTCCTGGTATATAATAGGCTTCTCTATATCCTGGTTAAATGGAGCTGAACTAGTTTTTGCCTACCTCTCTCAGTCAATTGCTATTTACTTAATCTCTTGAAGCCTTCTGGTTTTCAAAACTCAGGACTTGGTTGACATCACACAACCATTTTGCTATGTGTCAGTCTGACTGTTTTTCCTGCAATTGTTCATACGGCTGCCCCATTTTCTGACCATGCCACCTGATCTTCTGACTTATTATATTGCCTGATTATGACAAATATATGCAAAATAGATGTAAACAATAGGATTGTCACCCTGTTTTTATGGGACCATATGTTGGCCCTGACATTTAGAAAAGTGTTAATTAGGAGATTAGATAGAGAAAAAAATGACAAAGAAAAGAAAAGGAAAAACAGTATCAGACACACTATACAAAGTATTAAGAAATGTTATCAGACACTTTTAGGAATAAAGCAGCTCCTTTCCTATGTAAACTTACCTAAAAAACAAAACAAACATGTACACAGGCACATTCTGGAAAAATTTTTGAGGGGAAATTGGATGAAAGTCAACCCATTTTTAATTTTCTGCCTTGCCTTTTAAATTTTTCCATAATTCCCCTTATTGTTAATTAGAATATAGATGTAGAATTATCTCTACAGTTCACTTTGAGTTTGAACTTCTTACATTGCTAACATCTCTCTAAGCCAATTAAGCATACCTTTATCATGCTTCCTGGTGGAGTTATTCAGAATGTGCTAAATGATTTAATTAAAATCTGTCTTGTTTCCCTAATGCCCATTTGGAGGAATACCTTTCTCAAAATAGCAATTAAATATTTTAAAAAATCATTACTTGGAAAGAAAAATAATCATCACTTGTCCCCTAAAGATAAACAAATAGATTTTTAAATTATCTCATTTTAAATCATACTTTCCAAATATATAATGTCATTTCTTTCCCCTTTTTAATAGTATTGGCCAACATAATTGTCAGTTGAGAATTTTGATGTCTTATAATAAAAATTGTCCTGTGAATATCATTAGGATTGACAGAGAAATATAAAATGACAAAGAAAGTGATGTTGCCAATAGGAAAAATTGATAATATGGTGGAGAGGTTTTACAGATAAGCCTTCACTAAGTCTATCATTGTGCAAGCACTCTGCCAACCTCTTTATAAATGCCCTGGCAAATCTTTATAAACTTTAATATTATTATTCTCATTTTATAAATGGTGATAATGAGGCTTTGAGAGGTTTAGTTCCTTTCCCTAAATCTGTTGGTTATTAAATGGTAAAACAGAATTTGTACCCAAGTTTTTTGACTCAGAGTTCTTAAATATTTCCTACTTCCTTTCCAGAACAAACCGATAGAATCTTCAAATGTCTAATATGAATTCAACAATCTAATGTATGTCACATATTACAGCTGAACTTTATCTTACTTTTTTTTTCCTGAGACCTGATTTTAAGTCTCTGCCTTCTCATAAACTAAGAATGTCATGTTAGGCAAACAATAACCCTACTTGTGGCCTTAGATAGGGTAGGATTTACTTATTGTAAGATTCTTCCCCCAGGAAAAAGTACAGCAGTGAGAACATGCCTATGGTTTCTTAAAGAAATCAGCAATATGTAAAACTAGATCAATATAAAAGAGATAAATAGAATCACTAAGCAAGAGGATGAGCCTTAACCTAAAGCACAAAAGAAGTGAAATATTATGGTTAATAAAAATTGCTGAGGTATTCAATCTTTGCATTGTTGTAAGAATTTTTAGCCAAATTCTTAGCTCTCCTTCATTAAACAAGATCCTGACACAATATGGTTAAATATGCTTTGTGAAGTTTAATATATACTCACTTCTGGTGGCACTACCAAATCATGTCTAATATAGACTGGCAGCATAGCTCTAGTAAATCCTAAGTAGCTAACCACTTCTGCTAGATCCATTATGTAGAGAACAGAAGACTTAATTCTTTACAGTTAGACTCTCATGCATTTTCTGCCAACAACAAATTCACTATAAATGAAAAGAAAACATTACATTTTAAACCTATGAATATCTTTAAATGGCTAAGAGCACAATAGAATTGCATTGTCTTTGTATTAACCAAGTATATTTAATGATTGAAAACCATTGAAAATGCTATTCTATGATATATTCAATGATTAATTTACAATTTTTCCAGGAATCTTTACTTTTGATTGTTTTTTCTTTGTCTAATAAATCAATCCTGAATATAGGAGCCCAGAAGTCTCTCCATACAAGAAGGAAAAGCTCAGGCTTGCTGGTTCAGGTTATACTAAGCTCTTTGTAATTTTTGTTTGTTTGTTTTTTCAGAGACAGAGAGAGTCAGAGAGGAATAGATAGGGACAGACAGGAACAAAGAGAGATGAGAAGCATCAATTATTAGTTTTTCGATGTGACACCTTAGTTGTTCATTGATTGCTTTATCATATGTGCCTTGACTATGGGGCTACAGCAGACCAATTAACCCCTTACTTGAGCCAGTGACCTTGGGTCCAAGCTGGTGAGCTTTGCTCAAATCATATGAGCCAGCGCTCAAGCTGGTGACCTCGGGGTCTCGAACCTGGGTGCTCTGCATCCCAGTCCGACGCTCCATCCACTGTGCCACCGCCTGGTCAGGCAGAAATGTATTTTTTAACAAGCTTGGTTCAAAAGAAAAAATTAATGTTATTCTTTGAGCACATTAATTTTCCCAAAATAGCATTGTGTTTTTTAGGGGGGAGTAATTTTTTTTGTTATTTTATTTAGAAAATTAAATTTAATAGGGTAACATTGATCAATAAGAGTGCATAGGTTTTAGGTAAACATTTCTATAGCATTTGAACTGTTGATTATGTTATGTATCCATCACTCAAAGTCAAATCATTTTTCGTCACCATATATTTGTTCTTCTTTACTCACTTCCCCCATGCCACCCTTCTCCACATCCCCCTCTCCCTGGTAACCACTCCACTTTTATCTATGTTCATGGGTCTCAGTTTTATATCCCACTTATGTGTGAAATCATATAGTTCTTAGCTTTTACTGATTTACTTATTTCACTCAGTGTAATGTTCTCAATGTCCATCCATGTTGTCATAAATGACACTATGTCATCATTTTTTATGGATGAGTAGTATTCCATTGTATATAATTTATTTTTGAATAAAACCTTCATTTTTTTTTACCATTTAATATGATATTAGCTAATGGTTTGTTATAAATGGTCTTTATTATGTTGAGGTGTTTTCCTCCTCTACCTATTTTATTGAGTGTTTTAAACATAAATGAATGTTGTATCTTATCAAATGCCTTTTCTGCACCTATTGATGGGATCATATAATTTTTGTCCTTTGTTTAGCTGATGTGGTATATTATGTTGATCAATTTATGTATATTATACCATCATTGTTCTCCTGGAATGAGTCCCACATGATTGTGATGTATTATTTGTTTTTAAATGTATTGTATTTAATTTGCCAGTATTTTGTTTAGAATTTTTTGTATCTGTATTCATTAGAGATATTTATCTGTAATTTTCCTTTTTTGTGTTGTCCTTGCCAGGTTTCGTATCAGGGTTATGTGGGCCTCATAAAATGTTATAGGGAGTATTGCTTCTTATTCTATTTTTTTGGAAGACTTTGAGAAGTCTTACATGGTAAAATTTACTATTATAGCCATCAGGTCCTGGATTTTTCTTTTTGGGGATAGTTGTTTGTATTTCCTCCCTGCTTATGGGTCTATATAGATTTTTCACTTCTTTAGGAATCAGTTTAGGAATATTGCATATTCTAGAAACTTATACATTTCTTTTAGATTATTCAATTTGGTGGCATATAATCTTTCATAGTATTTTAGTATGATCCTTTGTATATCTGTGATGTCTGTGGTAATTTCTCCTTTCATTTTAGATTTTGTTTATATGAGTCTTTTTTCTGTTTTTCTTAATGAGTCTAGTCAGAGGTTTGTCCATTTAATTGCTATTTTCAAAAAACAATCTCTTTGTTATATTACTTTTTTCCATAGTTCTTTTGTTCTCTTTCCTTTAGTTCTACTCTAATTTTTACTATTTCTTTTCTTCTGCTGACTTTAGGTTGCCTTTATTCTTCATTTTTGTAGTTCTATAAGATGTGATGGTAGGTTGTTTACTTGGTATCTGTCTTGTTTCTTGATATAAGCCTGTAGTGACATAAACTTTCCTCTTATTACTGCTTTTGCTGCATCCCAGAATTTTGATATAACATGTTGTCACTTTCATTTGTCTCTATATATCTTTTGATTTTTGCTTTTATTTCTTCCTTGACCAAGTCATTTTTAGGAGTATGTTGTTTAATTTCCACATTTTAGTAGGTTTCTTTACTTCCTTTTTACAGTTGAATTTTAATTTCAAAGCTTTATGGTCAGAGAATATGCTTGGTATAAATTCAATCTTCCTGAATTTGTTGATATTAGTTTTGTGGCCCAACATATGGTTTATCTTTGAGAATGTACCATGCACACTGAATGTATAATCTGATTTTCTGGAATAAAATATCCTGTAAATATTTATTATGTCCATTTGTTGTAGTGTGTCATTTAAGGCTGATATATTTTTATTGATTTTCCATTTGGATAATTCATCTAAACTATCAATGGTGTGTTGAGTTTTTCAAGTATGATTATGTTTTTGTCTTTTTTTATTTTTAGATCAGTTAGTAGATGTCTTACATATTTTGGTGCTCCCTGATTCAATGCATATATATTAAGAAGTGTTATGTCTTCTGATACAATGTCCTTTTTATCATTATAAAATGTCCATCTCTGTCTCTTGTTACTTTTGCTGTCTTGAGTCAGCATTGTCAGTATCAGTATGTGTACACCTGCTTTTCTTTGGTATTATTGCTTGAAAAATCATTATCCAATCTTTCACTTTGAGTCTACTTTTTTCCCAACAGCTTAGATGCATCTTTTGAAGACAGTATGTGATTGGATTTTGGTTTTTGATATAATATTCTACTTTGTGTTCTTTATTGGTGAGTTCAGTCCATTTACATTTAGGGTAATGACCGATGCTTGAAGATTTCTTATAGTCATTTTATGTTTTGTTTTCTGGTAACTCGGTGTCTAATTTGGTTCTTTTCTTTTGTGTTTCTGTTAGTTGTTTTTGTCTGGTTGTATTCCACACTTTTTCGGACTGTTTTTTCTTTTTTTAAGCTTTGTGTTTCAATGGTAGGGTTTTTATGGGTGGTTACCATTAGGTTATTAGAAAATTTTTTATTTGTATAAGAGCCCTTTGTCTTTTGAGTGCTTCCTCCTTCACTACTGCAAATCTTTACCCTCTCCCTTTTATGTAATTATTGTAACAGATTATTCCTGTTTTTATTGTAATCTTGTTGGAGATTTTACTTGTAATTTTGATTTTTTTTTGTATCTTGTGGAAATACTTCCTTGAGGATTTCATACAGTGGGGGTTCTCTGGTGATAAATATTTTCTGTTTCTGTATGTCTGTAAAACTTTTTATTTCTCCTTCATATTTGAAAGTTAGCTTTGATGGAAATAGTATTCTTGGCTGATAATTCCTCTCTTTCAGTGCTTTGAATGTTTGGATCCACTCTCTTCTAGTTTTTAGAGTTTCTACTGCTATGTCCAAGGATGACCTAGTGGGCTTCCCTTTATATGTTATTCTTCTTCTTCTCTCTCACTACCTTGAGGATTCCTTCTTTGACATCAATTTTTGATAATTTTATTACAATGTGCCTTGGAGAATATTTGTTTGGGCTGAGACAACTTAGCCATCTAATTGTTTCTTGGGTTCTAGTATCTAACTCTTTCCATAGACTTAGGGAGTTCTCATCAATTATTTGTTTGAATATGCTCTCCATTCTCTTTTCTCCATCTTCTTATTCTGATATACTCACTCTTCATTGCTCTTTCTGATGGAGTCAGACAAGTCTTGTAGAGCTATCTTCATTTTTTAAACTTGTGAGTTTCTTTCTTCTCTCTGTAGCATGTCTTTTCTTTTCTTTGATGTCATTGATTCTCTCCTATATTTACCCTATTTATAAGCCAAACTTACAACCATAGTTTTCAATTTATGTATTGTTCTTCATCTCTGTTTTTAAAGTTTCAGACTACTTGTTGAAGTATTTATTCATTGATTTAGTTTTGGAGCTCCTTAAATTACCTATCTGTGTTTTCTCCCATCTCATTCAGTATTTTTTGAACTTGAATGTTGAATCCTCTTTTGTTTAACTCCAAGATTTCCATGTGATTAAGCTTGCTTTCTGGAAATTTTTCATTTTCTTTCATGTCTCTTATATAGCTTTTGTATTCAATTTTTTTTTCATTAATGGCATTTAAGAGTGGTATTATTAAGAACTTTAACAAAACACAACTAAAAAAATAAAAAGTAAAAGTAAAAAATATTGTGAAAATTTAAAAATGAAAATAATGCCAAGTAAAAAAGAAAAACCACAAAAAACAAAAAGCTGATATCAAAGAAAATCAAAAACAAAAAGCTCACAAAAATGAAAATAAGAAATGTAAATGATTAATATAAAATTCAAAAAAAATAAAAAGAAAAAATAAAAAGAAGAGGAAAAATGATTTCAGTTTTGAGAGAGTGTCTTCTTTTCTCACAGTAGGTGGCACTGCATTACAAGTTTTAGTTTTGTGAAATTCTTGGGCTGAACTCAATTGAGATGTTGTTGTGTCAATGATATGCATGGCTGCTTCATGTTGGTGGGTGGGGCATGGTGTGAAGGATTTGCAGTCTTAAGGCTTTAGCAGTGGCAATCTCAGGCCTCTGGGCACTCGTCTCCATACCTGAATAGAACAGAGGACCAGACAGGGAGCACCTTTGTTCTTCAGGAGAGAGTGATTCTGAAGAGTTAGCCTTGGAGTCTGTCTCTGCCACTTTAAATACTCACAAAGTGAGGGAGGCAGAATCTGAAAGGCTGGAGAGCCATACTTTGGTTTTCTCTCTGTGGCAAATGCAGGCTATGGGCAGATTGTGGGAACACTAGATGTGACCCCTTGTCCTGCCATTACTTTGGTTTAATATCTCCCCCTCTGCCTTTCAATTTCACAGCTTCTTCCCTCAGCAGAAAAAAAAATAACAGAGACTGGTCTTGCCCCTCTTCAGAGCACCTGAAGACAAAACCCAGATAGTCCCAGCCTTCTTCCTCTCTGGACTCCCAGGAAAAACAAACAATCAAAAAAAACCCCAAAAAACAAAAAAAACAACAGTGATTCAGCATTCCCTCCTATCCAGAACTCCAACAGATGACAATCCAAACATTCCAGGCCTCTCTCTTCTCTGGAGCTGACTGTGAATTCATTTTATATTCTACCCCCTTCTCAATTCTTCCCATCTTTAATTAATTTGATGTGTGGCTCATTCAGCCAAGCATGTGATCCCAGCTGGGTTTGCTTTCCTGCATTATAGCTGTTCAACTTGTTGAAATTTCAAGCAGAAAGGTCAGGAGTATCTCTCACACTGCCCATTACTTTAACATCATCTTGAGTCAAAACAACACTGTTTAAATCAACAATCAGAAATAAAATGAAAAACAGAGGAAAGAGGTATAAAAGATGCCCTTTAAAGATCTGTCTTGAGAAATATGTATTTACTTTTATAGGGTACAACTGATGTGGATTTAAAATTTTTGAGGTAGAGATTAAATTTGTAAAACCTTAGACATTAAGTAGAAAACATAAATAAGAATCTACTAGAAAAGTTTACCTAAACAAGTTTATTACATGTAACAGCAAAATGGGAAGATAGCATTTGAAGTGATGGGTAGAATTCAACTGGCATCACATAGAATCCTCTCAGAAAACCAAATGAAAGGTATCCTCCAAATAAAAACAGCTCTTCTCATTCAATTCTGCTTCCATAGGCATATCAATGCAATGGAATCTCTCACACCAAACTCTCACATAACATTTTCATCTTTCTTTTTCCCTTCTGTCATTTTCAGCAGTGTATCATGGTTCTCAGCTCTGTCCTATGGTTTGTTTCAGGTTCATACAACTGTTTTGGAGCATAAGTAGTAGTTATGGCTGTTATCTTTTTTTTAAGTACTAACTGTTCCTTCCAATGTTACTGAGCAATCTTTTCCTCACCCCCAAACAACAACTTTTGTGCAGAAACATACTATAAGGAAGAGGGTACAATTAGAAGTCAGATAGCCTGACCAGGCAGTACCACAGTGGATAGAGCATCAGACTGTGATGCAGAAGACCCTGGTTTGAGACCTTGAGGTCACCAGCTTGAGCGTGGGCTCATCTGGTTTAAGCAAAGCTCACCAGCTAGGACCCAAGGTCGCTGGCTTAAGCAAGGGGTTCCTTGGTCTGCTGTAGCCCCACAGTCAAGGCATATATGAGAAAGCAATCAATGAACAACTAAGTGCCACAACAAAAAACTGATAATTGTTGCTTCTCAACTCTCTGCATTCTGGACTGTCTGTCCCTATCTCTCTCTCTCTGACTCTCACTCTCTCTCTGAAAAAAAAAAAAAAGAAGTCAGATAATCATTCCAAGAAAGAGTGGCACTCCTTGTTATTTATTATAACACTCCTCCTCATTCTGAATAATTATTTATGGATTTGAAGCATGAAAAGAAAGAACTATGCATCCCATACAGAAACTCTCTTTAATACACTATTTTCAGAAAAGTGCCAAAAATGTCTCATCTTCTCCATAAAAGCCAGAGAAGGTGTTAACAGTCCAGCTGCTTGAAAGGATTGCTCACCCTTTTATAGGTTCTCAGAAGTTTCCATGAAACATAGACAAATTTATATTTTTATTGCTTCTTACTTTCTGAGCATGAAGAAGAATTTACATTCTTAATTAGATATCTTTCCCTTGACATAAGAAATCGCAACTATTTCACTAGACTTTACTGTTTAGCAGTCCCTAAGAAGCAGTCATATTGCTTATTTATAAGACAGGGTGTAGGGCAAAGGTTTTTTGTAATGCCCAAGGACTACTTATATTAGGATTGCTTAAAATGCATTGTAAAAATGCAGTCCTAAGTTAAATTCCTGAGCTACATATTTTGAAGCTGAGACTCAGGTATATGCATTTAAAAAGTTCTGTATGCTTTATGTTTATGCATGCATTAGAGAATTAACAACTTAACAGAAATGACAGAAATAAGGAAAACCTGACTTTAACTGCTTTTTTTTCTGGGTTGATCAGTGCAAAATGGTGACTTGTATCCATAAGTTCTAAGGGTATGCTATTTGAAAGAGATGGACTTGGATTCCATGCAGTTAGAATTCTGAACTTTTTAATCCAAGAAAAAAGCTTAGAGAGATTTCAAAGTCCATTCATCTAAATTAAAGACACACCCACTATCTTCTCTTTAACCCTAAATGCTGTAGAAACAATCTGATACCTTCAGACTATTTTCTAAAATGAGACCCAGCTCCATTTCAAAGTGCCAGTGAAGATGGGCATTGTTATTTAGGATCTGTTATTTATCATAGTTCTTGAATGTAGTGATAGGACCAAAATTTGGCTGCTTATTTGGAAGTTTAGGATAGCACTTACATCAATAAAAGTACTTCTGTTGGTGGTTGTAAATATGTAAGGGACCAATCTAACCAAAATTATTGTTATACATGTTGCTAAGGTTCCTGTATTTGTATGAAATATATAGTTCTTAGAAATATTAAGTCACTAAGCTGAAAACTATTGATAGCTGTCTCAGATACTATAGGAAACTGAGATGATTGAGAAAGAACAAAAAAAATGGTGAAGAAAGTGTGTCAGGTACTTCTACATATTAGTTCATGTGTTAGATCTTCAACATACACTATCTCAAATCTAACCATGTGGTAAGTACTTTACTATATCCATTTTCCATTTGAGAGCACAGAGAGGTTTTAGAAATTACATAGTATTTTTTTCTGACCACATTTTTTGTATATGACAAAGATAAAATCTGTGCTTAGATCTGTCTGAATGGCTCTACAGCATGTGTTCCTGCAGACAGAAAGAATAAAGAAAGGAGATTACCAGAAAGAGAGGAAAGAAGCAGAGGAGTAAATATCAGAGAGGAAAACCCCTTATTTATCCAAAGAAAATGAGAAAACTAATTAGAAAATATCTATTCATCCCTTTTTTATTGCACTATAATTTACAATAGTCAAGATATGGAAGCAACCTAGGTAACAAGTGATAGATACATTAGAGAACAATTTCTTTCCATTTTCTGTTGCATGAAGTTTTAGAACTGTTGCTATATATTTCTGCATCACTGATTGTAAATCGGAAATCTGTTTTTTGGTGCATGCTCTAGTTTTTATGCAATATTAATTTTTTTGTTACAGTTAATGGCATGCATTGGTTTTTAAATTGGAGTTAAAGGGCAACAACTCTTAGATTGAACATAACCACAAGGCAATTAATGTTTTACAAACATCACTTTTACATAATTGTAAAAAATTTTACATAATATTAAAATATTTTACATATTAAAAATTGTAGTTGTTTTTAAATGTAAAAAATTATCTGATAAAAAACACCCTCTTATTTGTTTTAAGATTAAATCATGGCTTCTTCAAGTAGGTGTAAATGTAAGAATAGTTTTGACACCTTCTGTTATAAATGTGGCTGTTACACACTTCAACATCAAAGGCACAATATTGCATCATTTGTGACACATACATATATTGCCTATTTTTAAGTTTCCCTTGGCGATCAAGACAATAATTGGGCTCCTCATATTATGTGTCATAATTGTGAGGAAATGCTTTATGACTAAACAAAAGGAAAACACAAAAAATGCTTTTTGGTATTCCCATGGTTCGGTGTGAACCTAAGGACCACAGCAGTGACTGTTATTTCTGTCTGATCCATACAAAGGGCATTGGCAAAAAAATACAGCATATGATAGCATATCCTAATATTTCTTCAGCAATACAACCTATCCCACATTCTGAGACACTCCCTGTTCCAGTTTTCAATAGTTTTATTTCTTCTAAGGACAAAGAAAGTGAACATGGTGATCAAGTGTATTTTAATAAGATGCATGAGGAAATGATTGTAGAATCTGAAGGGTCTTCTGATGCCAAGCAGTCATTAACCCCTCAGCAGTTTAGCCAACCCGAATTGAATTTAGTAAGAGATTTGGGCCTATCAAAGAAAGCAGCTGAGTTATTAGCCTCCAAGCTTCAAGAAAAGAATGTACTTCACTGGTCAGCAAATGTATCCCATTTCAGAAAGTGTGAACAAATTTTTGTGGACTTTTTTTTCCGAAGACAAACACTTTGTTTACCATCATGATATCAGTAGTCTTCTCAGCCAGCTACGTGTTACCACTTATAGTCCAACCGAATGGTGGCTATTTCTTGACAGCTCTAAACAGAATCTGAAATGTGTTCTCCTATACAACGGTAATGTTTATGCAGCAGTTCCAATTGGTTACACACTCATTCAACTCATCTGTGAGAAGATTATAATGACATAACACTTGTCCTCGACTTACTAAGTATGAGGAGCATAACTGGATCATTTGCGTGGACCTGAAAATGGTAAATTTCCTGCTAGGACAACAGAGAGGTTTCACAAAGTATCCTTGCTTTCTGTGTTTGTGAGACAGCTGAGCACGGGAAACACTAGACACAGAAGGAGTGGCTGAAACGTAAAGCTCTGGAAGTAGGGATGCAAATTATTTTGAATGAACCTGTATTTAATTGAGGCAGGATTATTTTTCCCCCACTTCACATCAAAGTTGGCTTAATGAAGCAGTTTGTTCAGGCTTTGAATAGAGAAAGTGAATGCTTTCAACATATTAATTCTGCTTTTCCTGCCTTGTCTTTCAAGAAGATAAAAGCAGGTGTATTTGATGAAACTCAAATTCGAACCCTCATACGTGATAAAGAATTTGCCAGAAAGATGAATAAGGAGGAGAAAGCAGCATAGCAGTCTTTTGTGGCAGTTACAAAGAACTTCCTTGGCAACAAAAAAGCAGAAAACTATGAACTTCTGGTTCAAAGGATGCTGTTGGCTTTCTGCAACACTGGATATAACATGACCATTAAGATTCATTTCCTGAACAGTCACCTTGATAAGTTTCCCAAAAATCTTGGAGCTGTTAGTGATGAGCAGACTACTGCTGGAGCATCAAACGAGATTGTCCTCAACAAGTACACAAATGCAAGAGCTACAACCGCAAATTTTTGCCTGAATAGAATTTAAATAAGTTTTAAATTTTATGATTAAAATAAGTGTTTTAATATGTTCTATTTCAAAATTGTAGAAAAATTCTGATGCAATCATATCTTTTAGTGTATTAATGTATTTACTGCATTATATAAATTATTATATTTTCACAAAAATGATGCCCAAGAAGACATTTTACTTCATAATGTTAAACTAAATGTTGAGAATTTTACAATAAGATGAAATTTAAGTCTTGAATTGCAAAAATACTGTAGCTTACAGAGAAAAACTAATGTCAGATTTGAGATCAGCACACTTGAATTAGGTAAGAACAAGTGTTTTTGTGAATGCAACAAAAATTTTGTTTCCCAGCGTAATTGGATAAAGAAGGTGTAGTATATATGCAGGTTTTGGTAAAAATAGGTTTATAACTTTCAGTACGTGGAAGTTTATTCTTGTATTATTATTTATTAATTTCTCTATTATTTTCTGCTTGAAAAACTGTAAACCTACTTTTGCCCCATCCTGTATATTCAATGGAATATTATGCAGCAACTAGAAATAGAATTTTGCCATTTGCAACAACATGGGTGAATCTAGATGGTATTGTTCTAAGGGAAATAAGTCAGAGAAAGACAAATACAGGATAGTTTCATTTATGTAGAATCTAAGAACAAAACTAAACAAACAAAACAAAAACAGACTCATAAAATCAGAGACCAAAGGGATGGCTACCAGAAGAGAGAGGTTGAAGTATTGGTGAAAAGGGGAAGGAGAATGTAGTCAATAATATTATGATAAGTTTACATGGTGATGGATTATTGCTGGAATTAGTGCAATGATCTTGTAAGGTATGGGGATATCAAATCACTATGTTGTACACCTGAATCAAATATAATTGATATAAGATTATATATCAACTGTACTTAAACAAACAAAAAAAATTTTTAAGAAAAATAAAGGAATGACCCCAAAGAAATTTCTATGGTCAGCTTCACTGAACTTGAGAAGTTTCTGAAAGAAATTGTTGTAGTGAGCTAAAATGCAGAGTATAGGGTATACAATATATATCCCAGGAGGAAGGTAGTTTTCTTATAAAATATGCTATAATGGTGTCCATAAGAACCTGTTATTCCTCAAGGAAGAGGACAGCTCTGGCATTAAATGCTGATACAAAACCCATACATACAGCCACAGTGACCTACCAGAATGCTTTCATTCATTAGTCCAGAGACAGAACAAAATTTCCACTAGCCATTCACTTTTGCAAACAGAGTTCCAAGTGTTTTTCAACAAATTTCTTTTTCTCTGCATGTCAACTGAAAACATTTTGGCTCCTACCACAACATTGTTACTAAAGCTTTCATTCAGTTAAACATTTTTTTTTCTTTCTCTAAAAATTGCTACAGTGCCTAAAAAGTAAAATTTCCTGTAATATGTATGTCTCCAAATTGCTGAAATCTTTTTAAATAAAAAAAAATTATTATAAAATGCCAAGGATTCTGAAGCCACAATCAGAGTCCCTCTGTATCATTAAGAGAGGCCAGAAGTCTATGAGTGTTTGTATTTCAGTCAAGTTACAGCTCCTTCAAACTTTTTCCTTTAGGCTTTGGTGGATGGAATATAATAATTGTAACAAATAGGGAAAATATGTGGGAGGTTGATTCACTAGTAGTTGAATAAGTCTTAGCCAGAAAAGTACTCTTCTAAGAAAACTTTGAATAAATATTTTATAAATTACCAATAATATTTTTATAAAGAACAGATCTTTCTTCCTGAAAACCTCATGGTATCTGTGAAAAAAAGTTTCTATATTGACAATTCTCAAAATACAGTAAAATAGTGCATGAGGGAGTCTGTCTCTCTACCTCCCCACTTCTCACTTCAGAAAAATAAATAAATAAATAAATAAAAATGAATGTGTTTCTATTATCATCAAACACTGTTTCAAATATTTTAAAAGATAGCCTAAAGAGAAAAATTGGAAAAGGGTATAACAAAGCAATTTACATAAGAAAAAACACAGGTAATGTTTTTTTTTTCTGTATTCTTCTGAAGTGAGAAGGGAGAAGCATATGGTCACTTCTCCTGTGTGCCTTGCCCGGGAATCGAACCAGGACTTTCACATGCTGGGCCAACACTCTACCACTGAGTCAACCGGCCAGGGCCCAGATAGTACATTTTAATTAATATTTATATTTGTGAGATTACTAGTCAAGACAAGATAAAATGTTATAATTGGATCACTAGGCTGGGTTAGTTTCCTTAACATTTCAGAAACTCAGTGATATCAGCTGTAAAGAATAAAGGATTGAACACATTGAGATCTAGGGTTTCATTCAATATTAACTAGCAATATTGGGGTAACTGGAAGTAAATACAGATATGAGACTATAGTCAAAGTTACTGAAGGTAAAAGTAGAGAAAGAAACATAAAAGGAAAATGCAGCATAATCAGACATACATAACCTATTTTCCATTTTGTGAAGGAGTCCCAGCTGTGTAAAATTAAATACAGATTTGTTTCTGTTTTGCATTTTTCAATAATCAGTACAGAAATAATTTGGAAGAAGTAAAACTATCTTTGTCCATTTATCCTGGATAGCATGCAGTTTACTCTCTTAATCACCAAAAACATTATACTTAGGGGAAATGAAAGTAAGAATTTTTATAAATGCACCTACTAAATATTTGTATAGACATGTGTATGGCCAGTAGCCACGTCCATCACAGCCAGGCACGTGCAGGTTCGGGTTCCCATTAGATTCATATAGATGGTAAAGAAACAGCAGAGTCAAAAACTGGTGGGCCATGCCTTTAATCTAGTGTCACAACTGGCCGGCAAGTAAAAACAAACACACGGGGCACCAAAACCCACTCCATGTTCTCTGGTACCACGACCAGGAGAATCTGTTCTGGTTTTCCCTAGAATCAAAGGCCCCCCACCCGTCTCAGCAGAGCTCACAAGAGTCCTTATCTCTCTTCCCCATCTGTATACCTTCTCCCTTCTACTCTCTACACAAGCTGCAAAAAACTGGCTTCTCCTTCAGCACCCTGACATCTTGGCTGCTTTCATTCCGCAAAAACCCCAAACAGGAAAGTAATTAGCAGTTTCACAGATCACATATCTGGGCAGCAGCCATTTTTAACAATAAAAGTGAGCAAAATCAAATAACACAAATTTTACAAACTTATTTGCTCAACAACATGTGTGTTCTATTCTTAAGCCAGGGTCGAAGTAGAGTTCTCTTCTGTCTCTCTTCACTTACAGGAACAAAAAGTAAAAAAAGATCAGGTAAGCAGACTGTGATAGAAGATTCATTACATGCTGAAACCTGAATGACCATAATTATACACAGTTCATAAGTGCAAATGGTACCCATTTTCTAGCAGAATGAAAAGCCAAGTAATGAGAAATGTTGCTGAAATAAACATGCCTATTTAATAAGCTACTC
The DNA here is from genome assembly GCF_036850765.1 of Saccopteryx bilineata. NCBI lineage: Eukaryota > Metazoa > Chordata > Mammalia > Chiroptera > Emballonuridae > Saccopteryx > Saccopteryx bilineata. The sequence continues at coordinate 84,040,074 of NC_089491.1, read as the reverse complement.
AAATCAACACCCCTGTTATCCCTTGATACACACATACAAATTCTATCTATAAACCTAATAAAATCTCATTTGTTCTACCTGAAGTTCCTATGAACAATCTGGTGCCTCTCTTTGCAATTTTTATTCTCCATTAACTTATGCTTAGTAAAAATTAAGTCTTTTATATAATCATTGTTTCCACTAGCTATAAATTATTAGGTCAATGCATTCATTTAAAGCCAGCAGTCCAACATAAATCTCTAAGAAAAAAAAAGTTGAAAACACCAAATGATTTTAGCAATTTTAGATTGTAAAATTTAGACTAAAATCAATTCCATGATTTTTTGTAATGACAACTTTTTGGAAATTAGCTTTACAATGCTATGTTATAACAAAACACTTGTTCTCAGTTGGAGGTTTTGATTAGAAACTTGATAATCTTCTGGTCACTAAGTCCATAAACTTCTCAGTATGTCAGTACCACTACATGTCAATATAAAATCTAATCTTAGCTTTGCCTTAAGCTTAGTGACATTCCTGATTGGGTAAAAAAAAAGAGGCTGAGTAGGGAAATAAAATGAATAGCTTCAAAGTAAAAATAGTGCTATTCAACAATAAGTTTAGTAATTAGAAAAAGAACCTGAGAAATTTCTTGAGATAAAAATTTTATGGCCTTTTCTTTCTTTTCCTCTCCTCTCCCACAACCCTTTCCTTATGGATTCACTATTCACTTCACTTTTATCAATGTTCCTGAGTTTCAGTTTCATATTCCATCTATGTGTGATATCATATAGTTCTTAGCTTTTTCTGATTTACTTATTTTACTTAGTATAATATTCTCAAGGTTCATCCATATTGTCATAAATTATGACCTTTTCTTATTTAGTGGTTTTAGAGGAGAAAATTAGTAGCCAACTATCTACCCATAAAACCTTTAAAAGGTTGTATTTTAAATACCCTTTTAAAACAAATTTCTTTTTCTTGAGGAAATCAGTCATACTAAGAAAAAACCAACAAAGGGAAAGCTCTGTACATCACCAAAGAAAGGTTGCCCCTATCACAGGTTTAATTGTGGTGCCTCTATGAAAAATTGTTCAAGGGTAACATGGTACAACAAAATTATCTCCAGATTCTGTTTATGTATGAGCAGGAAAAGAGGAATGATCTACTGTCAAATATAATTGACAGGTGACCAAAGTTTGGCTTCACATTACCTACTCTGTTGGTTTCATTTTTATCATTCTCTGTTATACTTTTTCACCTGAAAGTTGAATGCTTTGTGGCCTCCTTTTCTCTAACCTTTCACAGGTCCTTCACAAACAGAAGAAACTAACACAACTATATAATAACTACAAGTGTCTCTTTGGCATCATTTCTAGCCCATCTGTTTCCTGGTCTGTAACATCCTTGTCTCATTGTCTTTGCCTTCCAGAATATGAGTTTCATTTTTTAAATTTTATTTATCTATTTATTTATTTATTTAGAATTTTTCCTGAGAAGTGGAGGGCCACAGACAGATAGACTCCTGCATGCACCTGACTGGGATCCAACCGGCATGCCCAGCAGGGGGCAATGCTCAGCCCATCTGGAGCATTGCCCTGCTGCAACTGGAGCTATTTTAGCGCCTGAGGCAGAGGCCATGGAGCCATCCTCAGCATCCGGACCAACTTTGCTCCCACTGAGCATTGTCTGTTGGAGGGGAAGAGAGAGATAGAGAGAAAGGAGAGGGGGAAAGGTGGAGAAGCAGATGAGTGTTTTTCCTGTGTGCCCTAACTGGGAATCAAAACCGGGACTTTCACATGGCGGCCTGACACTCTACCACTGAGGCAAACCAGCCAGGACTCTTTTTTTTTATTTTTAATCTTTTTATTTTGAAATAATTTTAGACTTGCAGAAAAGTTGTACAAATAATACAAAAATATTTTATTTACCTTTCATCCAGCTTCTTGTAGTGCTACCATCTTTTATACCAAAGTAAGTTACTGAAATCAAGAAAGTCACATCAGGATAATACTATTAATTACTGCATGGACCATCATCAAATTTTACCAGTTTTCCCACTAATACCCTTTTCATGGCCTAGGATTCCACCTTGTATATTGTCATCATATCCTCTTAGTCTCTTCCAATCTGTGATAATCTAAGTTTTGCCTTGTTTTGCACAGCCATGACATGTGTCTGTGTGTGTGTGTGTGTGTGTGTGTGACAGAGATAGCGAGAGAGACAGATAGTGACAGACAGACCAGAAGGAAAAAATGAGAAGCAACAATTCTTCTTTGCAGCACCTTAGTTGTTCATTAATTGCTTTTTCATATGTGCCTTGACTGGGGGGCTACAACAGACCGAGTGACTCCTTGCTCAAGCCAGTGACCTTGGGCTAAAGCTGGTGAGCTGTGCTCAAACCAGATGAGCCCATTCTCAAGTCAGCAGCCTTGGGGTTTTGAACCAGGGTCCTCTGTGTCTATCCACTGAGCCACTGCCAGGTCAGGCAACCATGACACTTTTGAAGACTACTGTTCAATTACTTTGTGGTTTTTATCTGATGCTTTCTCATGATTAAACTGAGGATATACTTATTAGGAAGGATACCACAGACTAGAGTTGATATGTTCTTTTTAGTGCATCATACCAAAAGGGTTAATGTTAATATGTATCACTGGTGATGTTAACCTTCATCACTTTTTAACATTTAATTTGTCAGGGTGACATAAAATTACATATGCTTCAGGTGCAAAATTCTTTCTTTCACTTCTTAAAAAAATATCTTCCCATCTTAACTAAAGAAGCACATGTAGTAACTGTAATAATAGTTGCATGGGTAAATCCTAGAGAAGCTAATAACATTTTCTGTGGACCTACCGTATGCCAGGCTCCAAGCACTGTGCCTTACATAAATTATCCCTTTTAATCTTCTCAACAACCATAGGATATAACTTATGTGAGGAACAATAACTGAGATTTACTGCAATTTAATCTCAGTAGTAGATGTGCAATTTTCCAATTAATAATATGTTCTCAATAAACTTTCATTTAAAACTAAAAACATAAGAAAGTGAGGTAGTTTATTTTGAGAGAAAAAATAGTTTCAGGCATATGTGATCTAGATCTTGGAATTTAATTTATTCAATTGCTATTTTATGAGCAAACACTTCAAGTTTTTTCTTGATATCAGTTACCCTGGAGCTATGATTATCATTTATTTAGTTAATATTTTGGGGATCTAGCATTTTTATCTTGTTTCTGTATACTTTTAGAATTTATGCTACTGTTTGCCTGCTTGTAGTGTTTGCTCTTGTTTTTGCACTTGACAATTACACATTTCCTTATAAATCCCCTCAGATTTTACTGGTTTTCTGGAGCAGTCAAATAGGCAAATAGACAGCAACAAATAGTGCCAAATATGAGAAGTGTGAATGAGAAAAGGAAATGAGTAAAGACAAGCATTTTGTGATCTGACCTACCCTGTATGTAATTTGACCCATTCTGCTATGAATGGGAGACCTGAACCATTTTCATTTGCTTGAGATTGTTTTGGCAATTCAAACTTTCCTAAAGAAAATTGTAAAGTAAAATGCAACCATGTTCCACCTCACATCAACTGCTGATGAATGTAGTTATCCATGGGAATTTCATGCACGCTGATTATGTTTACTATATAACTTGGAGTGGGATATCTACCGGATGAGAAGATGACTGTGTGCATTGGGACATGCATGTAAATAACTGTCTGACCACTGGTCCATGATGTGAACATGATGTTTCCTTTTCTCATCATAAATTCTTTGAAATTATGCATTACATTCCTGCCCACTGCTTCACACAGTGTGAAATAACTTAACTGAAAAAGAAAAAGAATCTACTAGTAATCAAGCACTTGGAGGTCAGCAGCTTAGCAATAAAGAAGATGTAAAATCTGCTGATAGTGAATCTGGGTTCCTGAGCTGTGAAGTTAATTTTTAAATAACATTTCTAGTCAAATAATAACAGAGTTTTTCCTTTTGCAGGCTCTGTTTCCTGCAAAAAAAAAAAATAACAGAAAGTTTTCATAAAATTGAATAAATATTAAAAAGGTATTTATTGTGTGTACTTTGGTGTTGGATACCAGAAATAATAGCTAATATTAATTTATGAAATTATATTCCAAGCAGCATATTAACTACCTGATATGCATTATCACAGATAAGAAAGCTACTTTTTAGAGAAGCAAAGTAACTTGCCCAAGTAATATAGCTTCCAAGTATCAGAATTAGAATTTGAAAACAGATCAGTTTCTCTTCAGGATCTGGTTTCTTTACTACACTCTAATACTGTTTTCCTAAAAAAAAAAAAAAAAGCAACCAGTAAGGTGTGTGTCTACAAGCTAATTTTCAATGCAAGAGATGTAAAGATGCAGACAAAAAGAGTCAAGCAAAATGTTAATGAAGACCACAAATCATAGACACAAACAAACTGTAAAACAAAACTAACAAAGCATATATACAAAAAAGAAGAAAGAAAAAGTAATTCCTGATGGATGAGTAATATTCATTCTGCCTTACTTGGAACAGAAGTTGTTCCATATGCTCCTAGGTCCTCATTCCCTTTTAAGTTATTAATTTTCCTCCATCTTGCATGAAAATCTTTCTGTGATAGATGCTGCCAATGATCTTAGTACTTGATTTCCCTCTACAGAAATAGATACCTTGATGTTTTATTTTGACATGTGGCTACTAAATTTCAATGTAAATTAATTCTGCCGTTTGGAATGTAAATAGAAGGGGATGCAATACTTACAGGAGGTTTTCTTAATGGAACAAGTATGCCTTTCATTTTCCTCTTTCTTGACTACTAGGAAGTGAAGCTGAATCAGTATCTAAGGCCCTGAAGTGGACTTGGGAGTGGAGGAACAATAAGATCTTTGAAGTCTGATGACACAATAGATTATCCTATTTTCCCTAGAAAGCTTATTTCTAAAATTTTACTTAAATGTAAAATAATTCAAATTTGTTTATTTTTGTAGTAACAATAATCAAAACCTTATAATTTTAGTTTCCCGAGTCTTATAAAAACCAAAGTTTAACTAATCTACCCTTCTTTTAGGGGGTTCATGAAATCAGGGTTTATTAATTTATTACTGTCAAATGCCATCTGCTGTCAATTTTCTTCATAATTGCTCATATTTATTAAGGACATGACACCCAGCTCTCATATTTTCCACTCTAACTCCTGTCATCACCATATATAACTTTAATATTCTTAGACTTGATTTCCTTGGGTTCAACAGTATTACCTATACTATACTTAAACATTACCTACCTAATCTTTAGAACTGTCCTAGAAGAAGACCTGGAAATAGTAATAAGCATTGGCAATGAGCACAACTAGCTCCTAGATCTTGGTGTTTTTTTGTTTTGTTTTGTTTTTAGAGAGACAGAGAAAGAGTCAGAGAGAGGGATAAATAGGGACAGACAGACAGGAACGAAAAGAGATGAGAAGCATCAATCATCAGTTTTTCATTGTGACACCTTAGTTGTTCATTGATTGCTTTCTCATATGTGCCTTGACCGCGGGCCTCCAGCTGACTGAGTAACCCCTTGCTCGAGCCAGCAACCTTGGGTCCAAGCTGGTGAGCTTTGCTCAAACCAGATGAGCCTGCCCTCAAGCTGGCGATCTCAGGGTCTTGAACCTGGGTCCTCCACATCCCAGTCTGATGCTCTATTCATTACGCCACTGCCTGGTCAGGCAATCTTGGTTTCCTAACACCATTTTCTACTGAAAGAAATCGTTATCCTTAGATAAACAGTAAATTTCAAGACTGTATAGAATAATATGCACCTGTAATAACTTGCTCTGCCGGAAATCAAAGAAGTACTCAAAGAATGACAAAAGCACATCAAAAAGACTCAATATGCTCCCACTCTTAAATGTTAATTTTTAGGTATCCAAAAATAGTTAATTTTTGTTATTTCCAAATCCATATTTATGAATCTGCCTACTCACTAAAATTTATTTGTAACCCCAATATCAATATTTATGAACTCTCACAGTCATTTCCAAGAATACAAAGAATAGAACAAAATTTGAGTTGTCCAACACATATATTCCCAGCTCAGGTCAAGTATGATGACACTCTGCCTTGTTTCAACTCTTAGATGGTAAAAAGGTATAATTTTCCATCTATTTAGTGCCAAATTTTTTAACATTTTGTTCATTTTTTTGATAAATATACTATTTAAAATGGTTCTCAAGTATAGTGCTAAAGTGCTGTCTAGTGTACTTGGTGCTAAAACAGGCTTCGGAATAATTTAAGAATAAAATAGTATATTGTATAAGTTTTGATTAGGCATGAGTTATAGTACTGTTGGGCATGAGTTTAATGTTAATAACTCAACAAAATATATTAAATAAGTTGTCTTTAAACAGAAACAAGATTATCTTATTGATCAGTTGATTAAAATATTGTAACAAGACATACACTGAAACAGCCACTAAAAACAACAACAACAATATGGCACTTTCTCAAAATATTAAGAATGTAGTTACCATATGACCTAGCAGTCCCTCTTCTACTTGAAAAACTTGGAAACATTTATTTACAAAGATATATGTACTCCTATGTTCATTACAGCACTATTCGCGGTGGCCAAGATATGTAAACCACCAAAGTTTCCTTCGATAGATGATTGAATGAAAAAAATGTAGTACATATATATCATGAATACTACTCATCCATAACAACTAAAACTCATAGTCATAAGCAACAGTATGGTGGTTACCAGAGGTAAGGGGGTGGGGGAGTAGTGAAGCTGAGAGGGGACAAAATATATGGTAACAGAAGATGGTTTGATTTTGAATGTTAGGCTCACAATGCACTATACAGAACATGCATCATAGAAATATACACTTGACACCTATAATTTTTTTATTAACCAATGACATCCCAATAAATTTAATTTAAATATTTTAATTAAAATTAAAATCAGCCATAGATTATGAAAGAATTTTGGCTACTGATTCCTTTGAATTTTAAAAGAAAAATATAACCAGAGGCATACAGGAACTTAAACCTGTATTTTCTCTATTAATGCTTTAGTATTTTCAATTCAGTATTCATGGTGACTTTCTGAAATATAAAACTATCAGGAATAATGAGAAGCAATTGAAAGTAACAATAAGCACAGATATTAACCTATTTAATAAAATGGAAAACCATAAATTATGTAAATGTAATTAAATAAATTAATTAATTGTAAGTCTGAAGAAAAATATTTCAGTCTCAAAATTGTTTCTTACCAGATATTTATTAATGCTTTGCACTACCTGGTAAAATGCATGAGACTGAATCAACTTCTGTGATAGTCCTACAAAAGTGGCATATTTTGTATCTAATCATGAGGAAACACCAGTCAAGCTCAAAAGTGTCACGGTTATGAAATCAAGAAGACTGAGAAACTCTTTTAGAATGAAGGTTACAAAAACTGAAATGACAAATTGATGCAGCACAAGAGTCTAAACTGAGTTATATTGTCCTAAAGACCATTTTTTGGACAACTGACAAAATTTGAATGTGGTCTGGGGATTAGTTAGTAGTAATGCATCAGTTTTGATTATCACATTTTTATTTCAGTATTGTGGTTATGTAGAAGATGTCCTTGTTTGTAGAAAATAGTCAGTAGCGCTCAGAGTATCTAGTTGTCAACTTACTATTAAGTAGTTCAGAAAACAATTAATTTTTACTATACTAATAATTTATCTTTAAGCTTTATGTTTTCAAAATTCAAGTGTTTGATAAAATAGACCTCTTGATTTATTTTTTTTTTATTTTTTTATTTTTCTGAAGTGAGAAGCAGGGAGGCAGAGAGACAGACTCCGGTATGCACCCAACCGAGATCCACCCGGCATGCCCACTAGGGGGCGATGCTCTGCCCATCTAGCATGTTGCTCCAGTACAACTGTAGGCTTTCTAGCACCTGAGGCAGAGGCCTTGGAGCCACTCTCAGTTCCCAGGACAATTTTGCTCCAATGGAGCCTTGGCTGTGGGAAGGGAAGAGAGGATAAAGAGAAAGGAGAAGGGGAAAGGTTGAGAAGCAGACAATCACTTTACTTGTGTGCCCTGACCAGGAATTGAACCCCGGACATCCACAGGCCAAGCTGACACTCTACCACTGAGCCTACCAACCAGCACCGACCTCTTGATTTAAGTTTTTAAAATAACTATATATGCCTTGTATTCTACAAAATTTACTTTATCATCCTCCATTTTGTCATAAATAGTAAGTCAAGGAGCTTTATATTCTGATAAATATTACATGGTTTTATAAGGCTAATGTGATCATGGACATTAATTTATAATGAATAATATTATAACATATTAAACTGCATGGCCATGATCCCCACTTTATAGGCTAATTTTGAGACCCAAACTTTTGCCTTTAACCTTCTTATTTATGTCTTGCTTCTTTTATTTAAAGTACATTATTGGTTTATCTCAGAGGAAGGTTTCTAAAAAAATTCTGAAATGTATTAGTGCTTTATGGGATAAGGCAATTTCAGTGATTTTCTAATACAAAGCTCCCAGTAGCAGTCCCTAGCCTTTTTTTTTTCAATTTGCACCTATAAATCCCAAATTCATAGGCTTATAGATATAATTTCTTAACACTGTACTTTCTCTATTGACAATGTAATATAAATGTTCAGTAGTGAATTTCTGTGCTCACAGCAGTATCTAACTGCTATTTCTAAGGCATATGAGCTTTGCTCCCAGGGGTCACTGCAAACTTGATCCACATAAATGTAAAAACATTCACATCATATAGCTTATTATTAGTGTTCTATTTTAAAGTAAGAATACTGTACTAATTTATTTGAAAAACCTACCATCCTCAAAACGTTTATACAGGTTCATTCCCCAAAGAATTTATTTTTAATAACCAGAAAATATCAATGGTGTTGTATCATATGTAATAATAGAATCTCTGTCAGCTGGGCATCAGTTTTAAACTTTAAAAATGCAATTGACTGATGTTGGAAGTGACACATTCCTCAGGTCTTTTTATTTTTTCACATTCTTCTGTCTAGTGGATTTACTTCTATTATTTTTTGTTTCTTTGTTTGTTTGGGGAGGTTTGCTATAGAAATGCAATTTTCAAGGTCCTGAATTTCATTTTCATGCTTGAAAAATGTGATTTCTATTTTCAGTGTCAAAGGATTCTTCAATTGAAATACTATTTGATTTCGGTGTTCCTTTTTTCAGTGAATCTCATCTGTGTGACTATATTTTATTGTTTATTTCAAAAAGTTTTAATAATACAAAAATTACAGTGGCATATATTGGACACTAAAAAATAAAAGAATGTAAAATAGTTCTTTACAGTATAGCCACCTCTTGCTATATTTTGAAAGTGTATATTTAAGTTATCGAACTATAGCTTAGAGTATCTCAGTTTGGGCTGCAGTTGAAAATTCCTTTGTGGGTTCCAGCCCAGCTCTCAGTGACACATTTTTCTGAGAGTATTGTCCTTATATGTAATAGTTTGTGAAAGTTGTACCTTACAAACACGCTAAACTTATTTATTGGTTTAGTAGGTTTTTTGGCAGCATCAATAGGGGTTTCTACATAGATGATCAGACCATTTTTAATGGGGAGAGTTTTATTTTTTCATTTCTAAATTGTGTATTTTATTACTTTTCTTGCATTATTCTCTTGAAAGCAATATAGAAGTAAAGACAAAAGGAGCTCGGATTGAGGCAGAGGAGAAACCATGAATCATTGGCGAAGCACTGATCTGTGCCACCATGTTAGGAAGCTACATTGAACCAGAGAAACAACCAACAAGAAGGAATATACAGAATGATTCCTCAAGGTTACACAGGCCTGATAATACTTTGTGTTCACATCAGCCAAAGTAGAAAGACTTTCTAATACAGGGGACATTGCATGAAGTCCTCAGAGTATAAAGGCATTAAAATAAACTCAAATTAACCTTAGAATAATGGTTCTTATGGACTTGTTCCAACAATCTTAAAACCAAGGCTCAAGAGCATCAAACTAATTCCCTATAATTAACTATACATTAAAACATGCTGAACATTTAATGGAATACCTCAACATTCAACACCTAATAATGTATAGTTTATATTATTTAGTATGCAATAAAAATCACTAGGCATGTGAAAAAGTATGACTCAGAATTTCAGGAAATAAATCAATTTAAATATTCCCAGTAATGTCAGATATGGTAAAATTAACTGACATAGTTATTTAAAATGTATTATAAATAAAGTCAATATATTCAAGGAAGTAGACAAAAATATGAGCAATATGAGAAAAAATGAAGATCGAAGGGGAACAAATAGAGTTTCTAGAGATGAGAAATATAACAAAAAAGAAAATATACTAGGTGTGATTAACAAAACAGCAACCTGAAAAAAAAAAACATATTCAAAGAACTGATTTAAATTAAATTAAACACAGAAGAAAATTAAAATACTGGGGGGAAAAGCCATAACACCAGTATCATGGGGAATTATCAAGCTGTTTACTAGATGTATAGCTGAAGGCATAAAAGGATAGTACTGTACATGAGATTACAGAAGAAAGTATTTGAAGGAATAATATACAAAAATTGTTAAATATAATGAAAATGAAAAAGAACCAGACCCAAGACACTCAAGGCAGAAGAAACATTATTTAAAATCATATTTTTCTCTTACATTTCTACTTTTGGTAATATTATTGTATTTCTACATGTGCTATATATTTCACAACTTTGTTTTTATTTCAGATATCTAATTATCTTTTAAAAATTAAGAAGCAATAAAAAATAATACACTAGAAATATTTACCTTCAGAGTTATCATTTCTGATACTTTGCCTTCCTTCAAAACCACTGTCTAGCCTGACAAATTTTATTTTTATTTTAGTATTTTAAAGATAGTCCTTTTAGAAATGTTTACCTGAAACCTATGTACTCTTATTGATCAGTGTTATTCTGTTAAAGTTAATTTTCAAAATAAAATTTAAAAATTAAAAAAAAATCCAATTGGAAACATAACTAAAAAAAAAACACGCACAAAAAAATAGCTTTCCCATTGTCTTGTACCTTGCATTGATTTTGTGAAAAATCAACATAATTATTTAGCAGTGTTTCCCTGCATACAATGCTTTTTTCCAAAACTTGTTTTCAAAATTTTATTTTAATGTTTTGTTTATAACAATTTGACATCAGTGTGTCTAGGTATAGGTTTCTTCATGTTTATTTCACATGGCATCCCTTGAGTTTCCCGCTAAAGGATTAATATTTATCATAAAATTTGAAAAATTTTCAATCAGTATTTTCTCAAAACTTTCCTTCTCCAAGTTCTCCTCTGATTTTTTATATTTTAATTGTGTATATGTTAAACTGATTTATTTATTCATTCATTTATTCATTTTGCAAATCACTAAGGTTTTGTTTGTATGAGCTTATCTGTTTTGAATCAGTTTCTATTCCTCTTTCTACATGCTTATTGATTTTTTCCTGCAGTATCCAATGTGTTATTAAACTCATCCATTAATATTTCAATTTAGATATTGTACTCTTTAATTCTAGAATTTTAATTTAATTCTTTTTTACAGTTTTTCTTTCTTTCTGAGATTACCCATCTATGTATTAATTATATCGATCTTTTCTTTATATCCTTAAAACATTTAAGATAACTGTTTTAAAATACATTTTAGCTAACATTAACATTTTTTAAAATTTTTTGAAAAAGCCAGAGAGAGAGAGTCAGAGAGAAGGGCAGATAGGGACAAACAGAAAGGAAGGGAGAGAGATGAGAAGCATCAGTTCCTTGTTGTGGCACCTTAGTTGTTCAATGATTGCTTTCTCATATGTGCTTTGACCAGGATGCTACAGCAGAGCAAGTGGCCCCTTGCTCAAGTCAGTGACCTTGGGCTCAAGCCAGCAACCTTGGGCTTCAAGCCAGTGACCTTTGGGCTCAAGCTAGTGACCATGGGGTCACACCTATGATTCCATGCTCAAGCAGTAACCCATACTCAACAAATGAGCCCATGCTCAAGCCAGATGAGCCTGCACTCAGTCTGGCAACCTCGAGGTTTCAAACCTGGGTCCTCCACATCTCAATTTGACGTTGTATTCAAGTTGAGAATTGGCTGAGAGAGCTGTGAATGCCACATATTTTAAAATGTAATTCTGTGAGAGCCATACAATATGTCTAACACTAAATACAAGTAAATGTGTGCATTTTATGTAAGACCAACACTTTTAAAGTACAATAAGTCTCTGAATTCTTTTTAATAAAATTATTATGCTGTTGCTAACCAATGATGAATACAGTACTTCTTACCATTAATGCAACTGCTGGTGCTGCATGGTTTTGCTAATGGCTTTGTAGTCTGGTTGATACTTGGTGAGGTTAAGCTTCATTCAGGCGTTGAGATTTTTATCCATTAAACGTGATTGTAGGTTGATCTTAACGTTTTTAGATGTGAGAAAGACTACTCACATGCATATGTAGAGCCAAACATTGTCAGTACAGCAATATTCACATGCTGCAGTGTGTAGTATGTGATGGGAAGCGCCTTCTAAGTTTTGACAATCAGCTGGTCCACGGGTTGAATTTTTTTCATTTTTTCCCACTTGAGTTTGCTCGCAAACTCTGCTTGCTGTCATGCAAGTCTTTCCAAATCTTCATTCAGTGTCTTAAACTTATTCACTCACATGTCTGAGGCCTTCAGGTCAAAATTTTTAGCTGTAGCTCAAAATCTCTGACGAAGACACTAGGGATGTAACTCAGGTTGACTCTGTCCACTGCACACTCTTGTGGATGGGTGATGAACTTAAAAAGATGAGTGCACTCACTTGCTGTGCATACATTTTAAACTCTCCCAGTTTTTCAAAGTGTAGTAAATGACCTGTTTCAATGTCACAATGAAGAGTTCCAGCTTGTTTTCAAATGCAAACAGTACTTCTTGAAGGGATAAGACTGTATTTCCAACACCTTGCATTTTCACATTGCACTGGTTCAGATGTTCAGTCATGTCCATGAGATAGTAGAACTTCAGGAGCCACTCAGTGTTAGCTAACTCAGGATGCTCAACATTTTTTATTTCAAGAAAAGTCCAGATTTCACTCAGACAAGCCATGAAATGGCTGAGCACCTTCCCTCTTGACAACCAACACACATTGCTGTACAGAAGCAGACCAGGATAATTATTCCCAACTTCATCCAGCAGTGTTTTCAACTGGTGATCATTTAAAGCTCAGGCTACAATAAAGTTGACCACCCGAATGACCAGTGACATCACCTCACCAAGCTGCTCGCCACACATCTGAGCACAAAGCGCCTCCTGATGTAGGATGCAGTGAAAACTTAGGATGGGTATCTTTTCAAGTTCATGAAGAAGCACTATAAATCCTCTGTTTTTCCCCACCATGCATGGAGCACCAACAGTACACACCGAAATAAGTTTATCCATCGGTGGATTTTTTTTCTTTAGCGAACTCAGTGAAAGACTTGAATAAATTCTCCCCTCTTGTTGTCTCTTTCATAGGCAAAACAGCAAGACTTTCCTCATGTAGTGTGTCACCAACAGCATACCTTGCAATCATGCTGAACTGGGATAAATGGCTTATGTCTGTTGACTTATCCAAAGCGAGAGAAAAGAATGGTGTTGCATTTATGTCCTTCACTTGTGTTGCTTCAATTTGATTTGCCATAATGATGGTATGATCATGAACTGTTCTTGCTGAAAGAGGCATGTCTTTTATTTGTTTGACTATCTTGTCTTTATCTGAAAAGTCGTCAAAAAGTTCATTGGCAACATCAAGCATAAAGGTTTTGACATACTCTCCATCTGTGAATGGCTTTCCATTTCTCACAATTGCTAAAGCACCAGCAAAGCTCGCAAAATTCCATTCACCTTGTTGGGTCAAAACACGGAGTTGCTGCTAACTAGCTTGCACTCTGCACAGTAGCTCTTGACATGCTTTTTTCCTGCTGTCCCCCTCTGGATATTTCGATGCAAATGAAGTATGGTGTGTGTCGAAATGCCGCTTTATATTTGACCGTTTCATCAATGCAATTTTATCATTGCATCTTAGACACACTGAAGAACCTGCTCTCTCCACAAAGGCAAATTCCTCTGTCCATTCCTGCTGAAAAGTACGATACTCTTCATCTTTTTTTTTCTTTTCGCCATCTTCTTCGTCAAAAGGGTTTCTGCAATTAGCTAGCTGACTACTTGATTAAAAGGAGGGAACTTTACTTCCTGACCTCATGACCCATGTATATTATGCATTATCCAATAAAAATTTGTTGTCCCAGAGGACAGCTGTGATTGGCTCCAGCCTCCTGCAACCATGAACATGAGCAGTAGGAAATGAATGGATTGTAATACATGAGAATGTTTTATATTTTTAACATTATTATTTTTTAATTAAAGATTTGTCTGAGAACCAGATGCAACCATCAAAAGAGCCATAGGTTCCGACCCCTGTTCTATCCACTGAGCCACTGCTCAGTCAGGCTAACATTAACATTTCTATAATCTTATTTTATTTATTTAATCTTATTGGTATGAATAACACTTTTGAGTCACATATAACACACATCTAGTAATTTTACTGTACTATTGACATTGTGAATAATAGATTGAGAGTATAGATATTTTTGTCTTTTTAAAAGTGTTGTTTTGTTCTTGAGAACAAATTAATCTACCATTAAATCAACATTTGTTTTTTCACTTTTTTAGCAACTTTGTTGAGATTTGAGTGTGTCTCAACTATGAAAGGCCAGAGTAGTTCAATTCATAATGCATACTTTTTCAGAAGTTTCAACTGAATGTTAACCTCTCTCAGTGCTGTCTGGTCAAACCTCCTATATTTCCCAGTATTATGGGACTTCTGGAATTTCTGTTCAGATAATATTCCCACCAGTAATTCAATGCTGCAGTTTACACAACTTTTATAGAATATGTAATCTTAGTGTTCCTCTACTTAGTGTTATGCTACTACTATAACAATTTCTGGAGCTGTTTTTCTGTGTTCTGGTCTCTCTAGGATGTTGCCCAAATGAAATTGAGCTTCTTTAGTAGCCCTAAACTCAGATCTCTAACTTCTCAGTTTGGTGAGACCACTATAATAATGTACATGGTCTCTACTTCCCTGCAATGTGATTTAGAGTAACACCCAGGGTGAAATCTTGGGGATCATGAGGATTATCTTTTCTTAGGAATCGTAGTTCTCCACTGCCTATTGTAAAATGATTGAAACTTAAGCGTCTTATGGTTTGTCTAGTTTTATACAGATGTTTAACATCAGGAGGGCTAGACTAGTACCCATTATTTCAGCATGGTCAGAGTAGAATTCCATCTAAAAGCAATTTTAAATCATAAAATACAAGGCTTATTTTCTTCTCACCCCCAAATTGAATTGCAGCTTAATATTCACAATGACAGCAATTGTTACTTATCTTGAGCAAAGAAGATTTTTAAAAATTACTTCAAAAAGATTTTATAAGAGCCCTAATCTTACATTCCACTTTATCTTCAATCTCCCTTCAACAACTAGTGTTAACGTTAACTTCAGTTAGAGAATTTAGTTTTTTCATATCTCCAAACACTAAATCAACAGCTTCTCAATCATTGTGAATTTCAGGCTGCAGATTGAAATGACTGCTCCTCAGAAAGGTTGCATTTTCTTCTCTTTTCACTTTCAGATAGATCTTATTTCAAAGCAATATTATTTCATGTAATTCTTAAGGTCTAGAGGAAAAATAAGCTTGAATCATGTTTGATCATATTTCTGACTATGTGATTCTCTTGGTTTCATTCTTCTTATGTGTGTCTGTTTCATTGCCAGGTTGACTTCCTTTATGATGGCAACATGACTGAAGCATTTCTGAGCTTTACATTTCTTCACCACATCATACTAGGAGAAACATAGTTTGTGTAACAGAACTTCTGTGAAAAGTCTTGACAAGGAAGCCAATGATTGGCTTAATCTATATCAAATGCTCTGTCATTAACCTTGATAGATTTTCAGAGGAGGCTGAATTCTTGGAAAAAAGAACAGCAGTTGAATGCTTAGGAGTCAATTATCATGATCATTATAGTTGTAGTTTGATTTTATTTGTTTAATGTTAAAAGCACTTTTCTAGTCTTTAAAATTTTGGTTATGATATTGATACAATAAACTATACTTTACACGTTCCTATAATATTTTGAAAACTAAATTATTTTCTTGAAGCTTCATTTTTTTTATTCCAACCATGTCACCATGCAAGAAAGGAAGATATTATTACCCCTTTCCCCCAAGTAATAAATAAAGTGATTATGTTATAAAATGCTTAAATAGCTAGGCCAATTTTATAGAGAGACTAGATCAATACCATAACAGTTTTCACAATAAAATTTCATTCATCAGAGTACACCTACTTTATAACATTAATCTATTTATGGAAAATATATAAAAAATCATAATTTCAGTTAGTATAGTTCAATTCTAAATAAAATATTTTCAACTTTTTCAAATGTTTGAAGACAAGATATTAATTAGTCAAAGGTGTATAATGGCAATTCATTTGTAAAAGTTAATTTATAGCACATTTTGAAGATATAAAATCCCTTGTCCTATTGTTCTGCCAAGCATTGCCTATAAATTATGATGTGCTACCAGATATACATCGCTCATTTCTTTGAAAGTCTTTTTAGGTCACTAATTTGAAACTCAGTCTTTTTTTCCCTCCCTGTTTTTATTTTTACTCTCTCCTCCCATTGCCTTTTTCCTTTCTCTGCCCCTATTCAGTACTTCACTTTCTCAAGGTCATAAGCAGGTAAGATGAAAAGATGGGATCACAGATAATTCATAAAACCCTATCACTATATCAAATAAGAGAATTATTATAATTGTATCACAACTTATCCAACCTAAGTTTTTGCCAGAATACTGCACAACATTCTATAATATTCTATCTCAAGTATATAAAATCTCTTATATAAGTTTTATTACCTTATCCTCTTATTTACTCTAAGGGTCAAGGAAAAATAAATCAGATTGTTTTTACAGCAAACCACCTAGACATAAGTAAATACCCAATAAATATTACCAATCTTCAATAGTGTTACAATAAAAGTACACACATGTTAACTAAATTGTACCTGAAACAATAAAAAATATATAGAGAATAAAAATTTTAACCAAAAATCTCATCCAGTGAAAAACTATGCTGCTTCCTATTCTTAAGTGCCGTGTAGTCAGTTTGGCTTGATGAATAGTGGATGGCACTATTCATCACATAAAACTAGCTTTTTTACTCTCCTTTCAGGAATCAATGCATTCTTGTTTAGGAATCTCAGGAAAAATATCCAAGTCTTATGAGTGGAAGTGTAATAAATACAATAAAGGAATCTAAATTGTGTACAAGAAAAAGATTAGTGATTAGAAGGCCCTGAGATTTAATATTCCTCAATTATAATCAGCATTTAAAAAGAATGAGATTCAAAAGGTCTTTTTTAAGCTGTTTGATTCATTCTATTACTTTATTCAAATGATAAGAACCTCTGAAAATTGCACAAGATGAAATGTTTTGCATGAGGCCAAAGACTTTGTAACCTTAAGTAAGATTAAAAAGCTTTTCTCTAGAGGATCAACTTAGACATATCCTGAAGTCTTTTCCTGGTCTTCTGACCTGAGAAAAAGCACTCTAACTCAGCCTCCCCACTGGGCTACTGGTTGCCACCCCCTCACAGTGGGACAGAATTAATTAGTGTCTCTGAAGCTCTTCCAAACTACTGTCCAAAGGACATACATAATAGTGGCCCCTCAAGCATAATCATCCTGTCAACCTTTTACCACCCCACAGCCCATTTACACAGCTTATGTTTTAACACTTATAGTCCTGCAGTAAATTTAGCACAGCAACTTTCCTATTTCTCCAGGGAGAGCATATTTAATATCTTCCTTTTCAGATTAGCAACACTAAATTTACTCCTTTTTTCTTGCTTTTTAGTATAGCTTGGTATTTTGGTATGTGATCTTAATAGAAATGTTTTTCTAAGCATTTGAGACACAAATAGCATCAGAACAATTTCCAGGCAGGGCACCAAATGAGTGCCTGTTGGAATACAGGATCACAAACTGTAACAGGATTGAGGATGACGGCAGGCACACCATCCATCATATTTCTGTCTAAGGCACAGAGTCGGGAGAGTTTCTTGCCTTTGCTGCTCCTGGGAGTGTATAGCCTATCAATCTAGCCATTTCAGCAATGTCCGCTCTGCCTTTCACTCTCCACTCGCATTGGTGATCTGAAGCATTTCTGCAGATGATCCCTGCCCTTCCATCTGCTTTGGCATCTGTGCTAGGAGCAGGAGCAAAGCTTCACAGCTGTGACTTCCCTTGCCCAAGCCTCCAGGACCAACTCTGCAGATGCTCTAAGCACAATATAATTGGGATATTTTTTTCAAATGCTGCTCACATATTCCTTTTGAGTAATGCAAAGAGAAAAATAAAACTCATCAGAAGTAATCCTTTTCACGGCGGTATCTCCTCTTTATCTAAAGAGCCACATCAAATTACCAAGGCAAAAAATTTACCAAGACTTTTGCCAAGGGTAATTCAAATCATTGATGGCCTGTCGTGGAATGGGTACGAAGAAGCACTCTATGGTACTGAAATTTGAAAATAAATATAAATCAGAATAACACAATTTATACTTATTTTATTCTATAATTTTCTGTTTGTGTGCTTATAGAAATGATGTATGTTTATTGTAGAAACTTGGAAAAATATGGACAATTATTTAGAATAGGGATTAAAATATTATAGCCTGTGGGACAAATCTAGCCTGTTGCCAATAAGTTTTATACAAATACAATCATGCCAACTTATTTACCTATTTTCTATACTGTGTTTGTGCTATAACTAAAGGTTTGCTAAGTTGTGATAAAGATAGTATGGCTAGAAAATATTAAAATAGTTAATATCTTGCCATTTAGAAGAAAAAAATTTATCCATAATCTGATAATTCAGATATAACCACAATTAACATATACAAAATGATTTCTATTTTTAGGCTCTTAAGGAAGGGAACCACATCTTTATTTAATTTCCATTTTAATTCATTTTTAAGAGGAGGAAATAATCAGATCTTAAGTAACAGATCTGTTTCCTAGTAAATGAAACACCAGTAAATAGCAGCGGATTCAAGCTCTCTATTTCACATGGGTTCTCTCTTATCCACTGTATCCTGTCTTCCCTAGAGATTGGCCAGTAGTAAGATCTAGATTTGGATTGAGGCAGGGAATGAAAGCCATTTAGGCTTGCAGCCTAAGTAGTTTGCTTTGTTCTATGTAAACAAAGAACAATTTGTGTGAGTTTTAGACACAAACTTAACGTCACATATAAATTCAAAACATTGCCTGACCAGGTGGTGACACAGTGGATAGAGCATCGGACTGGGATGCGAAGGACCCAGGTTCGAATTCCCGAGGTTGCCAGCTTGAGGGCGGGCTCATCTGGTTTGAGCAAAGCTCACCAGCTTGGACCCAAGGTCGCTGACTTGAGCAAGGGTTAATCGGTCTGCTGTGGCGCCATGGTCAAGGCACATATGAGAAAGCAATCAAGGAACAACTAAGGTGTCGCAATGAAAAACTAATAATTGATGCTTCTCATCTCTCTCCGTTCCTGTCTGTCTGTCTTTATCTATCCCTCTCTCTGACTCTCTCTGTCTCTGCAAAAAAATAAATAAATAAATAAAATTCAAAGTACTAACTCAGCCATGAATTAACATACAAAGTTTTGTTTTTTCTAATACAAAATATTGTTTTCAAAGATCATCCACACCCCAACCACACATTTATCTTATAATTTGCAATTACTAATGTTAGTCCCAATAATTTCAATATTTATTATAGTCATTTTAAGCTCCTGTTAGGAAGAAATTGCAAACATCTATACTGAATCACCTCAGCAATGATAATGGGTCAGAGTAGAAAAATGTTTCTTCTCATTACCTCCCTTTCTCCTCTCTTGCACTTGCTTGTGTTGATAAGGAAAAGGAAAGCAAAATGTGATATTCAGCACACATTCTTGGTGGGGAGATTTATTCCATGTCTTTCTTTGCTGGCTTGTGACCTAGTTCAACTCACTGTTTTGTCTACAGAATTAGTATAGGTGGGTAGAAACCAATATGTCCAGACACATCAGACCCAATCCTATGCAGCTCTCAGAATTTCAGGGGTCCATGGGAGAGACCCAATGCTACTGTCATCTGCTCTTCACTCCAGTTGGTAGCCACATGTTTGCACTTTTCCAATGAAAATGCCTATTTGATCCTCACAGAAGTGTCCTTCAATGAAAATTCATTTGCTATCTATGGTCCCATTGGGAGATATACAAGGATTTCTGGGATCCCTCCCTCAGAGGAACTGTAGTGATTGAGAGGGAAAAGTATGAGGAATTTCTTTTTCCTTCTCATATGCTTTGCTTCTACACCATCCCTCCTGCATGTTTCCCTCCATGCTCTTTGATTTTTGAAATGGTTTTATATCTCCTAATAGAGAGCTCCAGACAGGGAATTGCATATCAGGCACCTCATCTTAGATATGACTTCAAACTTCATTAAAAGATAAGGCCAGGTCTATATTTTTTCTTGAAAGATGAGGGTAATAAAAAGATGAAGCAGTATTTCTCTGCAATAGTCTTATGTCCCAACTCTTCTTCTTCCAAAATGAGGTCCCCTCTCTTCTTAGATATCTCTTTTCATTAGAAAATAATAGAGGGAGCAAAGGTTTCACTTGACTGCCACTCCTCTGCAAAGTCTGTGCTAGGCTCCATAGCATTTCTATCTCCATATCCCCACCACCTAAATATGAACAATCCATATCACAGATAAGTCAGTGATGGACATATTAACAGTCGATAATCCACATACTATCTCTGAAGCTATTTCCAGAGGTAACTCATCAATTTCCACCTTCTTCCTTTGAATTTATAAAGCACAAAGTCTCTTTTTCCATAAAATATAAACTGTCTAACCAGCAATCCCTTAAATAGTTGAAAATACAAGAAAAAATAATCTATTGGTTATCTATATGCTCATGTTATTCTACCTAATAACGAAAGAATAATTATATTATCAACATTTCAAGTATGAGTATCATAGAACCTAGAAAGGAGTGGCTGAACCCAAATAGCACCTGGGAATTTCTAAGGTTACAAATCCCACTGCAACTCCTCAAACATCTTAATTTATAAAAGCAAAATAAAACAAGCAAACAAAAAAATTCTTTTAGCCAACTCTTACTTCATCCACGCTTCACTCAGATGTCATTATCTTATTTTTATGACATTTTTTTTCAAACTTTAAATGAAAGAAAGATGTAAAGGCTGAGGGAAAAAGAGAAGTGTATATAATGCCAAGCCTAGATAAAATTCATTGGTATTATTATATGAGTTCATTTAAGCTATAACATGTGTTGCTATTAAAGGACCTATATGGAAAAGAGACTAGGTGAAAAATTAAAAAGTGTGAGAATTAAGACTGCTAAATCATAGGCTTAGAGTCTTTCACTCAAAATCTGGATATATAGAAACTTGCAAATCTTTCTAGAAAAGAAGGGTGTGTTATAATGCATGTTTCTGTATTGATAGCTGATGAGCTACTCTTAGTTACTTGAGATGTGTCTATAGCCAACAAAAGCTCATCAGCACATATACATGTCAGATGACTTATTATACTTTAGGGTGTGTTATAATGTATGTTTCTGTATTGATAGCTGATGAGCTACTCTTAGTTACTTGAGATGTGTCTATAGCCAACAAAAGCTCATCAGCACATATACATGTCAGATGCCTTATTATACTTTATTGTGCCAACATAGCATCAGGTTAGGCATGACTGAACATCAAACTACCCCGTTTGCCACATATTTACATTTCTACAATTTTTGGCAGTACCATGATTCCACTGTATAGGAGTCTATTTTCTAGGGAATGAGGTCTTTTTCAGAGATATGAACTCATAGCAATAGGCTTGACTTGACCTGTGTAGCAAAATGTTGAAAATAATAAAATATTATTTTTCATGGGTATTTCATATAGTATACCTCACAGAGATTTATCTCATTATTTCAGTTGTCTTTCTGATTCAAAAATAAAGTAAAGCATATAATAGATTCTAATTATGGTATCGGAGAATGAGATTTTTAAAAATCTCACAGCAATTATGTCAAAATATTTCATGAATACATTAAGAAAATTCAAAAAATCATAGAGCTTCAAAAATAAGATTAAGTTTTATTTAATATTTATGATGAGTACTTACTTCCAGGTACTTTCCTAAGTATTATATATATTAAATCAATGTAGTAATTATCATTTTAATATGTTAATCTATAATATTGAATTATATAGTATATTTATACAAAGACTAACCTACTATATCAATCTCATAAAAGTTTTACAGATAGAGAAACCAAAGTTTAAAAAAGTTACCTGAATTGTGATTAGGTGAGCTGATAGATATATTAACTAATAATCTTGTTGCAATCATTTAACAATATTTACATGTATCAGATCACACTCATACCATAAACATGCGTATGTTATCAGTTAACTATATCTTATTAGAACTGAAATTTAAAAAAGAGTTTAACTTACTTGCCAAGTTGTATACTTTGTAAGTGTTAGGTTAGAATCCAGGATCATAACAAATAGCCTTAACTAGCCAGGTTGAGCTTTAGGTGACTTGGGGCCAAGGAAGTTTCTATGATACTTCACCTGAGAAATCCTGATTGATATTTTTTTATCCCTGCCCCATTTTGTACATCCCTTTTTTGGTGACCTAACAGTAAGTATTGAAATTTAATTCAAATTCTGTTGCTCTGGCACTCTTAGATTTGATTTATTAATGCATATATTTATTCAACCAAACTTTTAAGTGCCTGTTATGTGTCAGGCACTGTACTAGATGCTGAAATACAATGTAAAATTATCCCTGGTCTTGTTCTCAAGGTACTTACAATTTAGTAAATTTAAATGTTCATGAAGGTTGGCCTGCCTTACACATCTTTGTATTCCCAGCACATAGCATATACTGACATTAAGCAGATGCTCAAAAGTAGATGTTTTATTGGACATGGCAGCACACACTTATCAGAAGTGTGAAGACAGAGTCTGAAAACAGAAATTTCTAAATCAGATGTTGGGATCAAGGAAGCTTGTCAAAGATTATAATGCTTAAGTTGAGATGTGCACAGTGGTCCAGGCAGCATGCCCTCTTCTACCTGTGATCTTTGTTATTCATACCTTTTCTCCAAGATAGTGTTCTTCAGGACGTTTTTTTCCTTTTAAAGATTGCCTTATATGGCTAATCTATACAATCATATCAATATATCCAATTTATGTTTTGTAATGGATAAAAAAACATAAATTCTTATGGGACTAATATTCTTAAAAACATACACACTGCTTCCTTCAACTCTGAGCATAAGATCTTTTTGAGTCCTAGCTGGAGATTCTCTTCCATGGTAAATTTTTCCCCAACTACATAGTAGTGAAGTGAACATTCCTCTCTTCGAAATCTAAGAGCATTCATGATCTATTGTGGTGGCTAGCCAATTAGCACAGAGAATCCTGTGCTATTACTCTGTTTTAAAGTGTGTTGTAACTACTCGTTCCAGTATAAACATGAAGATTTTTTCTACTATTATACGTTCTCTGAAACCATTATCTTATTCATTTTTGTGTATCCTCCAAAAACCAGACAAAATTAACAATCAGTGAAATTATATCTTTCATCTTTATAACCCTAGAGAGTGGGACACTGTTCTATAAACAGCATGCACTCAGTAAATATTTATTAATGAGGATAAATAAACATCTAACATTTTTTTCTGAAATGTAATTACATTAAACATTTTTTTTGCTTGTTTGTTATTTGGTTATAATTTTAAAACTGTTTTATGGAAGAATTTCTTCCTTCTACTTATATGACCAAGTTATATATACACTTTCACAGAAAAAAAATTATTTTTCTCTTTCTATTAAATGAGATTGGGAAATAATTTTTAAAAACCGGTTTAGTCTTTTCCTGAACAAGAAATTCACCAATGTTGCCAAAATGATGATTTATTAAAGTGAAAGTGAAAAATTCTATGCACCACAGCATAATGGATTTTGTACTGCTGTTAGTATTACTCTCGTCTTATTTCATTCACAGTCTGGTACTTTACCATTATTGGCTAAATAGCTGGAATAATGTATGTAACCAAACAAAAAGTATACACCCAATATTATTGAAATTCATATAATTAATTTATAAATATAATGAAACTGATAAAACATTAGATCTGACAAGGAATTATTGCTTCACTTATTTCTGAGAAAATGTTTATAGAATTTGAGAAACTGCCCAATAAATAATGACAGTTCTAGTTTAAGATGTAGCAATTCTAGATGTTAGGCATAGAAAACACAGAGATATGAAAATACACAACTTTATTCTTGCTTTTACCCTCTTATATTTTTCTATGCATAGTAAGTATAGCCAAAATGTGAGTGGAGCACAGAGCACATTTCTAACAGCTGTGGCTGATGCAATGCTGTGAGAATACTCCAGCTCCTGGAACCCTCCTGGGCACACCCAGGAAGGGAGCTTGCCCACTATAAGGAAGTGACTCAGTGCCAACCATGCAGCTCCCTGATCTTTTCAGCCATTGGCTATGAAGGACATGCTATAACATCCTATAGGTAATATAAGCTAGCTTGCTTCCTGAATAAAGTGGATCTGTGTCACTGAACCTGGTCCCTGGAGTAAGGTCTTTGAGTCTCCATCATCCTCAACCCTGGCGGGACTTGTCCACAACTGGCACCTCGAACAGGGACCTAACCGGCATCCAAGGGATGGGTAAGTGACCCTCTGCAATGGGAAACCTTCTCCCTTACTCCTGAGCCCTGCAAGCTCAAGCCCTCTATGCCCTATTGCAGAGTAGGCAAGTTAAAGTTTGTGAAAAGGATCTCTGTACTCACTGGGAGATTTTCTCTGGCTTCAATCCCTGGATTGAGGATGTGCCCCTTTAAGACCCAGATACTTGGGCTAGAGCTCTCTGACATGTCCGTTTGGCCGAAGCACATGAAAGACAAACCTTCCCTCTTGGCCTCATTCCTGCCCTGCTAGTGATACATGCCTGCCTCACCAGTGCTCCTCCTGGGGACCCTCTGCGGTACCAAAAATATTATAGGCTCCCCTCTCTCTGGGGAGCCCCTACCTTCCTATTCACTCCCCTCCACTGAGGAGGAGAGTAGTTTAGCATCCGAGTTTGACAAACTCCTAGCTGAGCGAGCAGAAATGAAAACAACAAAATGTTAATTGTGCATCAGCTCCACCATCGGAAAAAGCAGAAGTCGCTACTTCCGCATTCCCTGATGGAGCTCAATACTCCACCCCAGCCTCTCAAATGCCATTTTCTACCCCAGCTTTAACTCCAACACATGTTCTGGCTGCAGACCCATGGGCCAGCCTATATGCTCCCATGTGTCTTTTTTTCTTTTCTCCCCTCATTTGTCTGTCTGTCTTGTCATTTTTCTGTATCTCTCACTCTCTCATTCCCTCTCCCCTCTCTCTGAAATGACACTGGAAGGACCCAGCCATGGCACAGTGGCAGGGATCACACCCTCTTCTAATGCAAGGGAAAGGTTATTCTCATGTTTTTCAGTCAATTTGGACCCCAGGAACCCCCCAATCTGCTTGATAGAGTTTCTTGGGCACCCACTAAATGGTTCAGTCTTCACTCATCCAAAGCCTCAGCCCTGACCTCCACACCAACTATGCCTGAAGGGAGGAGGTCCTCAGCACTCCTGAAGAAGACCTTGTGGCTGGCATGCACACCCCATCACCTGGGGGGATGTGGAGGCTTTGACAGGGTGGGCCCAGAGAATTGCCCCTGATGGGCCCCCAAGCCCTAGTGCTCTGTTATTGCTTGTGTGTGCTATGGTGACCGCTGACTCCCAGACGTGGGCGGACCCACACGTCTGGGCTGCTTTTCCCTACCCTGGCATTATCCTGCCTGTAGAGACAACAACAGTAAGCTGTCATTCACTAAGTCTAATTGGCCCTAATTAAAAGAGAAGGGGGATCTGTGGGTGAAGCGCAGAGTGCATTCCTACAGTTGTGGCTGATGCAATGCTGTGAGAATACTCCAGCTCCTGGAACCCTCCTGGGCACACCCAGGAAGGGAGCTTGCCCACTATAAGGAAGTGACTCAGTGCCAACCACACAGCTCTCTGATCTTTTCAGCCATTGGCTATGAAGGACATGCTGTGACATCCTATAGGCTGAACCTGTGTATGTAAGCTAGCTTGCTTCCTGATTAAAGCAGATCTGTGTCACTGAACCTGGTCTCCGGAGTCGGGTCTCTGCATCTTCATTGTCCTCACCCCCGGTGGGTCTTGTCCACACCAAAAGTTCTATAAACTGTTAATTTTATTAAATTGTTGTTTCATGAGAATTTCATAGGATGTTTTCATTAAAGCATTTCAATTAATGTAAAGTAAATAAAAGAGAAACTAAATAATATTTGCAAAACAACCAATAAAGATAGACTTTATTATTAGAACATTTATCTTTAGCACAACAGATAAAATATTAGATAGAGCTTCAAGCATGGTAGAGAAGTGATTACTCCTCCCACAGCATCAGCAGCCCTCTAGCCTTCTTCCAATTCTCTTGGAGTAATTTTTTATGCATAAAAAAGACAAAAAGGGATTGCTACAATTAATGTTGCTGTTGACCCCCGTGAATGTGGTCTTCCTTCATGCATGGCTCAGGTTTTGCTCATGCCTAACAGAATTTCTTGATCAGAAATCACCTGGTTGCATAAAGGAGAAACATAGTCACACCAGCTAAGCCAAAGTGGGGAAAATGAGGTGTTGTTGGAACATTAAAAGAAAATCTCAATGAAGCCCAGGAAAAAAGTGAGAACTAGGAATTGAAAATGAGCTGAAATAAAAATAGCAACTCTCTGGAGCTGCATGCTCATTCTTTTTCCCAGTTTCTTTTTTCTAAATGTCTCTGCTCTATTTTTTTTCTCTATAGACCAGCTTTTTCTTATCTATATTTTTTTGTGAGCCAACACTGATTGTGTCAGCCCCAGCTTGTTCAAGTGCCCTAAAAAAATGAGTAGAGTATCTGCATCTCAGATTCAAATTTTTGGGGAAGATAATCTGGCTGTGTGCAAAGCAAAGTGTAATCTCCTGCTGGATACCTGTGGTCAGACTTTAATAACCCGTATAGTACTAGTGTTGTTTTTCCTAGGACTATCAGGAATATTTGGGCTGTGTAAAAAATTGCCCTAGTTTCAACTATTGGCTGTAGGTAAAAGGTCACTACAGATTCCACCTTAGCCAGGGCCTTCATAAACTCAGTTCCAAGGAGACCAGAACTTTATCCAGCACCATCTGTGTATACAGATTGAGGTATTAAATCTAACTTTGTTCCCAGAATATTGAGTGAAGTAATGCTATTTATTGTGACTAGGAAAACTGTTTTCTGAAAATAAGCTACCTAATAAATTTTTTTAAGTGAGAGGTGGGGAGGCAAAGAGACAGACACCTGCATGCACCCCAACCAAGATGTACCAGACAAGCCCCCTACCCAGGGATGCTCTGCCCATCTAGGGCTAAAACTTGTTTATTGCCAACTGAGTTATTTTATTGCCTGTAGTGATGCCATGGAGGCATTCTCAGTGCCCAGGTCAACTTGCTCAAATCATTTGAGCCATGGCTGCAGGAGGGGAAGAGAGATAAAGGGGAGGGGGACATGTGGAGAAGAAGATGGTCACTTCTTCTGTGTGCTCTGACTGGAAATCAAACTTCCACCAGGACTTCCACCCACCAGTGCCAACCAGCCAGGTATCTAATAAATGATTAAATTTTACTTCTTTTAGCATAGGGTAAGAGTACTACCTATGTCAATAAACATTTGGATAACAGACCTTAATTTCTATTGCCTGACTTAACTTTACCCGTGGTGACAATTCCCTCAATAAACTCCATGAAAAACAATACAATTAAAAACAAAACTCCAAATATTTGGAAATCAAGGATTATCATCAATTTTCACATTATTCTTTTACAAATTTAATTAAGAATGACTATATCTCTTTCTCTTCTTGTTTCCCTTTCCCTTTCATTCTCTTCTCTCTCTTCCCTCCTCTTTCTAAACAATTTATTCCAAAAGCCAGGCAGGCATTCGTACAGTAGGAAGGAAAATACAATACACTGGTGTGATGTGTTAGATCCCAAAAGGCATAGCTATTGAATCTGTGCAAGAAAGTGCCCCAGGACCAAGAGGAGAAAAGAGGGTATCCATGCAGGAGAGCATCTTAAGGTGAAGTGTCAGAGGTCAAGCAGAATGGGGACAATATCTAACTCAAAGGACAGTGGTGAAAACGGCCTGCTGATTAAAGCCTGAATGAGGTGCAGAGGAGGTGCAGAGCATTGTTTTATGCACTTAGCAGTCTATCAATAACCAATGTCATGCCTGGATGTTTCTTGTGGCTATTATGATTGCAAGACACTCTTCAGCAATAACAATCAGGAAGCGTTGAAAAAATTGAGGATTATTATTCATGAGACCTGAAAATTACTCAGCACACTTTGGATCGAGAGAGAGAGAGAGAGAGAGAGAGAGAGAGAGAGAGAGAGAGAAATGAAAGGCACAATGCTTGGGTTTGACTTTACCCGGGGCAAAGGTGGGAGCCTAAGTTTTTGGGGAGCTCACACTTTAGTTGGTGGACTTAAACATAAGAGTGAAAATTTAAAGAACAAAAAGAGAAAATAAGAAAATCTATCAGCCCAAACTGACAGTTATCAAAATTAACTAAAAGCTCTAAAGCAAAAGAGCTTTGTTGGGATAGGAGTACTGGCTCTTTATCAAGTCATTGTGCCTGGCAATATGTTTATTTGGGACAAGGCTCTTGATGTGGATTCCTTCAGTCACTTGCATTACTGAGAAGAAGAAAAAACCTTTCAGGGTTTACACTATAAGAGCATTGTTTCAGTTGAGATCTGGTGCAGAATATCAGAACCTAAGCAGGGAAAATGGGCAGCTAGATGCAATGTGAAGTAGAAAAGCAGAGGTAATGACAGTTTGGATAAATATTTGAAGATATTACCAAATAAGAATGCATCAACTAATTATACTGAGGATAATGGGAACCAATATTCTCAGTCAGAGAATACAGAAAACTAGAATAAACCCTAGCTCTTGAAATTAAATTGCAGATATTTGAGTTAACATATGGTTTAAAGAATACAGGTAAAAATATTTAGACATATACAGAGGTAAATAAATATATTTATGCCTAGATCTATGAAATTTAAAAGTGTAGATTCTAGTCCTGTCTGTAGAACTAGTTCTGACTGTTGAAAGCTTAACAGAAATATCCTTCTAAAAGAAACAGACCTACTTCCTATATGTTTCTTTCTAAGTAATTCCACACAATAAGGAACCATGGATGCTAGGAAAAATACCTGATTCCTGGATAGGTATGGGCAAATATAAAATGACTCTGAGATAGTGTTTTTGTGCCAGAAGAAATGAAATATTCAAAGAATGTTGAGGACAAGTCAAAAGGATACAGAATTGAGATTGAAGAGGCTTCTACTGAAATCTAGGACAATTTGAGAGTCAGTAAAAATAAAAATTACAAATAGAAGAAATTGGGTGATATAATATTCTATAAATCCAAAGTGATATAAAAGCATACATAAATATATTGAAGTTTTGATGAAGACCACAGTTTTATGTAACCTTAAAGTATCTAGTCATTACAAAGGGCAAAAAAATAAATATACAGCAAAAAAGTCTTTCAGGTCTTTCCTTAATCCAAAATGAACATAAAATGAAACAAATAAAAAATGTATTCTACAATAATGGGACAAGAATATAGCATTATTTCTATACTATTCCTTCAAAAGACACATGTTCTCAATTTAATTCATGCAGATACATAAAAATTCAAACTCTACCATATTCTACACACAAATGGCCTCTAATCTTCTAAATCAACAAAATCATGATAATTATGGAAAGTCTCAGAATGTGTTCATATCTAAAGAAACTAAATATCACAACTAAACACAAGGGTTTTTCTTTATTTTTGTTTTTTTATAAAGAACATTAGTGGGACAACAGGTAAAACTTGAATGGGAGATTCTGTTGCATTAATAAATAAACACTAACTTCCTGATTTTGATCATTGTATTTTGGATATATAGAAAAGAAGATATTGGAAAACATGACTATCTTTAAGCTCCAGCATTGCCCAGACTTAGAAAAGAGTAAATCAAAAAAAGACAACAGAAACAAAATGCACAAAATAATGACGTCTCTATAATTAACAAAAGAAAGTATTTATTGATCAACTTTAGTACAAGGTAGCATAGTATATTTATTACACCTTCCCTGAAAAAAAAAAACAAAAAAAAAACCACAGGCTAAAGTCTGTAAACAAACTTCAGCACCCACTATAATATAACATGTATTTTAATCTTAATATGAAAAAAATCACTTTAATATAAAGCAAGAATATATTTAAATAAAAGGATTAGAAGATAGCACAGTTCCAAGACAAATACAAAAAGAAAATCTGAACAGACTAGAATACTTGGCTAGCGATCTCACCAATTATCATTTAAAGGAATAAAAAATTAATACAAAAATTATACTATATATGATTTCTTATACACAATTATATACAATAAATATTTAACTAGATATCCATATCTATTTGAGATTTGTTAAGTATAGATAGATATAAACAGATGGAGATAATGGATGCAGTTAGAGATAAAAATGAAATCGATATATGACATATTGTATATGTTATGTTATATATTATATTAAATTACATATTGCATATATAATATATGATAAATATATAAGATTATTTGACATACCTCCCATCCATATGTCAGTTTGGCTTGAGAGTATTCTGAATGTTTCTGTGAGGGTGTTTTGGGGTGAAAATTACATAAACTGGTGGACGCAAAGTTGGGAATCATTCACTTTGTGAGGCTATCACTAGTTCAGCTTTTCTGTCAGAGTCAAATCTAACTTAGCAACTCTTTGACCTCTATTAATTTTACTTTTTGGCAACCATTTAATTCTTACTGATATATTTTGTTCATATCCATTTATTGTTATAATCAAATGGACCTTCCAAATATGGTAGGTCAATTAATGTATGCTTTGTTTTGTTCCATTTTTTTTTCAGAATCATAGTACTTGGAAAGTTAGAAAATATTATAAAAACAATTTATCAGATGCTTTCTTGAAAATCAAAACCATATTTGTGGCCAGAGAGGCAGCCAAGAATCAATTAAGTCAAGTGTTCAGATACTTCAAACTGTTTTAAAAACCTTATCCATCTGAATTTTTCTTAAGACTATGCCATATAATTACCATACTTTAAATTCATCTCTGGGACCTGGCCAGTCAGCTCAGTGGTAGAGCATCAACTTGGTATGTGGAAGTGCCAAGTTCGATTCCCAGTGAGTGCACACAGAAGAAATGTCCATCTGCTTCTCCACCCCTCACTTTCCCCTTCTCACTCTCTCTCTCTTCTTCTCTCTCTCTTCCCCTTCTGCAGCCATGGATAGATTCATTTGAACATGTTGGCTCCTGGCACTCAGGTGCTAAAAATAGTTCAGTTGCAAGCATGGCCCCAGACAGGTGTCACCAGATGGATCACCAGTGGAACACTTATGGGAGTCTATCTCTGTATTTCCTCTTCTCTCAATTAAATTAAAAAAAAATTATCTCTAGGTCCCTGCCTATAATCAATCATAGTTGATTACTTTCTTCTCTTTCAGGTTAATAAATCTGGCTCTCTTCTGTTTTTTGCTCTTTGTACTATCCACAAACATGGTAAATATGAACCCCCTCTTAATTAGTGATATCTATAGTAGTTTATGATAAAATGCAGTTGATAGACAGGACCTTGAGGCTTAGAAAGATAAGAAATCTACTCAAAGAAAGGCCAATGGGGACAATGATAGAGCTGGGTTCACAGTTCTCAGTTCAAAGTCAAGCTATGAGGTTGGCAGATTCTTAACTGAAATTTTTGCTTGGAAGATTTCTGTCTTTAGCAGTCTTCAGTCCTATTTTATTTTAAATTACTATGGCAAACTAGCTTAAAATTATTGGTCATTTTAAATACATGTCTTTATATTATCAATGCTGTTAATAACAGGCTTGTGCTGCTATAAACTGATCAAATAAGAAAATAGCCCATACTGTATCTTTGTGCATCTTACTTTTTAAAGTGTATCCCACAATTATATGTATATATAAAATAAATGAAGTAAAGCCCTTTGGCATAAATAAAGGAAAAAATATTGTCCTATATATAAACAAAATTGTCAAAGTGTAGCTTTGTTCTTACTTTCATTTCTGGTACATTCTTTATAACATATGACCCTAAGTAAAAAGGATTCTGGGAACAGAAACTTAAAATAAATAGTAATATAAAATAAGAGGCAAAACTCAAGGAAGAAAGAGCTGCTGTCAAATTTTTCTCTGGGGTAACAACTCCCACGTACAAAGGCAACAAAGGGTTTAAAGTGATACTCTTAGTCTGTTCTTCTAGAACCTTTGAACTGATTAAATTTAACACTATATTAAAAAATAATATAAAATACATTTTTATGCTGCATGTTTTATGTATAAATTCATTAATCATTATACAACTGAGTAAGCTATTATTTCCCCTAATTTATGGAATAATAATAAAATCAGGAGGTTAAATAACATTTTTAAGACTTAAAGTGATAAAGTGAAAAAGTAAGAACTTGAACTGGAATTTTTTTAAAACTTAAACATAATTTTCCCCTGTTAGTTCTTAGCCACTTACTCATAAGTAAGATTCTGAAGAAGCTTCAAAGTGTTATCTAATTAGTGACCTTAACATTAAACTTGTAAACCATGGATTTTCCTCTGCTTCAGAATCCTGTGAAACCAATATCTATTTGGGGAGGTGAAAAGGGAAGCATTTCTGATCATGTAAGTTTACACCAATCTTAACAGTCCAGTCTCAAGACATGTTTTAATCAAAGGAACAGAGTTTAGAAATAAAAAAAATCCAATTTAAAAGTTTAACTTCCATCTTACTAGTACAATGAAGTGGAGTTGAGTCAAAGCAATGCTTCTTTGAAATTTCTTTTTTGTCTCTGATTAATTTCTTCATATACTGTTTGTACTACGCATCAGAATTCCCAATGTCTCTGCAAAACTTACCTACCCACAGCCCTAACTCACACACCAGTTCTTTTTCTCTTTACCTTTCCTTCTTGTTCTGAATTTCCAAGCTCTGAGGATCTTTGCATAAGTTATCTTATGTTGCCGTATCAACAATATGGCAAGATACATATTAGTCTCAGAGAAATTGACTTGCCCAAGGCCTTAGATCTAGAAAATTACTAAGTAGATGAAATTAAATAATTTGAAATTAAATAATTTCAAAACCATATAGTTTCCAGTATACTGCACTGCCGGTTTTATAGATCAAGAAACCCTAGAAGCTACTACAAAATATCTGGTTTGATTTTCAGATGTTTTCCCTTCTGAAGCATTAATGCTTTTATTTCATACACGTATGACCTAATGTTTTTTAGCTCATATTGAAGGGAAAAGTATCAAATTAGAATAATCAGAAAAGGTTTGTTGACATGATGCACATCACTGGAGTTCAACTGATGCGTTATATAAACTAAGCTTGATACCAGAACAACAGAAATCTGTATGGACTGTATGTAAGAGTGATTGTGAAGTTTCTGAAATTTAATGTTAAGGTCACTATTTAGATAGCATGCTGAAGCTCCTTCAGAATCCTACTTATGTAAAATTACTAAGAACTAACAGAGGGAAAAAAAAGAGTAGTATTAATTATCCCACCATTTCTTAAACATTAGACACCCTTTCTGACTTATTTTTAGAAGAATATTTTGCTAAAGGTAATTACTTCCCAATTTAGATATCTGTTGACTGAACCCAGTGTGCTTATCATCATAGTTGTCTTGGTCCAAGTTCAACATGATGGTTTAGGGATTTAAATGATTCTTAGAGCTCTAAAGATTACATATAATGGAGCCTATGTGATGCCACATTATTAGCTATCATCCTGGAACTAATAACAGCAGTTATTGGGCCTATAATCTCCTAGGAATTAACAGCCAAACTCTTTTTTTCTAATTTACAGGACATCATCATTACCATTAAAAGGCAGTTAAAATGATAATGTGCTCTTGTAACTCATACAGTAAAGGGTTATATGTGAAAGTGCTGAGAGAGCATTCCTGACTCACACTGTAGACTTGAATGTCTTTCCTCTTTCCTTGCTACTTGGAAAAAATTTTAGTGACAGAAAAATGGGCACTCAAGGTAAATATTTTGTGTGTTGACTTGTTTGTTTCTTTGGGATGACTCCCTTCCTAGTGGCACTGCAGAAAGTCAGTCCTTCCTCACTCAAATTACAGGATTTCCTGTGGGCCTGCTTATTCAAGGATTTATAATAATAACCAAAGATTTCAGAACAAAGGAATGCAATTACAGCACACAAAGAGAGTAGAGAAAGCATAGCTGGAAGGGAGGAATAGCTATTAAAACTACTCAAGATAAGGTAAGGCCAGGGATGTGCAAAGTGCAGAGTAGAGAAAGAGACAGAAATGTAATTTAAATCAATATTTTTTGACTCCCCACTCTGCTGCAGGCATTATGCTGTACATAGTTGATAGTATAGAGAAGATCTCAGCCGCCATGATGCTTTCCCTCTTGGAGTTTAAACTCATTTGAGAAGATAAAACAGATGATAAATGTAAAGACATATGATAAACATTTTAAAATAAAATAAAAAGTATAGAGTTCCATGGGAACACATAGCAGGAAATTCTAAACAATAAGAATTGAAACAAGACCAGTAAAGCCTTGGAAATCACCCTAAAAAATACCAATTTAATAAGCTATGAAGGTATATAAAATGTGACCACTGTAATAATAATAATGACTACCTCTTATCTTCTGCTTTATGCCATGCTAAGTGCATTACAAGTAATATCATTTAAATCTATATGATAATGAGATTGGGTGGGTATTAACACCATATATTTATAGGTATGTCAACTAAAATTTAGATAACTTGCTTAACATGACATTGTTGACAAATATTAAAAGTTGAATTTTTGTCAGACTAACTACATTGTTCATTTTCATGACCAAAACACTGAATTTTAATGTTCAGAGCTGAATGGTGAATAACACCCAAGATTCAATAGCCAGCTCAAATAACAGAATCAAAGAGATAAAAGGGACTGGAGTGAAGATTAAAGAACAGAAAAAATACAATGACATTTGAGTCTATAAATACATGAGCTCTTTATTACCAATTTGCTACTGAGGTAAGATTGATATTAAAATTTAGCAGAATTTTGGCCCTGGCCGGTTGGCTCAGTGGTAGAGCGTCGGCCTGGTGTGCAAAGGTCCCGGGTTCGATTCCCGGCCAGGGCACACAGGAGAAGCGCCCATCTGCTTCTCCACCCCTCCCCCTCTCCTTCCTCTCTGTCTCTCTCTTCCCCTCCCACAGCCAGGCTCCATTGGAGCAAAGATGGCCCGGGTGCTGGGGATGGCTCCTTGGCCTCTGCCCCAGGTGCTAGAGTGGCTCTGGTCTCGACAGAGCGACCCCCAGGAGGGGCAGAGCATCGCTCCCTGGTGGGCGTGCTGGGTGGATCCCGGTCGGGCACATGCGGGAGTCTGTCTGACTGTCTCTCCCCGTTTCCAGCTTCAGAAAAATACAAAAAAAAAAAAAAAAATTTAGCAAAATTTTTTAATTAAGTAATTTTTTTTTTTTACAGAGACAGAGAGTCAGAGAGAGGGATAGACAGGGACAGACAGACAGGAACAGAGAGAGATGAGAAGCATCAATCATTAGTTTTTCATTGCATGTTGCAACACCTTAGTTGTTCATTGATTGCTTTCTCATATGTGCCTTGACCGTGGGCCTTCAGCAGACCGAGTAACCCCTTGCTGGAGCCAGTGACCTTGGGTTCAAGCTGGTGGGCTTTTCCTCAAACCAGATGAGCCCGCACTCAAGCTGGCGACCTCGGGGTCTAGAACCCAGGTCCTCTGCATTCCAGTCTGACGCTCTATCCACTGCGCCACTGCCTGGTCAGGCCTTTTTTTTTTTTTTTTATGAGTATGACTTAAGTTTTATTATGTGCAGACCCATGTAAGAAGATGCAGCATGTTTCTGTCCCCCTCCCCCAGAAGTCAAATTGATCAAAAGCTAAATATGTTTATAAGATATTATGCTTAAAAAGAAATACCATCAGTTTGGACAAAAAAATTCTACTGTGTAAATTCTTGAATGACCCATGGGCCCTTAAGTTTCTACAGGGTGAAAGGAGGCTGAGAAACTACTGTTACCAACAAATGCATATTCTCCATTGCTCTTTCAAATATGGCCAAGGTAAATAACAAAAAAAAAGGAATCTCCCAGAGCCTGGAACCAAGAATCATAAAGAACACTGAACACGAGAGCTGCAGGAAGCAGTTTAAGGACCCTAGTTAAGCAAGATTCCTCATCCCTAGGATAGGTATTCTTAAAATTTTTAATCAGTGTGGTTTTATACATGCAACAGCTTAGTAAAATTGCTATGTGTTTCAATCTTTTTTTTATGACTGGAATTGTGGTTCCTAAATTTTATTCTACTGTTGTTGTTTTTTTGTTTTTTTGTTTTTTGGGGTTTTTTTAATGCTATAAAACTTTTGTTTCTACTTCAAAGGGCCTTGGGTCTAAAGAAACATGTTAGAACTTATATTAGAGACTACCATGCACGACCTAGTTAATGACTTTGAGCTTGAAGGAGTGAGTCAGTGGCACTTTTGAACTATCTTAGAAAGGAAGTAGTGTATTTCTTAGGCCAGGAGGAAAGTAAATCAAATATTTGGTGGCGAGAAGTGTATTTGTGTTAGTCATCAGTTCTATACCCATGATTTTCTACATCGACAAATTTCTCCCCATTTCCACATCATTTGTATGATTCTGCTCCTAATTTCCTTAACAGTTTCTAAAGGAAGGGAGAGAGGAATGATGAGTTTTCATTAATGAGTTGTGAGTGGTAGCAATACATGCCACTAATTTAGTTGCAAGAATTTTATTTTAGCCCTGGTCAATAGTTCGGTTGGTCAGATTTCAAGGGGAAAGGTCAGGGTTATCTCTCCAACTAGCATTACTCTGATGTCATTTCAACATCTAACTTCTAGCCTGACCAGACAGTGGCACAGTGAATAGAGCATCGGATTGGAATGCAGAAGACCCAGGTTCGAGACCCCGAGGTCAACAGCTTGAGATCTGGCTCACTGGCTGAGCAAAGCTAAACAGCTTGGAACCAAGGTCGCTGGCTTGAGCAAAGAGTTACTCAATCTTTTGAAGGTCCATGGTCAAGGCCCATATGAGAAAGCAATCAATGAACAACTAAGGTGTCGCCACGAAAAACTGATGATTGATGCTTCTCATCTTTCTCCATTCCTGTCTGTCTGTCCCTATCCATCCCTCTCTCTGACTCTCTCTCTGTAAAAAAAAAAATCTAACTTCTAAAACCTAAATCATCCTCAATTTAGAATCCTATAATGTAGGTAAAAAAATTATTTTTTCTGCTCAATACAGTTTCTGGCAAAAAAGGTAAATAATAAACTTAATAAGATTAATATATTTTCAGATCATAATGCTTGATTAAAATGCAGAACTATTTTAATAATTTAGATTTCTTAACTGGCCGTTATCAACTGGTTAAAATAAAAAAGATCAATTCAGTGAGTTAACATCTCTTTGGATGTAGTCTGAGGTCATCCAGTGGCATTAGACTGGACATTAAGAAATTACAAACAAGCCCTGGCTGGTTAGCTCATAGCAGAGTGTCTGTCAGTCTGGTGTGTGGATGTCCCGGGTTCAATTCCCAGTCAGGGCACACAGGAGAAGAAATAATCTGCTTCTCTACCCTTCTCCCTTCTTTTTCTCTCTCTCTCTCTCCCCCTCCCATCCCATAGCTCAATTGTTTCAAGTGCATCAGCTCTGGGCACTGAGGATGGCTCCGTGGAGTCTCGGCCTCTGGAGCTAAAAATAGCTTGGTGTCAAGGATAGCCCCTGATGGGTAGAGCATCTGCTCCAGACAGGGGTTGCCAGGTGGATTTTGGTTGGGATGCATGTAGGAGTTTATCTATCTACTCTCTTCTCACTTGGAAAAGAAGAAAAAATGATATTACAAAGTAGTTAAACTTTATCTCTGCTTTGTTTATTTCATGGACCCCTGCATTTTTTCAATAAGAGAGTCTTCTATATGTATGTTTCATCGTGACTGTTCTATCATGTATTTTTTTCTTATAAAAGACCACTGTTTTCTATACAAAATATAAAAAATTGTCCTCTATAATTCTCTATTATCTAGGCCTCACTCCTAAGGATATGTTAATTAATTCAACTACTTGAAAGAGGACAATGAAATAAATTAAGTCTTCAAGTCAAACTGGGCTTGGAAAGTTTATCAATTTCTTTTTTTTTTTTTTGTATTTTTCTGAAGCTGGAAACGGGGAGAGACAGACTCCCACATGCGCCTGACCAGGATCCACCCGGCACGCCCACCAGGGGGCGACGCTCTGCCCCTCCTGGGCGTCGCTCTGTCGCGACCAGAGCCACTCTAGCGCCTGGGGCAGAGGCCAAGGAGCCATTCCCAGCGCCTGGGCCATCTTTGCTCCGATGGAGCCTCGGCTGCGGGAGGAGAAGAGAGAGACAGAGAGGAAGGAGAGGGGGAGGGGTGCAGAAGCAGATGGGCGCTTCTCCTGTGTGCCCTGACTGGGAATCGAACCCGGGACTTCCGCACACTAGGCCGACGCTCTACCACTGAGCCAACCGGCCAGGGCCAGTTTATCAATTTCTAAAAGGCTCTTTCTTCTGTTAGCTGTGTTCAATGTTATCTACATGACTGGTGACTATATGACTTGAAATGAAATGATGCATGGGCAAATTACCTAGTGATAAATTAGGGATCAACATATGACTGCTAGCTTATGGTAGTATAAAAAAAATAACACAGGAAGTTTTAGGAGTGATGGATTTGTATCAGAATAATAACAAGTAATTCTTTGAAGTTTTAGTTGATAAATTTTTTGAGGGCAATGATCATGATTCATACAAATTTGGGGTGCTTTAGACTAAATACCACGTCTTGTACAACGTAAGCATTTAATAAATGCTTGACATTGACTGGATTTTCACAAGTGTGAAACTGAAATTTATGTCCACCTTGCATATTTCTTTCAAGTTTTTATGTGAGGGTGGTGGTGGTGTTTTTACTTTGAGTCTACCGACTTCGTAAAGGTTTTTGGTGTGGGTCCAGATGGAAGGGTACAGACATGAGGAAAGAGACTGACTGCTCACTTTGCAGCTCTGTTTTTATTTGTTGGCTACATACTGGTGGACAGCATAAAATATTTTCCATGTTTAGAGGCTAGTTAAATACAATCCAAACTTTGGGATTTCTAAATTTATTCTTATTTGGCAACAAAAATATTTTCATTTTCCAAAAGGACTTAAAATGCTCAAACAGTTGCAAACAACACTTGAGAAGAACATTTTAACAAGGCAAATGTAAATATATGTAAATAAATTAAACCCACACAAATTAACTTGCCATACAAGTATTTATAATTAAGAGAAGACGTGTCTGACAGTAAAAATTTGGGTTTTGCTTAGCTTTAGTTAGCCAAGAGAAATTAATTATGTCCAAGATTATCTTGAATCTAGTCTGTAGAAATGTAGAAATACTGCTGGCATTTTAGTTCTCAAACTAAGGACAAATCCAACCTGCAGAAGGACCTCATTAGCATCCATTCCATGTTTTATGTTTTATTCTGCCCAATTCAGTGAAGCAGCTAATGAGACTATAGCCTAATTCAAGAAAGCTAAACCTAAGAGACAAAACCAGAAAGCTTGTGAATAATACTAACTCTCTTTCTTTCAAGTTACTACTATGCAGTCCTAACATTTGTAAATAACTCAGCTATAGCCAAATCCATTCTCAAAGTAGCCAAAATCAGTTGGTTCTTTATTTCTATCTTAACATAGACATCAATTTTTAAAAATATCTCTAACATTACAATATTAGAATTCTTCCTGAGGATTTCTTATCAACATCCGCTTTGCTTTGTCCATCTTCTCATTGTGACTTCCTCAGACCTTCTTCTTAAACTGAATCTAAACTCAGATTATATCAAGAAACTCTCCATAAACAGCAATTCTTCACAGTAGTTAGTGTCTTTTGTACAATCATTAACAAAATGAGAAACAAACCTAGGCTCCTTCTAATACCAAATCTCCTGGATCCCAGCAGCATCAAGAAAGCGGTACCAGTTCCAAAGCACAAATAATGACATGGAGGAAAGACAATCAATTTATTGGACAATCCCTGTGGCTCCCTCTCTCCCTTACGTAGCCTAGAAGCACTCCAGTCCTAAAGGAGCTCTCATTAATACTAGTGATAGTATGCAAACTAACCTAAAAAACTGTTGTGTGAGTTCCTGATGTTTACAGCTCAATTCTCCTCACCAAAAGCTCTTTTTATTACAGCATAGATCAAGTGTTCTCTACCCCTGCCCCAGCTTCTCTATAGAAGTATAAATCAAGAAAGTAATAGACTCTCTCTCCTGAAGCACTTTCCTGGGTATCTAACCACACTTCAACCAAGCATTCCTCTCTGGGATGAGAGCTTGGGAGCCCTGTTTATGTTTTCATCTTCAATAAACTGTACTTCACACTTTAGTAGGCTCTGCTCCTATTCCTAGGTTTGCAAAGTTGTTTTTTTTTTTCCAATAAAGTTCATCTAAACCAGGGGTAGACAACCTTTTTATACTTACTGCCTACTTTTGTATCTCTGTTAGTAGTAAAATTTTCTAACCACCCACTGGTTCCACAGTAATGGTGATTAACTGTGTAAAGGGAAGTAACTTTATAAAATTTATAAAGCAAAGTAACAGGAAGTTAAAACATATAATAATAATTACTTACCAAGTACTTTATGTCAGATTTTCACTAAGTTTGGCAGAATAAATCTTTATAAAACAACTTACTATAGTTAAATCTATCTTTTTATTTATACTTTAGTTGCTCTGCTACCGCCCACCATGAAAGCTGGAACGTCCACTAGTGGGCGGTAGGGACCAGGTTGACTACCACTGATCTAGACCAACTTCTCATCTAAGGCAAGATCTCTGTTTACAGCATGTTCAATATATTTCTTAGCTCTTCAATAATTTTCTATTGCTTGTTTATTCATTGTCATTCACTACAACCAAATCATTAGATATCCACAAGTGCTCAGGAAAGCCCTGTGCTATTATACAGAAGTTGATATTACAGACATAATCCCACAGTATTCAAAATTTTCTGTGATCTGAGAGCAAACTATATATTTAGTCTCATCTCTCACTAGTGAAAAGAGACTAACATAATATAACATATATAGTTTGGATGTTATAGATTTAATTTTCATAGTTCTAAAAACCATACCAATAATATCATGAAGGAGGCATACATAAGGGTATCAACTTCTTATCCTAATTTTGTGAGCTTTCCTATGGACTGATTTCCAGTAGCTGCTTTGTTTTTCTGAAACTCAATTGCCAAAAAACAAACAAACAAACCACCTGAAGTTTTAAAGGTTATTTTTCTTATGTGTTATCATCTACCTAATAAGTGGCAAAACAATTCAGATATGCAGATACAGGTTTTTCTATTGCCAATGCCCTTGAGCTTCTTACTATATCATATAGTACCTGTGCCTATGCCTAGTGTAGAGTAGATGCTTGATAAATATTTTTGCAGAAGTGGATGAATAAGCAAATAAAATTAAAAAGACATCATTTTGTTATTTTAAAATTGATTTTTCTCTGAGGCTCTTGGAAAATTTTTCATTACATTCTGTACAAAAGAAATTATAGTAAACATATGTTCTCTGACAACTTCTGAGACATATGTTTGAAGGTCATTTTTCTATACATTTTTAGTGATCTCAGAAATTGTTCTCAAATTACACTATGTTCCCATCTTCTGTTTTTAATTAATGGATTGCCAACTACCTCAAAACATTAGCTTTAAAGTGGATAAAAATGCTTCTTGACTCACAGGTTGACTGAGCAGCAGAAGTGTGAAGGCAATGTAAGACCACTGATTAATTTTATTTACCGACTTAAGGGAAAAAATCATCACTTAATTTATAAGCCCTGACCTAGATGAAAAGCCCAAGAGTCACACTCTTGAGAATGCACACCAGTGTCTTCAGATTCGATTAGTGTGATTTTCCAAGACATAATCAAAGCTTCTAGCAAAGTGTCCAGCCACTGGAAACACAATCAATCATGCCAGGCTTCATAAACTTAATGCAAGTCTCCCAAGTGCATCATAGAAAGACATGAGGAAAACAACCACCCACACACACACACAAAATAGTAAAGCATTTCTAGGTAAACATTATTCACATGCAGAATTTAAAATTGCTTTTCTACTCAGTGGAAAACAATTTTACACTGACCATAAATAGTGGAGATTTGATATCTGAACAAATCTCCTTTGAAGATAACCCTTGACAAAGTAAAAGGCTAAAGAGGAAAAAATTCAAGAGATATATTGTCCTATTGGCATATAAATAATATTGTCAGTAACTTAACCACCACCCCCAAAGTACCTTTAAGAGCATCCCCTACAGGGAAATAAATTAAGCAAATGATTTTTCTGTTGTTACAGAGATCATTGGGAACAGGGCTGGAACTCTAACTAATGTCTCTGGACTCACAGTTCAGAACTTGGATCACTTTATCTTGCAAGGTTCTAGCATTGTTCTAGTCTGGGATGAATATAGAGCAAAGAATGTAAATTTCCTGATGTC
Source organism: Saccopteryx bilineata (assembly GCF_036850765.1). Classification (NCBI taxonomy): domain Eukaryota; kingdom Metazoa; phylum Chordata; class Mammalia; order Chiroptera; family Emballonuridae; genus Saccopteryx; species Saccopteryx bilineata. Next base: position 83,997,121 of record NC_089491.1, on the reverse strand, counting down.
AATTAACTTATATCTAAAATGATGTATTCTTAGATCTGGAAAGACACTTTACAGATAATTTACCCAAGAGTTGTAGATGAAAAAACTCAGGTCATATAAATACAAAGATTTATTTAAGTTTACATAGTTAGGCACAAAGTCTAATCTAAAATTCAGTTGTTTTGACTCTGCTCTTTTTTTCCCCACTTCACCATGATAACTCTTATGGCTAGGATAGAGTGTGGTGGTCCTGGCTCAGGCAGAACTGACACATGGATATATCTGCTGAGAGATGTGAAGTAGTACTGTTGACTCATATGTAGTTTGACGTAGTCACATCCACAGCTAAACTTCGATATTACAGTAACATATATCCAAAGAAAACATATTGCCAGAGGAGACTAAAGATTGCCTCCTCCTGACCACCCCAAATCAATTTCCTGTGTGAATAATGTATTAGGCACAATGAGCCAAAGTAAACAATAGGAACTGAAGGTTGAAGGACGAGCAATTTAGTAAGCAGTGGCCCAGACCACTTTGTTGAATGTGTATCATGTCTTAGAAATCCCCCAAACTACTTGAGAAAACATGAAGCTCTGAATGGGAACTGAACTCTTATTTTTCCACAAACAGTGACTAATATCATTAACATGACATTGCTTGTACCCACAACTACTAATCCTGGAGTAGTTTCAGTTCACCTGTTTAAATATCTAAAATAAAAGAAGGACACACTTAATAAAGAGTATGAATGACCTCAGAGATTCAGTCTCATGACATTAAAAAAAGTGGCTTCATCATGAGCTGAGAAAATCAGGGATGACCACAGTTATCAGAAAGACCAGTTTATATAATAAATTGAAAAAACTGAAGAGCAAGGCTGAATAATGAAACTTCAAAATCTCTATGATCTCTTTTGGATTCCTAGTAATATCAGTGAAATCTGACTTTCAACCTAGACTAGAAAAATATTCTAAATCTTCTAAAATTCTATATATAAGGCTCTTTCCTTAAAGCAGCATATGACATATAATTTCTAAAGTGAATTTAAATATCAAGACACCTTCTGAGATGATTAGAAAAGCCCTGAGGAATAATAACTGTCTAGTGATTGCATAAGATATATGAGTTAAATATTACTCAGTTATTTCTAGTCTGTCTGTAAAACAAGGTTTCTAAATTTAGAGATAATTCTCTATACAATGATGAGAAAAAATTTTATTTCTAGAAAAAAACCTGGAGATAATTTAATATCCTTATTTTTAGTCTGGAGTGGGTATCACAATCATACACAGAACTTTAGAAATAGCTATATGCCACTACATCCAAGGTCTCTGATTTATAAAAGCTCCATTGGTGATTTTGATATGAATCTCCAGTTGAGTAAGTTTTATTCAAGCTATAATATTCCCATCTTACTTGCTATAGCAAACAAGTAACTAGACATAGCTTGATATACCTTAAATGTACACCAATCCTATTTTTGCAGTTATAATCATTTGAGAATTTGCTCATATGCTAATTAATGTTCTATTTCCCTGTATTTTTTATATACTTATCTTAGATTACAGAAAAAGAAACACAGAAAAAGTCTATTCCTTCCACTACAAATCATTTCAGCTTTGAACATTTGCATATGTGAAATCTATAATTTTAAGAATTAAGACTAATTTATGTCAGAAATTATATTAGAACTCAAGTCTTCAAACATTAGTCCAGCACTCTATTCACTACATAGGCTGAATCCTAAAATTCTTCTCACTGCTAAAATACTAAGATATTTTACTATTTTTTATGGCTGTGGTTCTCAACCCTATAATACTCAATACCCATTTATATAAGTAATATTTTAACTCATTTTTACTTTCCCTAAATGAAATTCATGATAAAGCAATTTACTTACGCACATAACTTTTTTTCAAAGGCAATGTTAATTGTAATATAAAAAATATTTTAGAATACTGTGCATTTCAATGTAAATGTTTAGGCATAACTAGTCTTTATATTGAACTGTTTGCATGTATGTGTAGAACCACTAGGAATGTAACAGCTACATATGAAGCCTAACTCAGGTATGTTGTAATGTCATAAACATCTCTCCAGAGAGTGATATGCTTTCCTAAAATGATGAATAAATTTAGATAAAAAATAAAATAAAATACAACATTCTCAAATTTTCCCCATAGTTCCATTCCTGAAAAATTACTTATATTTAAACTCTGCAAAACTTTTTTGCATTTATGTAAAAGGGAATTTTTTTCTCAGCCCAAAAATTGAAAACAGGTGTTCTATATATGTTAATGTCACATGAAACATTCCAAAATTGTGAGAAAAGGAATACAATTTATCATTTAGTTCTCTTGAGCATTAATGTTATCAGGCCTCTCTAGTGCCACCCACTAAATGCTAGTAATGACATTTCTAATTATTAGAACAACAAATGCCATCCAACACATTTTCAAAATGTCCCAAGAGAAGGAAAGTATATATAAAATCACAGTATGTGTGATTATTAGAGATCTATTGATACTGATTTTGATATAAACTTAAATCAATACTCAGAAAAGAACTTAAATTTCAGCAAATACCTCTTTTGTCATTTGAGGAAATCTTACTCTGGACCTTTTGCAGCCAAAAGACACAAAGCACATTGGTGAAACTCAAGCTTCCTGACTCAAACCTCAATCCTCATCCTCAATAGTAACTTGTTGAAATCAGTTTGGATGTATGTGGCAAGTACTTGAGGAATTTTATTTTAAAAAAATGTTTAAACTATTTTTAAAATTTTTTGTTGAATTTATAAAAATTCCAAAAAATGTTTAACTATTGGAGTTTTACATATTTCTCATTTTTATGAGAGGAGATTATTATATTATATAGTACTTTATAAAGTGGGAATTTCACATTACTAGTATGATTATATATCCTGATTTACCTCTCATATTAGCATAAATATTGTTCATAGTATCAATTTTACCCCTCAGAATGTCCCTATTTTCATAATAAATTAATATTTATGATTAATATCGTTCATAGTATCCATTTTAACCCTCAGAATGTCCCTATTTTCATAATAAATTAATATTTATGATTAATTTATTATTAATATTGTTTTTTCTAAGACTTATTGAATGGTTTTACTAATTGACAAAAACTGATTAAAAATCATTCTGATGACTATGAATTGCCTCCCCTTTAATTTGCTGCATTCTATCAATTTATCCCCTTAAAATCTGGTCGTGTTCTCTAAACTATAAGTTGCAAAAATTAAAGTGGTTGGTAACCCTTAGGTTAGAGAATTCTTTCATTTGAGCTAATTGATCAGTAGAATTTATATTAGAAAACATAGTAGCACAGCTGGCCAGGGTTATTTATTCTACATCTGGTTCAGAGGCTCAACATTTCTTCATGATTAGCTAAAAAGAAGGTTCTATTGGTCATGAGCTAAATGCAAAAATCATATATATCATATAATAAGATATGGAAGGTGCTGGTAAGGGAACATTGTGGATGGAATATAACCTAAAATAAACACCTATGAAGCATAGGAAAGGAAGGACCAAAAAAAACTATCCTTCATGAATTCATTATGTATGATCATGTTATTATTATGAATTTAAATTATGATATTATCATATTATTGTTTCCAAGTTCAACTTTCAGAATGTATCTTTATCTGGGTCTCACATTTGCTAAACTGAAGGAGGCAAAATGATTTCCATCCCACCATGCCTCTTCTATTTGATACAAAGGACTTTAGAAGCCTAAATATACATGGCATGTGATTTAGCCTTCAATTGCTACTATATAAAGTTAACACAAACATTAATTTAAGTAATATAAATGTATTATCTTACAGTTCCAGAGGTCAATATGATGTCACTGGACTAGGATCAAAGTGTCAATGAGCTTTATTCTTTCTGGAGATTCTTTCGAGTCATACATTTTCTTGTGTTTTCCAAACTCTAGATGTAACATGCATTCTTTATTTAATGGCCCTCTTCCTCTCTTCAAAACTAGCAATTTTCATATTGCATTCTCTGACCATTCTATAGTGACATCTTCCTCTGCCTACAGCTAGGAAAGATCCTCTGCTTTCAAGAGTTCATGTGATTAGATTGGACCACACAATGCAGAATAATGTCCCCACTCAAGATCTTAAACTTTAGTTACATCTGCTCAGCAGCTCTGACTATGTATGGTAACATATTCACAGGTTCTGGGATTAGGATGTGAACATCTTTGTGGCTATAATAATATTAAACTGAAAAGCAAGTCAAATAATCTAGATAGAAGTACTTTCTTAAATGATACAAAAAAAAAGAAAAACAAAACAAAATCTAAACAAGAAAACATGTCACACAAATGACAGCTCCTTCAACCAAAATGCTTATATTATATGTCTTCATATTCACAGCTCTTGTCAGTCTTCTGGCATCTCCAGTGCTTCCTCAGTCTTGCACATCCTTTGTATCTCAGAACTAGTTAAATCTTTTTGTATAGTTACATATATTTTAAGTAATTCCAGGATCCTAGAGGAAGCTGTGGGATTAGGTTTATTTTTATGCTGCATATTCACAGGTATTAGTTTTACAAAGAAAATTGCAGTGTATTCTACAAATTTATAGAGAGCCCAGAGTATTGGCTGAAACATGTCATTCAGAACCAGACTCTACCAGTTTGAGTTATAGCTCAAACCTCTTATCCACTTTGTGAACCTGTTAACCTACTCAGTCTTAGTTTTTTTCATCTGTAGAAAAAAATCACACAGTTGTTAGACAGATTACGTGAAAACACAGTATCTGAATGTGGTATATGATGTGCTGGGAAATGTACTTTGAAAATATTATCATATATTTTACAACCCAGAATATATGTATTTTATTAAACTATGAAATACTCATGTTTGACCTTAGGGTAATTTTCTACAAGGTCTAAATAACATACTGATTTGGTTTAACATATCATAAAGTATGTTAATGACTTTAAACCAAAAATGTATTTCTTTTTAAATATAAATTTTTATTAAAATATATACCATATTTCCACATGTATAAGACAAACCCTTTTTTGAAAAAGTTGGGGTCTAAAAACTGGGTGCATCTTATAGAGTGGTTGTAGTTTTTTACTTGCATTTTCCACTTTTTCAGGCTTGTTTTTGTGCTCACTGTTGAAGACAGTTATTTGTCATCAGACACAGATGAGGACAAGCTAATGGATGGGAGTTTTGACAATGATGAGCTGTATAAATCTTATGATGAATAAAACTTGAATTCAATAACTTTATGTAATACATCTTTTTTTCAAATTTCAGGCCCCAATATTAAGGTGCATCTTATACATGGGAGCGTCTTATACATGGAGAAATACGGTACTTGTGGCTTAAAATAAATAACAAGAAATTGAGTCTCTTTCACGTATTTTAACATCCATCCCTTCCTATTTGGTGTAAAAGCTAAGGCTTACTCTAGCCCATGCCTTCTGTTACTTTTACCTGAAATATTAAAATATATTTCTAATTTGTCTGTATCTCTAGGTTACTTTATAAAATAATAGTGTGTTACCATGACCTCATGGTCTTATATCCTCGACTGTTGCATCCAAGCTCTTGGCTAGTTGACATACTTTCTTGGTTAAAAAATTACTTCATCAATACGAATACTAAATTAAACTGGAGTATGAAATAAACACTGAAACTTACACTTTCTCCAAAATAAGAGACTTCACAAAAATTCTCTCAAACATTTGATAACAATTTTATAGAATCATAGAACACTGGAGATGTAATAACCAAAAAAAATTATCTAATACAAACTTACTTTAAACATGTAAAAAGCAAAGCCAGAAGAGAGATGTAACTTAGTTAACTAAAGCTACACACTAAAGCTAGAATTAGAACCAAAGCATCTTAGCCTTAGTAAGGGTTCTTAAGCTCTTACACACTTTTCTTTTGTTGGGAAAATCAATTTATCTGTCTATACTTAATACCAGTATGTCAAGTTAAGGTTCAACTCAGAATATTTCCTTTAGGTGCCTAAATTAAGTTATTAACCTGGGAAAATGGAGCCATATCACCGTGTGTGTGTGTGTGTGTGTGTGTGTGTGTGTGTGTGTGTGTTTTCAGTCTTCAGTATTATTTTGTATTAAATAAAAAAACAAGTTTGAAATACCCACTGAAATAGCCATATCTCTCTCCCATTGACTAGTGATCCATCCTAGGTCATATTAAGACTTTATTGTTCAATATAGATCACCAAAATTGAAGTTTATTGGAATTTTAATGATTGAACATCTCTAATCTGTGTGTGGAAGACCAACACAATACCAAATTAATACATTAGAAGAAACAATTAAAAAGAAATTGAATGTAGTAAATGATCATGTATTCTGATGAGAGTCAAGCATTTAAGTATTTGGGTCAATTTATTTCTTTTTTCTTTTATTATGTTATTCTACTTTCTACTTCATGACAACTCAAATTTATATTATTTTATTTTATTGAATTTATTGGTGCAATGTTGGTTAATAAAACCACACAGGTGTTTAGTGTACAACTCAATAAAACATCATCTGCATACTGCATTGTGCACTCACCACACAAAATCAAGTCTCTTTCCATCCCCATTAATTCTTCCTTTGCTCACCTTTACCTCCCTAAACCTTCCTTTCTCTCTGGCTATTATTATACTCTTGTGTATATATAGTATATATTGATTACTACTTTTAACTTTTTCATCCAATCCCTCAACCCCCCATCCCCTCTGACAACTGTCAGTCTATTCTGTGTATCTGTGCTTCTGTTTTTATTTTGTTTGTTAAATTTTGTTGGTTAGATTCCACATATAAGTGAGATCATATGGTATTCGTGTTTTTCTAACAGGCTTATTTGACTTAACATAATAATCTCCAGGTCCAACCATGTTGTCTTAAAAGGTAAAATTTCTCTCTCTCTCTCTTTTTTTTTTTTTTTTTTGTATTTTTCTGAAGTTGGAAACGGGGAGGCAGTCAAACAGACTCTTGCATGTGCCCGACCGGATGCACCCAGCATGCCCACCAGGGGGAGATGCTCTGCCCATCTGGGGCATTGCTCTGTTGCAACTAGAGCCATTCTAGCACCTGAGGCAGAGGCCACAGAGCCATCCTCGGTGCCTGGGCCAACTTTGCTCCAATGGAGCCTTGGCTGTGGGAGGAGAAGAGAAAGACATAGAGAGGAAGGAGAGGGGGAAGGGTGGAGAAGCAGATGGGTGCTTCTCCTGTGTGCTCTGGCTGGAAATCTAACCCAGGACTCCTGCACACCAGGCCGATGCTCTACCACTGAACCAACCGGCCAGGGCTTCTCTCTTTTTTATAGCTGTGTAGTATTCCACTGTGTAAATGAATCACAATATTTTTTAATCCACTCATCTACTGATGGCACTATGGCTGTTTTCAGATCTTGGTTATTATAAATAATGCTATCACAAATATAGGAGCATATCTATTCTTTTGAATTAGTGTTTTGGGTTTCTTTGGATATATTCTCAGAAGTAGTATAAAATTTATATCTTATTTTATAATATAAATATATGAATATAATACATTTAGTAAAATATGATCAAACTCTATAAATAATCAACACAAACACATATAAAACTCTCTAAGATGAATTTCATTTCAACTGCTAGGTGATTTTATATTGAACATATGGCAGATATGACAGTCTTAAAGTGTCATTATGTCATTCAAACAGAGAAAAATACATGACAGTCAGTATGATCACAAAATTTATTTTAATCCTAAGAAACAGAAGATAGTTTGTCAGGAAAGGCAAAGGTAGACAGAGATTGGGGAGGAAGAAAAAGTAAGTTAAGCATGATTACAATAATAATCAGAGGATTGAAAAAGCAAGAAATAGAACTAAGAGTAATCATCTGGAAAGAGAAAGAAGACTGTGTAAAGCTATGTGAACTTAGTGATCAGTTCAGTAGACAGTAATAAAAATGAATAAGCATAGGAAAAAAAAATCCAGATTTAAAAGTATAAATGAAAAAAATAGGAATTAATTCCTAGAAACAATAATAAAATATCAAGAACAGAAACACCACAATAATTCAAAACAGAATTCGTTTTGTTCAGAATTTTCTACAAAGAAAAAAGAACAACCTTTATTGTGCTTAGTCTCAGCCTTCCAATATGATATAAATACTCTCATGCCCAGGATTAAAAAATATATCGTGAAGACCAATGAAAATATAGTTTTCTTATTACATGTTACTTTTTCTCAAAAGTATGTATCACTTCTATTAGTATTAATTAAACTAAATATTTTTAAGATTATTACAAATGTCAATTAAAGCAATTTGCTATTTCCTACTGTACCTTGCTGAACGTGCAATTAAGGTACAATAGGTATTTGCTCATCTTGATAAATGAGTCTTTGATTAATGTTTAAACGCAATAAGTAGCTAAGTAGCAGAGAACCAAAATGGCAAAGTTTTATCAACAAAGAAAAAAAATAAGAGTGGGAGGAGAAAAAGGGTTAGCAAGAAGGAATTTTGGGAAAATGATAAATTGCTCTGGATTTTGATAGTGGTACTTACAAGGCCTCAAATAGTTGTCAAAACTCTTAAGACTTGTACATTAAAAGAGTAAATTTTAATGTACATAAATTATAAAATAAATATTAGGAAAATGATACTTGAAAAATCTCAGTATTTATAAATTAAATAATATACTTGATAGTAAACCATAGTTAATAAAATATAAGGGAAATTATAAAATATTTTCAATTGAAAAATAATAGAAATATAATATATCAAGATTTTTGAAGCACAGTTAATATTTAGAGGCATATTTACTGCCTTAAATTTTTGTTTTAAAATGAAATATATAAATTATTTAAGAAGTTATAAAATGTAGAGTAAAATTGAAACTTAATAAAAAAGATAAAAGAAATAATAAAGATCAGAGCTGAAATCAATATAATAAAAAATGGACAAATAGAGAAAAATCAATGACACCTAAAGCTGGTTCTTTAAAAGGATCAATAAAATTGATAATTATTTAGCTAGACTGAGAAAAAAATTACACTAAAACTTAAAACATTTTATGAATATATTTTATAATGTAATTTAAATGTTATATGATATAAATACATCTTGTGTTTTAAAAGAAAAAACTTTACAGGCATAATTTGATCATATATAATTTGTAAATTGCACTGAGATTCACCCCAGAATGTTAACGTTAGAAGAAGACATAATATTTAATTATTTAAACATATACCAAAAATGTATGGATATTTCCTTAACATTATAAACAATATATATTAAACCAAAACTCCACCTTAAGACCGAATGATATTCCAGATATATTAACATATACACTTTACAAAATTTTACTCATCTTTCAAGATTTATCTTATATAATTTCTATAATTATATATTTTTTCTATATTGCTTGGCATTCTCCAAAAATTTGGTATTACTTTATAATAATATGATCATCTTCTATTTTAATATTTTCATTCTGTCTTCTATATTTAAATATAAACCCCTTAAAATTGAAACTTTTTAAAAATAATTTTGGATTATAGAGTCTAGTCCATATTAAGTGCTTAACATGGACTTTAGATTTTAAGACAAGAATATTATTTTACTTTATATCCTTAAAGGTGATAATTAATCTTCCCATTTTAAAGGCCAAGATATAAAACTTTATAGAAGTTTAATAACTTGCTCCAACTTACTCAGCTTAATATAATTGTAACTCAATTTTAGATACTTAGACAAGTCAAGTACTCTTACTTGAAAAATATACTGTACTAGGTATTACTGATGCTGTAACAAATTTAAAAACTCAGTGGTTTAAAACCATACAAATGTATCGTCTACATTTTTGATGTCAGAATTCCCAAATGAATCCTGCTCAGATAAACTCAAAGTTTGACAGGATTTCATTTCTCTTTGAAAACTAAAAAAAAAAAAGATTACATTCTCTTACTTTTTTCACCTTCTAGAAGCTTCTCAAATTCCTTAGATTGTGTCATTTTTCTATTTCAAAGGCTGCAATTGCTGGACACAACCTTCTCACGTGGTACCTCTCTGATTCTGATGCCTCGGTTTCTTTTTCATATTTCAGAACCTTTGCGATGACATTGGGACCACCCAGACAATCCAAGATAATCTCTGCAATTCAAGGTTACTTCATTAGTAACTTTAATCCTCCCTTATTATGTAAATTAATATGTAGACAGGGTCTGAGGATTAAGATGTGGATACTTAGAGTGGATATAATTCTGCCTATCACATACACCTTCTTAACATGATCTACTTAACCTTTATAAATTAATGAGGAAAAAATCTGGGATGTGGAAACATTCCTAAAACTTTGAAATAATGTAAATATATAATATTTTAAGTTATAAACTATGTATAATAAAATATATATATAAGATTCTTAAGAAAAATTATATTTTTACAGGACTCATTATTCTACAGAATTAGTACTAAATTAAGTAGAAAGGAAAAACAATAAAATGTTCTTAAATTTAAAATAATAAGCAGTTGCTAAGAAGAGACTTTATAGTGTATGGTACTCCTCAATCTAGTCTCTGGAAACCCTAGTATTTCATGAGCTATGCAGAGGCTTTCTGCTCTTAAAACTGAATAAAAACAACCCTTTTTTTAATTTTCAGAAGGGAAAAGTAAGTTACTTGGAGATACTTTTTTTTCAATTAAAATTTTTCTCCCTAAAAAAGCCTTTGCATCTGCTCCTCCAATTCTTTTAGAAGGATTAACATACAATGAGATTTCCCCCCTAAGTAATTAGGGGGGAAATGCTTTATAAACAACAGTAAAATCTACTACTAGAAGCAGAAAGTCTTCCTTAGCTTAACATCTTGTCTCTCTTACTGTTACATCTTTGTAGAAATTTCCTATAACAGTTTAGAGAAAGAATAAAAAGAAGCCCTATAATGTGTCTCTTCATATAAATATTATTCAGGTGGTTTAAAATTATATTATCAGAAATGCTCAATATGCATAAGATGTGGGAAACGGGTAAATTTTAGAAGCTCCAAGATAAATACAGAGGCAGACAAGAACACTCAAGTAGTGTGGCAATTATAGAATGTAAGCTTCTAGAAGTTTGCACACTGCCATTTCCTATTCAGCACCAGGGTATCAAAGCTGAGACAGTATTGCAAAACAAATAGACAGGTAAAGCCAAAACTGTCCTTTCCATGGTCTATATGTAAGAGACCAAAAAGTCTTTGCATAAATGGAAAAAAAGGTTTGAAGTTTTAACAAAATTCACCAGACCCAGAAGGGAAAAGCTTCCTCTTGTGAGAACTCCCAGCTCAAAAGCCAGTGATACTAGATCGCTGGGCTCCACAAAGAGAACCTCATGTTTATCCGAACAGCTAGGAACTGCCCGTTGCAGTACAGCAAGCATCAGGCCCAAAGCAGACCACATCTACAATGAGTATGGAAAGAACAACAGGATGACCAGAGGTCGCCATCTCCCATGCTGCCGCAACATCATTAGCCTTCTTTTCCTTAGGTAAGCAAGCGCTTCCTGGCAATGGAGCAAATCTGAAAGAACAAGTCCTTTTTCTTATGTACCCAAGAGTTTGGGTTACAGAGAAAGTCAATAACATTGTTGATTACAGTAAGATCATAATAAGAAATCATTTCTTTCTCTGTGACTCAGTGGATAAAGAAAACCAGAGCAATTGCAGACAATATAATGAACCTACATATTTATTCTATGTAAAAATTACTATTTATGCTTAATTAATAGAAATGAATCTACCCCACCAGTGTTCATGTGGACATTTAGCCTATCATGGTTCTCAATAAGAACTGGTACTGCCTCCCTAGAAGGTACGAAAAATTATTTAAGAAATGTTTTTGCTTCTCACAATGACTAAGAAGTGCTAGAGCATTAAGTGAATGGGAGCCAAGGTTGCTGGATGTGAAACACTGAGAAGCAACATTCTGTACTTAAATAAGGCATTGTCTTATCCCAATTGCCAACAGAATCCCCACTTAGGAACACTAAATAATAGAAATGCTATAGTAACAGATATAAGACAGAAAAATTGTGAAAGAGAGGGAAATAATATAAAAAATAGTGGGGAAAAAAGGGAGATGGATGCATACCGATATTGCTTAAAGATAAATACTGAAAAGTCTACAGAGAATTATTTAAAAACACCAAAACTACAAAGCACTCTTTTAAAATGTTTCCTCACTATTGCTAAATTTTTATTTGTAAGCAAATGGCTCTCTTAAAGTCACATAAAAGCTCTGATTTGTGCTGCGGAGCACTGAGGGCAAAGGTGGCAGTAAGCACAGGGGGAGAAGGCTTAGAGGGGCAGTTGGTGAAGATGGTGAAGGCAGTTCAATTTAGCCTCCCTCTGTAAAATTTAAAATCCGAGTAAAGATGCTAGCCTTCTGACTTTCATGCGAACCAGGTGGAGGTTAAATTTATAAATAATAATTTTATGGCTTCTCCAAGGCAAAAGATGGGGTAAAGGTCAGTAAGAGACCTTAAATCTCATTCAGGAATTTTCATTCTTTGAGCCAAAATATATAAAGAAAGTCTGTGGAGATTTTTTTACTTCCCTTTCTAAACATGTTTAGAGTGGTTCTTCATAATTTGAGACTGACATCTACTTCAGAATCTCCCATGTAATGGACTTCTCTCTCTCTCAACTTTATATATTCAACTAGCAACAGTATCAGTTGAATGTAAGAAACTCAGTTCCATACAGCACATTCTAGATATATGCCATATTTGCTATAATGCTCATCAAATATACATATATTGCTCTCTAATAAGTACAAACCCATACAAAAGAGTTTAACCCTACCTTCTCAACCAGCCTTGCCAATCAATTTTAGTTAATTATAAAAAGAATAAACACTAAATTTAGGGAGAAACAAAAAAAGAGATGTTCATTCTTTGTACTGAGATAAAACAGCCCTATTAGGTTAAATTCTTGATTTCCTTGTGGTTTCTCTAATTAGTCTTTATAACTCTGCATCAAACTTGAACTACTTTTATTTCCTACAAGGTGTTGTTTGTACATTAAAAACAATTGCAACAACTGCAAAAATAAACACTAACTCATGTAACAAAGACTTTAAAGAAATAAAGATAAAAAGAAATAGTGTGTATAAAGACTGAACATATTTTGATTCTTGTGTTTCATTTCTTTCCTGTTTCCTTGGAGTTTATGCAGGATCTTAGAGAACATTAATAGTAAAAACTTGCATTTGTCAGCATAGAAATGTAAAAATATTGAAAGGCAGGACCAACTACCTTGGAAGTAAACTAAGTAATTGGGTCTAGCAAATTTAAACTCTGTTAGTCAATTTGCTGTGTTTCAACTCATTTGACTGAAATCTCCTAATTATTTTTAAAAATTTTTATTAAAATTGATTTTGAGAGAGAGAGAAACATCAACTTGTTGTCCCACCTATTTATGTATTCATTGGTTGATTCTTTATTTGCATTGATCAGGGATCAGACCTGCAACCTTGACGTATCAGTATGATGTGCTAACTGGGCTACCCAGCCAGGGTATTTTTAAACTAATTATTGCTTCTTCATATTATATATATGAGAAAAGAACATGTTAAAACAAATTTTATCCCTTGATAAAGAGTATCACTTGACCAGGCAGTGGGTGGCACAGTCGATAGAGCGTTGGACTGAGATGCGGAGGACACAAGTTCGAGACCCCGAGGTTGCCAGCTTGAGTGCGTGCTCATCTGGTTTGAGCAGAGCTCACCAGCTTGGACCCAAGGTTTCTGGCTTGAGCAAGGGGGTACTCGGTCTGCTGAAGGCCCACGGTCAAGGCACATATGAAAAGGCAATCAATGAACAACTAAGGTGTCATAACGAAAAACTGATGATTGATGCTTCTCATCTATCTCCATTCCTGTCAGTCCCTGTCTCTCTCTTTGACTCTCTCTCTGTGGAAGAAGAAAAAAATAAATTAAATAAAAACTTTATTTAAAAAAAGAGAGAGTGTGTTGACATATGAGAAATTTGATCATCAGAGTTTTCTGCTGAAAATTTAAGGCTTAGAAAATTCAAATATATTTATGAAGCCATAACACGTATTCATGTATTGTCACGAGTCTTTAACTTAGAAACAATTTTGGAATTAAAGATAAAATTAATGTCGTTTGTATTTTTGTGACCCTGTATAGCTCAGCCTGTACATTAATCCAGAAATAAAATATTCATTTCTTTCTTGAATGTCCATGCAGAGTTAAGCTGTAGAAGAAGACGTGTGGATTCTGTTGTAATCCAGAAAAATTTTATTTGTTCTGCTACTGTTCGCATAATTTAGGTGGATGACCAACACTCCTGTCACCAAACAGCCCATGAGAGGGAAAAGAGAGAAAGACAATAGAATGTAAAGTGTATTCCTTTTGGAAACTTATAATTTGGAATTTAGACATATCACATAACTAACATCCCATTGGCTAGAGTTTAGCCAAATGTCCAAACCTAGCTTACCAGGAAGGCTGGAAAGCATAGTGCTGAGCCAAGCATTCATGTGACCAGGGAGAACTTAGTCAGTTAGTGAAGGGAATATAAAGCAACTTTGAATCCTGGGAGATAACAACAGTCTTTGACATGAGAGTGATTGCTCTGTGTGGGAAGACTAGAGACTTGAAGCCTACAGTTAAAGAGAGAATTGCTTTCACTGCATATTCTGTATTTCCATGTTGCATCGTGTATATTACTTATTATATTATCAATTTTATTTATGTGCATTTTTATTCCACTAATTAGTACACTCAAAAATTGTGTTTAAAAAAACATTTAAAAGAGATTTTTAAAGAGTTAAAAGTAAATAAAAACATAGAAAGGCTTTTCCCAGTGAGTTTTGCATTCTTTTTTTGTTTGTTTTGTATTTTTCTGAAGCTGGAAACGGGGAGAGACAGTCAGATAGACTCCCGCATGCGCCCCACCGGGATCCACCCCGCACGCCCACCAGGGGTGACGCTCTGCTGCGACCAGAGCCACTCTAGCGCCTGGGGCAGAGGCCAAGGAGCCATCCCCAGTGCCCGGGCCATCTTTGCTCCAATGGAGCTTTGGCTGTGGGAGGGGAAGAGAGAGACAGAGAGGAAGGAGGGGGGATGGAGAAGCAAATGGGCGCTTCTCCTATGTGCTCTGGCCGGGAATCGAACCCGGGTCCCCCGCACGCCAGGCCGACGCTCTACCGCTGAGCCAACCGGCCAGGGCCTGAGTTTTGCATTCTTGATACTAGATGAAGCTTGATCTTTATCCCTAAAATATGCATACTCACATTCATATGATTTACAATATATATTTACACACTTTAATTTTTGACTAGTGTATTTAAGAACACAATCTGGAGTCAGACTGCTAAGTTCTAAAACTGGTATGACTGTAGTAACTACTAGCAGTACAACTTAAGGCAGGTTACTATTTTCAGTCTAGCATCCTTACCTGTGAAAAGGGTTAATAACAATAGTACCTTCTTCAATAAGTGTTATGAAGATTGTATGGTTAAATAAACATAAAGCATTTATGACAGGTATTATTGTTTGTTATTATTATTGATTGTTATCAATTGTTAATAAAAGATATTACAGCAAACACAGATAATCATCTGCCCGATAATAATTTTCCCTTCCTTACTTATTCACAACCTCAATTTTATTCTATATGACAGTGTAGGCCATTAGAAATACTGACCATAGGCTGCCATAGGCTGCCCTTGTTGTTACACATAAATATTTTGTACCAACTAGCTAATAAGATGAAAGCAGAAGACACTCAGTAGATCAGCCAGTTGTTAAGATGTTGGCACCTGCCTTGAAGTTAAAAATATAATATTTTTTAAAACCTGGTAAACATTAGAAAACAGAAAAATTTATAAATCTAGAATAAATTCTCTGGCCATCCTGTTTTTGTTTTACTGAAATTTTAATATTTACATTGTGGCTTATAAAAATAACATGCTTCTCATAAATTTAGAGATTGTGTCTATAGAATATCTACAATATAGTAAAATGTTCTTTCATTTTATAGGTCAATAATACATAAGTCATTTAGGGTTTTATTTACCTTAAACTTTACTGGGTTCTCTTTGAAAGCAAACCATTCTTGGTTTCCAAAAGCAGTAAATTCTCATTCAAATTCAATATCTACCAATAAAACAGGACCAGCATCATGCTTACTATTATTTTTTTCAGGTAAACATAAAACTTGTTTATTTTTTTTATTTTATTTCGAAAATGACATTTCGCCCTGGGCAGTTGGCTCAGTGGTAGAGAGTCGGCCTGGCGTGCAGGAGTCCCGGGTTCGATTCCCAGCCAAGGCACACAGGAGAAGCGCCCATCTGCTTCTCCACCCCTCCCCCTCTCCTTCCTCTCTGTCTCTCTCTTCCCCTCCCACAGCCAAGTCTCCATTAGAGCAAAGTCTGCCCGGGTGCTGAGGATGGCTCCATGGCCTCTGCCTCAGGTGCTAGAATGGCTCTGATTGCGGCAGAGCGACACCCCAAGATGGGCAGAGCATCGCCCCCTTGTGGATATGCCGGGTGGATCCAGGTTGGGCGCATGCGGGAGCCTGTCTGACTGCCTCCCCATTTCCAGCTTTGGAAAAATACAAAAAAAAAATAATTAATCAATAACATTTGTTTCTTTAGTGAACTGTATTGCTATTAATGCTGTCTGTTAAATATCTGTTACATGTTATAAGTTAATATTCCTAGACAAAAGCCTTATGCTCATCAGTAAATTAAGTCAAAGATTTGACTTAGGAAATAGAATCAGTGGGGAATGTTGTAAAGTGCCAAAAGCTACATAATTAATATTAATATTTTAAGAAATTTAAAGAACATTTTATTAATTTGGGCTATGTGTGCAGAAAGATTTTGTGTGATTTCTGTGCTGTGTGATTAGCATCAAAACTAAGATGGACAATGGCATTGTGTTGTAAATGCAGAAGAGGAAGGAGACTTGGATTCCCTGACCTTCCCCCATACCTACGGGAGGAGGGGTGAATAGCTAGCCAGATACAGGAAGAAAAAAGATTAAATTAAAATCTTTTCTTATACTAATGAACCATTTGCAGGTATCTGTCTCTATGGAAACTACCCCTCCCCTCCTTAAAGCATGTAGTTAATGTATTTATCTCTAAACAGAAGGTATTATCGTATGCCGTGATGTCAGGTTTTTTTCCCCTCCCATGTATAATTAAGAGTATATAAACAGCCTCTGAACTATTTTTGGGGTCTGCACAATTTGAGTCTGTTGCCCCGTGTCAGCCATATGCGGCTGGCATATTTAATAAATTTCCTCCTTTAATAAAACTTTTCAAAACTTTAAAAATAAATAAATAAATAAAAAGGTAAATTTGATCAATAAGTATATAAATTTCAGGTAAACATTTTTATAGCATTTAAACTATTGATTATATTGTGTACCCATCACCCAAACTCAAGTTATTTTCCATCACTGTATCTTTGTCCCTCTCTACTCCCTTCCCCTACCCCCTCCTGCACATCCTCATCCCTCTGATAACCACTTCATTTTTATCTTTGTCCATGATAATCAGTTCTATATCCCACCTATGTTTCCATATAGTTCTTAATTTTTTCTAATTTACTTATTTCACTCAGTAGAATGTTCTCAAGGTCCATCCATGTTGTTGTAAATGACAGTATGTCATTGTTTCTTATGGTGAGTAGTATTCCATTGTATATATGTAACACTTTTTCTTTATGCAAGCCTCTATCAAAGGATTCTTTAGTTGTTTTCATGTCTTGGCCACGGTAAATAATGATGCAATGAACATGTGGTGCCTGTGACTTTACATATCAATGTCTTGAGCTTTTGGGGTAGATACCCAGTAGAAATATTACTGAGTCATATGGTAGTTCTAGTCTTAGTTTTTTAAGGAACTACCATACTTTCTTCCATAATGGTTGTACTAGTTTTTATTCCCACCAGCAGCAAATAAGGGTTACTTCTTTTCCACAACCTCTTCAATACTTATTACCTGTCTTGTTTGACAACAGCCAATCTAACAGGTGTGAGGTGATATCTCATTGTAGTTTTGAATTGCATTTCTCTTCTACCTAGTGAAGATGAGCATTTTTTTTTTATATATTTGTTAGCCATTTGTATGTCCTATGGGGGGAGTGTCTGTTCATGTCCTCTTCCCATTGCTTAATTGATTTGTTTGCTTGTTTGTTCCTGAGCTCTGTGAGTGCTTTATATATTTTAGATATTAATCCTTTAACAGGTTGTTTTTTGTAAATATCATCTCCCATTTGGTTGGCTGCCTTTTTGTTATGTTGTTAGTTTCTTTTGCTGTGCAGAAGATTTTTAGTTTGATCTAGTACCATTTATTTATTTTTTCCTTTACTTCCCTTGTCTTTGGGGTCAAATTCATAAATTGTTCTCTGTGGCCAAGATCCATTAGTTAGTACCTATAATTTTTTCTATGTGATTTATTGTTTCAGATCTTATATTTAAGTGCTTGATCCATTTTGATTTAATGTTTGTGCAAGAGGACAAACTTGTAGTCAAGTTTCTTTCTTTTACATGTGCTTTCCAATTTTCCCAGCACCATCTATTGAAGCGGTTTTCTTTTCTCCATTGTGCATTTTGGCTCCTTTGTTGAAGATTATTTGTCCATATACAGTACATATGGTTTTATTTCTGGGCTTTTGATTCTGTTCTATTGGTCTGTATGTCTGTTTTTCTGCCAATACCATGTTGCTTTGATTATCATGGCTTTACAGTATAATATGAAGTCAAGTAGTCTGGGTTCATTCTTTTCTCTCAGTTTTCCTTTGGAAATTTGGGGATTTTTTATGGTTCCATACAAACCTGGTAATTTTTTGTTCTATTTGTTTAAAAAATGACATTGGGATTTCAATGGGCATTGCATTAAATTTGTATATCGCTTTGGGTAATATGAACATTTTAACTATGTCTATTCTTCTAACCCATGAACATTGAATATTTTTACATTTTATTGTGTCTTTTTCAATTTCTTTCAATAATGCTTTGTAGTTTTCAGTATATAGGTCCTCTACATCCTTTGTTAAGTCTATCCCTAGGTATTTTATTTCTTTGTGTTGTTGTTATTGACATTCTAAAAAAATACTTTTTAGTTCATTTTCTAAAGTTTCATTTTTGGCATATAGGAAAGCAATAGATACATATTGATTTTGCATCCTGCAAACTTACCATATTGGTTTATTGTTTCTAGTAGTTTTTCAGTGGAGCCTTTGAGGTTTTCTATATATAGGATCATATCATTGGCAAAAAAGTGATACCTTTACATCTCTTTCCCCAACATTTCATTCTTATTTTTCTTGACTGACTCAACTTAGCATTTTTTAAAGGAAATTTTATGCTAAATTAAAGGATATTATAATTTATATATTCAAAAGAAAAAAAAAGAAGAGACACGGCTTTCTTACCTTGAAGGTCATCTCATAGTACATGATGGTTGCCAGCCCTCTGGTTATTTGCTCTTTTCCAGGAAGCATAAAAGAGAGAGGCAGCAACCCTCCCTTTTAAGATGCTCCCCATAAATTAGGCACACTACTATTAAAATTTCCCTTAGCCATTCTAACTGCAAAGGAGGCCAGAAAATAAATTGTGTACATAAACATGTACCAACCAAATATTAGAGCTTCTATTGCTGTGGAAATTTTTTTAATTGATACACATTATAATGTTGGTGACCTCCTTATCGCTAACATCAATTTTTTCCTCCAGTCTTTCCTGTACACTGCAATCTGAAATATCCTTCTCACATAGCTTAACTTTAATGTTTCAAAAATAGTGCAAAATCATTATCTTTATATATATTTCTCTTATTTTTTGTCTTGTCTTGTGAAGTAAATATATACATACTTTATTACTATAATATGTCAAAAATATAATTTTATTTATTTTTAATAAAAGCCTGGCCCTGACTGGTTATCTCAGTGTTATAGTGTCAGACAGGCATGTGGATGTCCCAGGTTTGATTCCAGGTCAGGGCATGCAGGAAAAATGACCATCTGCTTCTCCACCATTCCCCTTCTCCCTTCTCTCTCTCTCTCTTCCCTTTCTACAGCCATAGCTCAGTTGGATCAAGTTGGCCCCAGGCTCGCCTCAGGCACTAAAATAGTTTGATTGTCAAGCAATGGGCCAAGATGGGCAGAACATCATCCCACAGGGGGCTTGCCAGGTAGATTCCAGTTGAGGCACATGCAGAAATCTGTCTCTCTGCCTTCCCACTTCTCACTTAGGAAAAAATAATAATAAAAGCATTATCCTGTTTTTCAACTCCCTTCCCCTGATAATAAAAAAAAATCCTAAAACTTTATTAATTAGTGTAATTCAGTTTAATTCAGTCTCTTTTGTGGAAACAGTAAGATAATTTATACTTCATAGTCTAAAATAGACTTAAATTAAGGGAAAAGATACACCATCATGTAAGGGAAACAGGTAGTTGTGTTTGATGTTGTTATTATCCATCTTTGCTTTTTCATTACTCTAGTATTTGGGCATTAATTTCTGTCCTTGTAATATCCACCATAGTGTCTGCAGCTGGTATAAATCATTAGCCTTGATCCTGGCATGGGCAATGCCTAATGACTGTTCCCAAGGCACATGGCCACCTTTCTTGTTGATCAGGTCTTCACCTTCTATTTTGCTGGCACTATAGATCCCCTGAAGCCAGGCAGTTATTCCAATTTAATACATTTAAACCTATTTTCTCTCTGAAAATGGCTTATAGTATAAGCCTATTTTTAGACCTCCTGGAATTTTATTTTTAATTTATAAGTAGAGGCTTTGGAATATAGAAATCCCTCTTCTCTCTCACCAAAGCTTATTTAACAAGGCAACAGTATCACTGGAACTAAAATACAGCTCTAAATCCCAGAGCCAAACAACAATTTATTTGTTTTGGGCACCATGCTCTTAAGATATCACAGGCTGAAGGTGCAAGGTCCTATTATTTAAGGATAATTCAATATAAATCATTTTAATAATTTAACATATTTCCACAATGCAATCATTTCATGTCATAATGCTCACAAATAATAAACTAATATTTTTGAGCCTATACTGTGCCAGACACTGCTCCTTTTTGTTTTATAAATGACACTTTAGTTAAACTTCCAAACAACTTTATGATTATTTCCATTCTTATTTTAGAGATGAGGAAACTGAAGCAGTGATAAATTCAATGCCTAATGTTACACAGATAATGTTCAGAGTCCATCTGGTTCCAAAGCATGTGATACCATACTGCTTTTTAAATGACTATGTTGAATAGATATAAATAACATTTATAGGCTGATGAGTTCTAAAATTTAAATACCATGCCTTGAAGTCTCCACTAAACTTCAGACTTAAATATTATGTGGTAACTTAACTTTCACTTGGATCCATAATAGTCATCTCAAAAATAGCATTTCTATGCACCATCTCTTCTGGCTTGTACCTATATTTACTATTCTCTCTCTCTTTCCAGTAAACAACCTAATCATTTTCTAATTTCTTAAACCAAAATAATAGGATCACTTGATTTTTCTCACATTTCAAGTACAATCTTCCAGCCAATCCTGTTGGCTCTATCTTTAAACTATATGCAGAAATCAACCACTTCTAAATACTTCCACTGCTACCACCTGGTCCAACACACCACCAACACTCTCCTGGATTATTAAAAAGCCTCCTTACTGTAGTTTATTATCAACATAATAGCCACAACAATCATTTAAAATTCATAATTTAGATCATGATATTCTCTTGCTTAAAATCTTCTCATATACTTCTATAGTACTCAGAGTAAAAGCCAAAAAACAAACAAACAAACAAAAACCTATGCCTAACCAGGTGATTGCACAGTGGATAGTGTTGACCTGAGATGCTAAAGACCCAGGTTCAAAACCAGAGGTCACCAGTTTGAGCACAGGCTCATCAGCTTGAACGCAAGTTCACTAGCTTGAGTGCAGTGTCACCTACCTTGAGCATGGGATCATAAACGTGACCCCATGGCCACTGGCTTGAACCCAAAGGTCAGTGGCTTAAAGTCCAAGGTTGCTGGCTTGAGCCCAAGGTTTCTGGCTTGAGCAAGGGGTAACTGGCTCGGCTAGAGCCTTTGGTCAGGACACGTATGAGAAAACAACTGAAGTGCTATAACTATGAGTTGATGCTTCTCATCTCTCTCTCTTTTTGTCCATCTGTTCCTGTCTGTCCCTCTCTCTATCTCTCTCTCTCTCTCCTTATCAAAAACAAAGCAAGAAAAAAAAACTTCCTTACATTTGATTGTGTGGTACCCGGCCCCACTGCTCTCCATCTTATCTCATTTTCTACTGTTCTCTTCATTCAATCAGCAACTCACTCATTACCTCTGCTTTCATTCACTCTAGACCTCTTGACTTCCTTGATGTTACTTAAATGCACTAATCATATTTCTATGTCAGGGCCATTGTATTTGTTCTTCCCTGGTCTAAGAGGCGCTTTCCAAATATCTGCTATTTTCTTTATTTCTTTCAGGTCACTTCATTCAAGAGGTTTTTCTGTCTACTTTATATGGCATAGCTATTTACCTCATCCCCTCCATGCCTTGTTTTTTTTTCTAACACCCTTTCTATTACTTGGTTTTTGTCATCTTACATATTACCATTTAATATATCGTATCTATTAATTTTGGGCATTTTCATTTTAAAATGTAAGCAGGAAGTGTATTTGTCTTAAATACAGCCATATATAAGTGCCTAAAATTTACCCAACACATGCAGGTAATCAAAAAATACTTGTTAAATAAATTAATGATGCACATAGTCACACAGACAACTTAGAATTTCACAAGTGTTTTACATGCTTTGTCTTTACATGCTCTATTTTTCCTAAAACAATCGCTTTTCCCATTTCTTTCACCTAGCAAACTCCTGGTTATACTCTAAAAAATTATTTTCAGAATTGTCATCTCTAGTAAATCTTAACTATACCTAGGAAATACACTACCATAATACTTATCATCTTCCACTATCTTTGTTGATTAGCTTAAGGGTCTCTCTATCAGACTACTATTTTTTTAAAGGCAGGAATCCTGTTTTATGTTGTTTTTCACCCCTATCAATAACATAGTTTAAGAGACTTAGTAGGTACTCAAAAATATTTTTTAACCAAACATTGATGTTCCCAAAAGTTAGAGCCAGAATATAAACCTCTCCGGGGTTCTACTTCTAAGTACTTGTAAGGTATTCTAAGAATGAAAATATCTGTAGAAACTCACAGCCAAAAAACTCAGCTAGAGAAGCAACTAAACCACAGCACAGCTTACTCTATGACTGTGAAAATTCTCTGAGCCACTTAAATTATGGGTTCACCCTGTTCTTGTGGAAATCTGATTTAGATTTAATCTATTTTTCCTGTCTTTCCCCCTCCCAAATCACAACATATTCCTGTTCTCATGAAAATTCTTTTTCAGGGATAATTGACTTGACTTCCTTCCTTCTTGCTAATGCAAACAACTGTAAAATAGGTTTCTAGTGTCCTTGACTGCATGCCAATCTTGGGGTATGAAGGATAACATCAAATATAACCCCATTTACAGATTTGAAATCTTTGGGTTTTCCCACAGTCACATCAATATCTGTTTTGAGTTGGTTTCTTACTGGCAAGTCAAGAACAATTCAGGCACACTGAACCGATGGCTGTTTGTGTGATTGATTATACAGTGATTTTTTTTATAGTGACATTATAGGACACAGCACAAGGATAACATAGACTAAGAACTGAATAAATAACTCTTCATAGACATATTAATTTGGTAACTCTATATTTATAACTTCCTAATTGGCCATGAGAAGTTAATGTCTCATTTACCAAGAACTCTTTTACCAAAGGAGAATTTCATACAAAAATTCAAAGTCATGCCATTATTTTCTTAACCAAATTTGGTCCCACCATTTATTATCTATGTGACTGTTAGCATTTGCTTTTAATAATTTCTTTATCTATAAAATTAAGAAGTTAGAATAAATGACCTCTAAGACTTCCCACTTTCAAAGGTTCTGCAATGCAACAAAAAGTAATAGCCATAATCAATAACCATGGGCTACAAATTGAGAATATATAGTATCGTTGTGCTCTACCTATTCAGCTAAAATTAATTTGGCATCTTTGTGACTCCATTTTTACCTCTCCTTTTGTTAACTGGGAAAAAGTAGTGGCTGTCAGTAATCATTTTTTATAAAATTCAAGTGTCTAATGGAATTGTTTATGTCTAGTAACACAATGTCAAATGTTTGACAAAAATATATGTGTGATTTTAATATCATGCACACATAAAACACATAATTTGGAGAATTTAAGCAATATCTAGTGATACCCAGAATTTTCAGAAGAGTGGAAAATCATCCTTCTGAAATTCCAGATCCTTTTGGAGAATAAGAGTAAAAACAATCAGGCCAGAATAACAAGTCAAGTACTTCTTTAGGGAATTGAGATATTTATTTAAACAGGGACAAATGAAAAATGTAATAAACACTCCAGCTGCCTTAGGTCACAGCATGTGCCTTATAACCTAATCAAAGAAAAGAATTTGACAGAAACTACAAAGTTTAGTCATGATGGAAATAATTTTCATGATTTAGCTGACAGGTCCTTTAATATTTCTATGTGGATAAAGCGGAATAGAGAGATATATTACATTGCCTTTCATGCTTTCAGTCTGATTTTATTCCATAGCTTTGTCTTCTTCTCTAGGTTTTCTCCCTTTTTATTTGATTTTGCTCCCATTGTAACTAAACAATAAAGCACTTGGTTTGCTTCCAGAGGACTACTATAGGATTGGAATAAGATAGAACTGAAGACTCATTCATTTCCCTGGATCTGTGACAGAGAAGGCATTTGACACTAGGGAATACTGTATCTTTATGCAAGATTTTATCAGATTCTATGATTTTGTGGTGAAAATCACTCCAGGTAGTCCATGGAGTCATTTCTTTCACTAGTAGTGTCTTGAAAAATATACCTAATATCTATGAATTGTATTTTTGCAATGTGAGAAATGGGGATAAAAATTGTATCTTTTGCAAATTTATTGAGGTTAAATAAAATAATATCTACACTTAGTAAACTGCCTTGTATATATTCTTTCAACAAATATTTACTGAGTTTCTACTATAATCTAGGCTGTAAACCATCACAAGCTCTCAATAAATTCTAGCCATTTATGTTTATTATCAGCAGCATCATTAGCCCAACAATGCCAGTAGAGAAATATTCTAAACAACTATCCATATTGCAATTTCAGGAGTCCTTTTGTTGGTAAGAGAGAAATTATCATTTGTTGGTAACTTTTAACCTACTTAAAAGGGGATGCCTTAGAAGATGAAGCTATATTGGTGTTTCTTCTAGATTTTTTTTGCTAACATTACTTAGATTAGTTCTGATTTTGAAAGCAAAAACAGAGGTTTGGAGCTTCATAATTAATATGCATAAAGGTGATGGATTATATATTTTAATAAGTTCTATTTTGTTATTAGAGAAATAAACAACATGAACAGACAACATAGGTTGTCTCAAAAAAGGATATTTTAAATCCAGCAAGGAAGAAGAAACAGGTGAGTAGAATCAGACTATATGATAAATGCCTCATTGATTGTACAAAGTGTAAAGAAGAAAGCTATGTAATGGTGTGTACTAAAAATAAGCCTTATAATAGCTTTAGTCTGTATGACTCCAATCTAAATTTCAAGCCTAGTACTTAACCCCCTCCCCTCTCACACAATGTGACATCATAAATCAAATCAGTTCTTCCAAACAAAATTCCCAAAGAGCAAATAGAAGACCCTATTACTGCCATTCTTGGAAGCTGCTGGTGTTCAGACATTACATTACTTTTCTTTTTAAACTGATTGTGAAGCCTGCATTTTAGTGAATTTCTTTGGTTCTGCTCCTCTTTCTTTTTAACAAAAGGATAGTTATTTTGAGTCAATCCCTTGACACAAAATGAAAAGAGAACAATCTTGCCTAGGAGAATTAGACACATTTAGAAGCTAAATATGGGACTCCTGTTAAGCAGTCTTGGAAAATTTCAAGGCAAAGGGATTCATAAGGAAATTGTAGTTAGGAAGAGAATAACAAGCATCTGAAAGTCAGAGAATAGAATGAGAGGATTCGCTACAAGTGCAAGTATAGAGTCAGATAATTGAGGTAAAATGTATGCAGTGCTTTGAGTTTTTTAGAAGAAATTTACCAAAATACATCTAAATTAAAAGTCTTATTAGCTAACACTGAACCTTACCAATATAACAAACACCTGAGAAAAGGTACAAGAAAAGATCATAATGTAGCAACAATTCATTTAAACTCAGAGAGCACACAACTGTGTAGAAAAATCATTCAAAATATTAGACATCTATGTGGCCTCACCTGCATTTAAGCTCAGACCAAAGGTTAAGCCACCTTGAAACAGTTTGCTTTGCCTAGGACCAAAGTCATAATCTACACTAGACATATAGTTATCACATTTGTGGAAAGTTAACTACAGTTACATCTCAAATCCTAGGTAGCTAGAAAATATAAATTAAATCATGTACAAAAGAGACTTTAGAACATTTCCCCCATAGAATGTTTTTAAATAATAATGTAAAATTTAAAGATCTATGAACTACCTCCATAAATAAATATATGCTAGCTATTACAGAATCTATGTTAATTCTAAAGATATAATCTTATTTCTTGTTTATAACGGGATTAATCCTAGGCCACCTAATTTGCTCCCTCTACAGTCATTCTCAATCTTTTGCCCTCTGAAAGTTCTCTTGTAATCTTATGCTATTTTCTGATAGTATATTGCTAGCCCAGTTTCTACTTCTAAATAAAAACTTAACCATATATATACCACAGTCTACTCAATTTATTCCCTGGGATATTTAACAGGTACTTTATGTGCAACATACCCCAAACTGAGTTCATAGGCTTGATTCCAAAGCTTCTTTCTCCTCCAGTACTCATCATGCACTTATCTTCTGAGTGCAATTTTAGCACCTATCTTTGACTCATTTACAAAAGAAGGCTACTCCCTACTTCATCTGATTAATCACAAAATCCACTCTAAATGTTTTAATGTGTCTGCACCTTTAAGGATAATAAGAGAAAATACTTATAAAGTATTTGCTCCATGACAAGCCCTGTACTAAGTACTTTATATATATTAGCTCATTTAGTCCTGCCAGTAATTTCATGAGTAAGTATCATAGTTGTTACCACTACTATTCAACCAAGGGGAATATTAAGGCAGAAGAAATTAAATAACTGGCCCAGGGTAACTCATTGGGTCCAATGGAAATAGGACCAAACAATCTGGCACCAGGTTTTATGTTTTGTGTTCTCAACTGCTATGCTAGTGATTCTCTCACCAGAGTTGATACCAGATCTTGGAATTTCCAATGAGCTAAGAGAGGACTTCAAAAAAAAAAACAAGGAATCTTCTGGGTTTCATATGTTGTGAAGTTTTTATTTTATTGAATTTCTTACCTAGACTATTCAATAGTGTCCTAACTTGTTTATTCTTCTTGTCCACTTTGTATTTTATACCCTATCCTATATTCACTCTTTATTATAACCAGAGTAAGCATTTTAAAATTAAATTCAAATCAGGAAACACTCTCTTCAAAAAAAATCCTTCAATATCTTCTTATTTCACTTACAAACAAGGTAAAAATCCTTACCCTGACCTACATGGTTTAGCCCCTGAAACTTTTTCAAACTGATATTCTGACAGACTTTGGCTGACTACACTATACTTTTGCCAATTTCTTGAATACAATGTTTTCCTCCTAACTCTAGATATTAAAGAACATTACCAAGTCTCATCCTTAGGTTGCATTTAAAAATCATCTCCTAAAAGAAGTTACTCTTGATATAATCTGATGAAACAATGTAGCAATCATATCAAGCTTAATTAATCAAATATTCATTTAATGTTAGTCTTTCACAATAAACTGTATGTTTTATGAAGATAAGAGCTCCATGTATACCTTACTTTCTAAGAGATCATAAATGCCAAGCACAATTTCTGACACTTAGTAAACACCTGATAAGTATCAATTTAATGATTAAATGAGTGAAATACTGTCACTTTTGTGCTGATTCACATATAAACAGTAGAAAATTTAAAACAATAAAAATAACCCCTCCCCTCAAAAAAATTCAACAAGTGATCATTGCTATTAACATATAGTAATTTTTTGGTGTTTTTGAAAAACAGTAAGTTGTATGTTTTGGGTTTTTTTTGGTGCACTTCACATATTCGCATACATCATAAAAACACATAATCTTGCATCTTGTAGTTTTGCATTCCTCATAGTTATAGTGTAATATGATTTAGTTCTTCTTTTTTCTTTTCCAAGAGAGAGAAGGGGAGATAGAGTGTCAGACTCCCACATGTACCCCAACAGGGATCCACCTGGCAAGCTCTGTGTGGGGCTGATGCTCTGCCTGTCTGGTGCCATGCTGTGACTGAGCTATTTTTAGCACCTAAGGCAGAAGCTCCAGGTAGCTATCCTCAGCACTTGGTATGATGCGCTCAAATTAATCAATCCATGGCTGCAGGAGGGGAAGAGAGAAAAAGACAGAAGAAGGAGGAGGAGGGGTGGAGGAGCAGTTGGTCACTTCACCAGTGTGCCCTGACTGGGAATTGAACCTGGGACTTCTACAACCGGGGCCAACGGTCTACCACAACTGTGCAAATCGGCCAGGGCCATGATTTAGTTCTAATGGCTGAATTTTACTCTGTTCTCTTTTTTTTTCTCTCATGAAGCCAAGAAATACCTGTTGCCATGTTTAAGTTACAATTAGCAGATAATTATCAAAATTTGGTTTGCATAAGGCATTACACATAAAAATCAAGTTATGAAATGTATTAATTTAATGTTTCATCATTTTGTGATAAAATATAATATTCAAAATTATAATTGATCTGGAAAATAATATAAATGATGACCAACAATCCATGAGGCTTCTATTCTATAATATCTTATAGTCCAATTGGCAAAATGAAATGCATATATGGAAATATTAGTAAAAATATAATATTCTAATCTCAATGACAAAATTGGTCATTTGAGTTGCCAGAATTCAGATATTTGTGATACTAGCATAGGCTGGGATAATCAATGGCAGGGTTCATTGAGGGGGAGAAACAGGAGATTCTACAATAGTGTTTAGAATGAATTAATGAGTTAGATATAGATGATGTATATGCTTTTTTAATCCCTTTTCCAATATTCCTTTATTGTGAACAATTATAATTGCTCTACAAGTCTCATTTCCAACTCTATTTCGCATTATTTGCCTTATACTGGTATTTCCTACGGTTATCAAGGAATATTAGCTATGCGCACACACACACACACACACACTCACACACACACACACACACTCACACTCAACCTGGGCTTCAAATTTGAGTTAAACATACTGCAAACTATTTCTGCTTTTGGGTAACCGTACAATTCAGTAGCCGATTCAGAGCTCCAAAATATGTTAGAGTAAATAAAATAAACATGTTTAGTTTTATTTCACCTGGTGAATTTCATAATTTTTAAACCATAAACCCCATGTCTAATGAGATATCTTGTAATATACATGGAAAAAGTATTTCATGAAACACATTGTGGAAATTATGCAAAAATGGGAAATTATGCAAAAGATAAACAGGCAGCAAACACATCTTCCTAGGTTGATGATCATAAATATAACTGAAGCTACTTTATCAGTTTTGTATTATGACATTCTTTTTTAAAAAAATAGCCCTAGTGTATTTAGGTTATTGTTTTTGTTACCTTTTTGTTTCCAACTCCACTAACTTCAATCATTATTTTTAACCGCTTCAAAATTTTAATATAATTATTCAAGTCATACTATTCAGCTTAGTAGTTTATCACAGAGAAGTTTTTACTAAAATCATTTTAGTTTTTTCCTAGCGTGCGGAGGACCCGGATTCGATTCCCGGCCAGGGCACACAGGAGAAGCGCCCATTTGCTTCTCCACCCTTCCGCCGCGCTTTCCTCTCTGTCTCTCTCTTCCCCTCCCGCAGCCAAGGCTCCATTGGAGCAAAGATGGCCCGGGTGCTGGGGATGGCTCTGTGGCCGCTGCCTCAGGCGCTGGAGTAGCTCTGGTCGCAACATGGCGACGCCCCGGAGGGGCAGAGCATCGCCCCCTGGTGGGCAGAGCGTCGCCCCATAGTGGGTGTGCCAGGTGGATCCCGGTTGGGCGCATGCGGGAGTCTGTCTGACTGTCTCTCCCTGTTTCCAGCTTCAGAAAAATGAAAAAAAAAATCATTTTAGTTTTTTGAAAATTTTACAATTGTCTTATACCACATGCCATCTGAATTGTACCCTTCTTCATATGTTTTTTTCCAAAACATCTAATTTGAAAGATTAATCCTTTTTTGTCAATACTACAAAACATTCTCACAAAACAAAAGGAAAGAAAATTTAGAGTACATAATCCACTTCTGTGGTATCTTAGTGTTATAAACTAAGCACTTTCAGGTTGTAGTTACTAGATTAACACAGTGACACAAAATAAAGAGGAAAAATAAGAGACCAGAAATGGGAAGGGGAAGAAATTTTCCACCTAGAATGGGGTTAATAATGTCTTCAAAAAAGACATAAAAATAGAAAAAAAAAACCCAAAAACGACAAACAGACAAAGCTATAAACAATTCTAAATGCTGGCTTTATTTTCTGCTTCATGAATTTCATCTCACTGTTCAGAGCCAGCTCAAATATAACTAACTACTCCAAGCTTACCACCATGACAGCATCTTCTACACCTCCTTCATTTCCTGGTCCAGCAAGATGTTCTCTCCTTCATCTACTTCATAAAGCTTTTTTGTGCACTTTGGACCTACCTTTTCATTAGAGAATATGCTTCATTAAAATACGGTGAGCACCTTACTTTCCTGACTCTACTAGAAGACTAGCTTCTTCACCCCTTGTTCCAGAGCAATTTTGCAAAATGCGAAGCACTGGGATTCAGAATAAAAGGGAATCAGGTTTAAATTATAGTTCTGTGATTTACAAACTGCAACTCTTACTAACCTCAAATGTACAGTAGAGGTTATAATATCTCTTAGGATTAAGGGGAGAATTAAATGGAATGTCTTGTATAAAGCTCCTGATATACTATAAAACATTCTATAAATGGTAGTAGTTATTATTAGTATAAATACTAATAATATTTATCAAAATAAGTATACTATCAATCCTGTCTCAAAAAGAAGGAAGGAAAGAGAGAAAAAAGGAAAAGAAGGAGGGAAAGAGGGATGGAGGGAGAAGGAAGACATGGTACCAATGCCATCACTCAGTGCAAGTCTCCATTTTTTAATGAGGTTGAGTTAGAAGAGGAGATGGGGTACTAGGTAGGAAGAGGAACCCAGGTATAAACCTTGCCTACATTGTAAGTCCAAGATCTTTCTGGTATAAATGGGGCTCAAGCAGAGGCGAATTAAGGTAGGTTTAGGCCCCAGGCACAGAAGAAAATATTGGGCCCCTTATATTAGAAAAAGGTGTAAAGTTGAGGTTTTGCAGGGCCCTTCAGAAGTCGGGGCCCAGAGCATGCGCCCCATGTACCTGCTATTAAATCTGCCTCTGGGTACAAGCAAGTATTGTAAACTAGAAGTCAATATTCAATTGTGTGTGTGTGTGTGTGTGTGTGTGTGTGATGAAGGAAATCAGGAAGAGTAACTCTGAGGTCTGGCTTTGCAGATTGGCTTCCAGAGTCTGACTACAAATTAATTCCAAGGTGGCGGGGGTGTGGTTAAGTTATAAATATGTCTATCCAGATGGGCTTGGAAACCAAGGTCTGTTTCAGCCAGTATCTGGGAGCAGTTGGTGAATAATACAGTTGCAACATGAATCTGGGGATCAAGCATGAGAGAAACATGGAAAAGGCTGAGAACAAGGGAAGTATTACCAGAATCAAGCATTGTGAAGTCCAAGAATGCCTCAAATGGAGTCAGAGTATAGAAAAAAAATTCATTTTGGAAATTAAACCCCTTAAAATGCTTTTGGTCACCTCTGGATCCTTGGAAAGTGGTAAAGATCTATCTCCCAGCCTATAGACTAAGAACCCATTCAAACACCAAAAGAGTTTGCTCTATTCATTATGATATCAAACTAGAATCAAACAAGGTTACCATAAATGACCCAGACTTTTCTAAACTGGTCTAGGATTAAACTAGTAGATACTCCCATACATTGCTACCAGATAGCATGGAACATTTAACCTCTTTGTGACCCTAACAAATGATGTGGAATTTGGCACAGCCTTGGAACAAGTCTCCTGCTGATTTTCCAAAGATGAGTTGAGTAACAGTGTTTAACAGTACAAGTGGGAAGAAGTGTTTGGAAGGGAAATGACAAGAAACATCTGAAGGAAAAATACTGATGAAATGGTTGAAAAAAAAGAGATGAAGAAAATAAAGTAAACTAACAAACTAGAAACAGACTGAGATACAGAGACTAGATCGACAGCTGTCAGAAAGGAGAAAGGTTGTGGGGTGGGTGAAAAGGTGAAAAATTAAGCAAAAAAAAAAAAAGAATGAAAGAAAAATACCCTCATAGATACAGATAACAACAGTATGATTATTACGAGAGGGGGGAAGAGTTTGGGAGGAGGCAGGTAGAAAAGGATAAAGGGGGCGGGATCAGTGGTGACAGAAGGAGACTTGACTGTGGATGGGAAACACACAGTACACATACGGGGGATATATTATCACACAGTACCCCTGAACCTGCATAATTGCATTAACCTATGTTACCCTCATAAACTCAATAAAAAGACCCCCTTAAAACCAGTAAAGCAAGAAAAAAATGTACTTTTCATGAACTTTCGATGATAATAGACATAAATATATTATAACTTTGAAATATATTACTTAATTGGAGGTCATGAAAGGTAGTTAACCAGCTCTCCCAAACTGCAATCTAAATATGTGACCAACTGCTCATCCTCCCTGTGGCTTGAGAAAAGGGGATGAAAATTCCAAGGTGTGATTAACCCAAAGGAAAGGGGCCAGTTGGAGGAGGAGGAGGAGGAGTAGGCACTTGTCCATTTTAATGTGAGCTGTGGCTTAGCCACTGCATAGGGACCTTTGCACTGCTGCTCCTTTTTAAAGAAACTTCTAGAGAACAACTCTCCACAGCTGTGTTTATACTTCTTTTCCTAAAGGAAAATGTCAAAAGACTGATTCTTTAGCGCTATTTTAATGATTCTCTGCTTGAAAGAATTGGGCATGTGTGAATCTTATGATCACAATCTTAATTAGTCTCATGTTTAGATTCATACTCAAAATGTACTGGATAATCATTTCCATTACATTGTTTTTGATATGCAGAATCAAGTTTATGCCAATTGTCCTGGGAGTATTATACAAACACAAGATCTTATTAGTGTTTGGTTCTTTCTGCCTCTGCCTGGTTTCTTTCCCCTTCCTGAAACCGGATTATTATGTGTGCTCAAAAGGCAGCAAGAGGCCCTGGCCGGTTGGCTCAGCAGTAGAGCGTCGGCCTGGCGTGCGGGGGACCCGGGTTCGATTCCCGGCCAGGGCACATAGGAGAGAAGCGCCCATTTGCTTCTCCACTCCCCCCCCCCTCCTTCCTCTCTGTCTCTCTCTCCCCCTCCCGCAGCCAAGGCTCCATTGGAGCAAAGATGGCCCGGGCGCTGGGGATGGCTCCTTGGCCTCTGCCCCAGGCGCTAGAGTGGCTCTGGTCGCGGCACAGCGACGCCCCGGAGGGGCAGAGCATTGCCCCCTGGTGGGCAAAGCGTCGCCCCTGGTGGGCGTGCCGGGTGGATCCCGGTCGGGCGCATGCGGGAGTCTGTCTGACTGTCTCTCCCTGTTTCCAGCTTCAGAAAAGTACAAAAAAAAAAAAAAAAAAAAAGGCAGCAAGAGCACCAGCAATTGAGTGAGGTGGAGTGGGGGAGGGTGTTAGCAGGGAACAGAAACCACGTTTTCAAAACATATTTCTAGCTCGACTATTCTCTAACGAAAGTCCCATTCTCTTTCAGGGGGCAGTTGCCACCAACGAGATGCATTGTTTTACAAGTCTTGTTTGGCCTAGCATTCTATCAAATAAGGGTAATGGCTTTTTTTGAAATACTGAAGTATTTTACATAAAGAAAGTTAATATGGCTAGAAAATAAATAATTGCTTTTGTGTTTTGAGACAATGTAAAAAGGATTATGTTGCCTGTGATATAATATACCCGAGAATATTTCTGTAGCTTAAAAATACCATATAACTTGTAAATGGCCACTAGCTCAGAAAAGTTTTTGTATATATACATTATTTTCTTTTTACATGTAGTAAAAAATGAGTTTCGAGTTTTTCTTGCTATAGAGAACTGATACAAAAGAGAAGTAAGTACTGCCCCTCTGTGGCAAAAGTATGACATAGCAAGTGTCCTTGCACACTGGGAAGAAGCAAACCACTTCAAGTTTACGGTTTCTCTATTTACAAATTAGGTCTTTTGAAACTGAACAGCCAAATATAGAAATAATCTGCATCAATCCCAAAAACATAAATGACCAATAAGAATGTAATATGTTTAAATAAATTTAACCAGTTCAAAAAACTCATTTATATTTAGAAAATGCTAAAGGCTGCTGAATTTTAAAAGCATCACTTTTAATATAAAGAATGGCTAACACTACTTACTGAAACTAATGTTCTTGACCATAAAAAGTATTTAAAGAGTCATTGCTAATGTATACAATGAAAAAAATTAAATTTATATTCTTGATTCAATTCTTAGAACCTTAAATTTGAAACCTGTATCTAAAAAGAAATAGTAGGGCAAGATATTGCCTTGGAAACATTTGTGGCATAGTCTCATAAAATTCAGCTCCATTAGGTAGTATATGGAGACTATGCTAAACAGCTCATTAATTAAGATAGAGAATATTAGTGGCTTAATCATTCTGTCTGCTCATTTTGTTTTTTTAAGTGATACCCCTTGAAGAAGGAAGGAAGAAAGGGAAAGAGAGATGCAAGGAGGAAGAAAGAATGAGAAAAAGAGGGATGGAAAGGAAGAAATATAGGCTGCTGGCATGAAGATCCCAACTTCTAGACTCTCTGTGCATTTCAAAATATTAAATAGGACCCTGCATAAAGTAGGCACTTGAAAAATTTTGCTAGTTTCAAAGAAAACCAAAAAAGTGTAGTCCCTCGATGGGCAGCCATGTATCTAGCTAAACCTCTGGGGATTTGATTAGAAAAGGAATAAAGAACAACAGGCGGTGGAAGACAGTTTGCCACTATCACAGGGAAGACATACACTGCCTTTCATGTGGTGTATGAGGTCCTCTGTATGAAGTCTGCCTCTCCCATCTCTGCAGTTTCCCTGCTCTCTGCTGTCAGAGGGGGAGTGGGTTTTGGAGGACACCAGTATCTCTGACACTCTACTGTGTCAGGAGAGGCCCTCTGTGATCTAGCTCTGCTCACTTCCAGTTTCAAATTCCCCTCTCCTGATTCTTGTGACATGTTTCTTATGTGCATCTATTTCCTCCAAATGTCACATGCCATTTCATACTTTAGACCTATGCTCATGAATTTCTTATCCTCTAATTTTCCTTGTCTAACTGATAGTCTTCATTGAAAACTCTTTGAGGTGCATTTTCCTCCAACTAAGCACCCCATTCTTCAGACTAAATAAACTACGATACCCTTCTCTTTGCTCCCTTAGTATCAAACAGTTGTCACTACATTCTGTGTATTGTAAAGATGATCTTCTACTCAGCAAATGCTCAGGTTACAAAGACTTAACAATGTGCAAAGAGGGGCACAACAAGGGAAAAGAATGTCCACCTGACTCGTGAGTGAGTGTGCTCTCTCAATCTACATGTGGCCTTTGAATAGTTTGTTGGTCTGTGACATGTGAACTATATTTAAGCCTTGTTCCTTTATATATATGTTTATTTATAATGGAATGTAAAATACAAATGTCTATATTTATAGTTTTTATAAATGGAAAAGAAGCAAGAGGGATAAGGTCAATCTAATCAACATTACAGGTATCATAATAACTAGAGATTTTAAAATAAGTCATTTTGAACAAATGAATTTAGGAAAGCTATATAATTTCTCTGAAATCTAATCTTCTTATAAGTAAAAATAAGTGTCTATATTGAAATATTCTATCTACTTGGTTGTTTCCTTTAGTAAATTGCACATTCTTTAACTCAAGATTTATGTTTTCTTCTTCCTTATACTCAGCACTCAGCTCAATTTCTGATACACAGAAGCATTTCTATCTATAATGCTTTCATAGAATTTCAATTGGGTGGCATCCAGATGAATTAAAATAACTTTACTGTCTTTCTCACAGCATCACAAATTACAGTTTCCAGCAGAGATTTCTTTTCCCTAAGTTCAGATGTCTCATAGAAGTACAAATTAAACTAAGCTAACAGTAGAATTTTCCAATATTGCTACATATATTTTTACAAATATTATCCCTGCTTCACCAATGTAGGAGAAAGAATTAAAGTCCCCAGCCTCCCTCAGAGCCATATAGACACATGTGGTCTAGACTCCAACAGTCAGATCATCCAAGGAAGACTTTTCAGTTAGATGTTAGCATCAGAGGCATCTGGTGCCAAATTGGTATAAAATGAAATCACTAATAGTTGCAGAAAGATTAAATTCCTTAAATATATTGCCTGATAGTGCCAACGGAACAGGCAAAGTTTTCCTTTTCAAACCCAGGAGAGTGTGGGACACTATTATAAAAGTTTGCTCTCAAGTCTATTTCTCCAGAACTCCTAACAATTTTGAGAACCTCTGGTATCTTTTAATGCATGACCCTAAAAATATGGTTCACAACCAGAAACATCAGAAATACCTGAAAACTT
Organism: Saccopteryx bilineata; assembly: GCF_036850765.1. Classification (NCBI taxonomy): domain Eukaryota; kingdom Metazoa; phylum Chordata; class Mammalia; order Chiroptera; family Emballonuridae; genus Saccopteryx; species Saccopteryx bilineata. The sequence continues at coordinate 83,960,216 of NC_089491.1, read as the reverse complement.
AGGAATTTAAACTATCAAGTCCCACTCTAGACCTGAATCAACAAATCTGTGTTTAAATGACTTCACAGGTGAATTTGATGCATGCCCAAGTTTGAGAACCACACCATGAATGAGTCTCTTTTCTGCTACTTGCAACTAAAAGCCATAATTTGGCATATCTATCAGTCACTATCTGCTTTTGTCAGGAACCTGAATTTTGCTGTGTTACCTAATTAAAGAACTATAATATAACCAAGCAATTTATATAGGCAGATTAAAAAATACGAATAGATCAAACTATCTCTTATCTAGAAATAAAGACATTTCTGTTCAATATCTTTTATTCTAAAATGAGTCTGTTTAATGAAAATTTTATAGAAGACAGCGTTACTGTGGTTTGGTTTTTTTGTTTGATGCAATTACCTAAACTTTTTAATAAAAGAATTTTTTTTTGTATTTTTCTGAAGCTGAAAACGGGGAGAGACAGTCAGACAGACTCCTGCATGCGCCCGACCGGGATCCACCCAGCACGCCCACCAGGGGCGATGCTCTGCCCCTCCGGGCGTAGCTCTGCCGCGACCAGAGCCACTCTAGCGCCTGGGGCAGAGGCCAAGGAGCCATCCCCAGCGTCCAGGCCATCTTTGCTCCAATGGAGCCTTGGTTGCGGGAGGGGAAGAGAGAGACAGAGAGGAAGGAGGAGGGGCAGTGGAGAAGCAAATGGGCGCTTCTCCTATGTGCCCTGGCTGGGAATCAAACCCGGGTCCCCTGCACGCCAGGCCGACGCTCTACCGCTGAGCCAACCGGCCAGGGCCTAAAAGAATTTTTTTAATTCTATTATTACTTACCTTCTAAGGTACTTGGCTTTGGCCAAAGTCTGGAAAGAAGTATTTCATTCACTTTCTTTTTCTATTGTGAAAGAAAAAAATTTTTAAAAGGTGATTTTGATAATATTCTAAATTTAAAAAATCTTAGTGTGCTTTTGGTGACTATGGGAAAGAGACAATTACGGAGTTACATCCAGTGCAAAGGAAAAGAAAGAACTATTCTTCCTACAAGACATCATCCCACATACTTGTTACTGTGTCTTAAATTCCCTTACAAATTATAAAATCTGAGTTAGAAAGAGACTTCACAAGGTATCTCATTTACCTATTTAAAAATATATATATATACTCTACATCTCTGCCAATGGTCATCCAGTCTAATCTAACACTTTCATTAAGAGGAAAAAATCCTTTTGTGGAAACTGAACCCACTTTGGAGAGTTCGTATTTTTTTAAAAATTTTTCATATACTGAGATGTTGTCTTTTTATCTGAAATTTCTCATTGATCTGTATTCTGTCTTTCTGATGATACCAAAAATTTCTAAATTATAACAATTTAACTGTTTTAGATGATTTTTGCTATATCTTTTTCTTATCTCAAAACCATGAAAACTATTCTCTGAAGTTCAAGTCCTGAACTCTCTTCATGCAACAGAGTTTGAAGCCTCTTTATATTCAGTCTCTTAAACGTGTTTCAGTTTGTCTAATTACTTCTTATTATATTAGCACTGTAATATCTAAGAGTCTAAAGAAAAGTGAGTCTGTGCACATTTTCATTCTAGATTCTATTTATTCAGTGATGCATCCCCTAAATCACATTAGCTTTGGGGACATCAACATCACATTGTTGATTCTGAGAAATATGACTGTCATCTTATACCTCTAAGCATTTTCACACATTCTGCTCAGAAGCTACAACTTTTTTTTCCTCTGCAAATGCAGCTGTATTTATGGTTTTTTTGACCCATGTATAGGACCTTACATTTATCCTTGTTAAATTTCATTATGTTTATTTGGCTCAAAATGTTTCAGCCTGTCAACATATTTGGGATCCTAATTCTGCCCTTCGATACATTCTTTATCCCTCCCAGCTTTGTCATCTAAAATTTGATGAGACTTACCTCTATAGTTTGATCCAACTCACTAAATCTAACATAAGTAAATATGACAAGACTATGAACACAGCCCTAAGGTTGTCAATAGAAATTTATCTCCAGATGAATGTTTACTTACAAATCAGTTTTTGGTTAATATTCTGTCAATTATTAGTCCATTTAATTATAAAGACACCTGATTCATACTTATCCTTCTTATCCTTAAGAATACATGATATGCTTTACTAAATGAATTATTGAAGTACATATATTCCATGCCAATTGCTATATCACTAATCCAATAACTCTATCAGAGTTTCATTTCGTTATTGATCACAGGGTGATTTTCAGTGAATATCACTTCCTATCACTTGTTAGGATTCTAGAATTAAAATGTAAGGTTTATGTGGAACTATGAAAGACTCTGAGTAGCCAAAGCAATTCTGATAAAAAAGAATGAAGCTGGAAGTATAACATTACTTGATTTCAAATTATACAAATATTACAGAACCACATAATCAAAAAAGCAAAATATTGGCAGAAAAACAGACATATAGACCAATGATAGCCCAGAAATAAAACCACATATGGCCCTGGCCGATTAGCTCAGTGGTAGAGCGTCAGCCTGGCATGCAGGAGTCCTGAGTTCGATTCTCAGCCAGGGCACACAGGAGAAGTGCTCATCTGCTTCTCCACCCTTCCCCCTCTCCTTCCTCTCTGTCTTTCTCTTCCCCTCCTGCAGCCAAGGCTCCATTGGGGCAAAGTTGGCCCGGGCACTGAGGATGGCCCTATGGCCTCTGCCTCAGGTGCTAGAATGGCTCTGGTTGCAACAGAGCAATTCCCTAGATGGGTGGAGCATCGCCCCTTGGTAGGCATGCCAGGTAGATCCCAGTCGGGCGCATGCGGAAGTCTGTCTGACTGCCTCCCCATTTCCAACTTCAGAAAAATAAAACAAAACAAAACAAAACAAAAAAACCCACATATATATGATAAATAATCTTTAACAAAGGAACCAAAAACACATAATGGAAAAAACAAAACCTCTTCAATAAATGGTGCTGGGAAAATTAAAAAGCCATTGTAAAAGAAAGAAATTGGACAACAGTTTGTCTCCCTGCACAAAAACTAATTGAAAATGGATCAAAGACTTACTGTAAATATAAGATATGAAACAATAAATTACATGTTTTCATAGGTACTAACTCATGGACCTTGACTGTAGAGAACAATTTATGAATTTGACTCCAAAGGCAAGGGAAGTAAAGGAAACAATAAACAAATGGGACTATATCAAACTAAAAAGCTTCTACACAAAAAAATAAAATAAAATAACCAAAAAGACAACCAACCGAATAGGAGATGAAATTAACAAACAACAGTTCTTATAAGGATTAATATCCAAAATATATAAAGCACTCACAAAGTTCAGCAACAAACAAGCAAACAATCCAATTAAAAAATGGAAAAGGACCTGAACAGACACTCCTCCAAAAAGAACACACAAATGGCTAACAGATATATAAAAAAATGCTCATCTTCACTAGCTAGAAGAGAAATGCAAATCAAAACTACAATGAGAAAACACCTCACATCTGTTAAATTGGCTGTTATCAACAAGACAGATAATAACAAGTGTTGAAGAAGTTGTGAAAAAAAAGGAACCCTTATTCACTGCTGGTGGGAATGTAAAGTAGTACAACCATTAGGGAAGAAAGTATGGTGGTTCCTCAAAAAACTAAGACTAGAACTACCATATGATGCAGTAATATTTCTACTAGGTGTTTATCCCAAAAGCTCAAAACATTGGTATACAAAGACACATACAACCCCATATTCATCGCAGCATTATTCACAGTGACCAAGACATGGAAACAATCAAAGTATCCTTTGATAGAGGATCATATAAAGAAGATATGGTACATATATACAATGGAATACTAATCAACCATAAAAAATGATGACATTGTCATTTACAACAACATGGATAGACCTTGAGAACATTATACTGAGTGAAATAAGTAAATCAGAAAAAGTTAAGAATTATGTGCTTTCACACATAGGTGGGATATAAAACTGATTATCATGGACAAAGATAAAAGTGAAATGGTTACTGAGAGGTTGAGAGAAGGGAGTAAAGAGGGACAAAGATATGATGACAGTAAATGATTTCAATTTGGGTGATGAGTACATAACAAAATCAACAGTCCAAATGCTATGGAAATGTTTACCTGATATCTATGTACTCTTATTGATCAATAAGATTTAATTATCTAAATAAAATTTTAAAAAATAAAATAAAATAAAAAATTGGAAAGGTACGGTTTCTCTGAATTTTCTGACTACCGAATAGCCAACAGAGCAGTATGTCCCTTCACATTGAAGCCACAAACTTGCCTTATACGTGAAGGAAGCAAAGTGTAATGCAAATTTTTGTTCACTAAAACAGGAGCTTGTAGATAAACTGGAACTGTTTGCCTTTAACAAAATGCAGAACATTAAAATTTTACATATTTTTAAAATTCAAAGATAACTTTTTGCAACAGTTATGTAACTCTTTTATTCAATAGGCATTTATAGAGCACTTACTATGTCAGGCATCCAATTAAGTACTTTGAAAATGATAGCTACAGCCTGACCTGTGGTGGCACAGTGGATAAAGTGTCAACCTGGAACACTAAGGTCATCAGTTCACAACCCTGGGATTTCCTGGTAGAGACGCATATGGGAGTTGATGCTTCCTGCTTCTCCCCCTTCTCTCTCTCTCTCTCTCTCTCTCTCTCCTTCTTTCTCTTTCTCTCACTCTCACTCTCTTGCTCTCTCCCCTTCACCTCTCTAAAATGAATGAATGAATGAATAAATAAATAAATAAATAAAATGATAGCAACAGTATGGTTGGACCTGGAGAGTATTATGCTAAGCAAAATAAGCTAATCAGAGGAAGACAAACACTATATGATTCCATTATATGTGGAATCTAAAAAACAAAATAAAAAATAAGCAAAACTGAAACAACTCATAGATTCAGAAAACAAACTGTTTGCTAGAGGTGACAGGGATGGGGGACTGCGTGAAAAGATGAAAGGATCAAGAAGTACAAACTGATAGATACAAAATTGTCATAGGGATGTAAAGTACAGCATCAGAAATATAGCCAATAATATTGTAATAACTATGTACGGTGCCAGATGGGTATTGCAAATATTGCTGGAACACTTTGTAAAGTATATAATTGTCTAACTTTTATGCTGTACACTTGAAACTAATACAAAATAACTATGAATATGAACTGTAACTGGAAAACAACATTAAAAAAAAAGAAAGTAATAGCATTATTTATCATCACAAAAGAGTAAGATGCCCCTTAGGAAACTGAAACTCAAAGTAGCTAAGTTATTTGCCCAATTTCACAAAATAGTAAAAAAGATCAACCAGGATTCAAATAAAAATAAAACCAACAACAATCAAAGTCCCAGCTCTGAAGTATCTACTTGTACATTCAAAAAGTTGGTTATGTAAATAAATAACTACATAAATTTTTTCATCAATAGATTTATATTGACAGTTTTTCTATTTTAACAAGGGCTCTCATCATCGTGCTTGAGAAAAGCATGGGAAACAGACGGAAGAACAAGCAGGATCCAAGAAATCTGTTCCCACACTTAAGAAAGGCAGGTGTCAGTTGCCATCCTATAAAGAAAACAGAAAGTATACTTCCTTCATGTTCTATGTGTTTGAAGCACTGTCACCTAATAGGCAGCTGTACTGAAGTATGCTCAGGACATCTGTTTTTAAAATGGTTTGCCAGAGAACTACTTTAGAGATTTCACTCCTAAGCATCTCCAAGGTGTCTGCTAATGCTGTGGTCCTGAAAATGCTAAAGAGATATTAAATCATGTTTATGTCCATAGCAGCTCTTAAAGCCTTGGTTAATTTTTTTTCATAGCAGCAAAGGGAAGAAACAGGACCTGCATTTGGCACTGATACATCCCTGGCTTCTTTACTGTGCCAACAAGACTGACTTTAAGCATTTGAAGTGGCTTTCAGCTGCTGCAGACCATCTCTGTACAGCTCAGCAGATGGTTAGAGCAGTAGCTGAAGCAACAGAGGCCATTTTAAGCTTAGGAAATGTAGCAGGTGCTGCAGTTTCCAAAAGAAAATTATGTCCAACTTTGCCTTTCATCATTTACTTTTCTCTTGATGTGTAAGATATTTTCTCCCTCTCTCTAGTCTCCATCTACACCTAACATGATAGTAGAGTGTGTCAATGAACTTGAGAAAAGGTTATAAATGTGCAAAAATAATTGCACAGCAATTAAGAAGAATGCTTAATTAATCCCATACAGAAGGCTGTGTGTTAAGATGTTTTCTACTTGAAGTTTATAGTATTCCCTCCTAGAATGCATAATTTCACCTTCCCATGAATCCAGAATTTAACCTAAAAGGACTCACAGGATGTGAGAGATATTTTAATGAGTGCAAAAGAAAGTTTGGGAAAGTAATTTTAAATAAATTAGTGATAGAATTAAGTTTCTGTAACTAGTATTTAGGCCTCTTGAAATGCTTCCTCTTCTGTATGTACTATTCTGCTCTACCAAGAAGAAGTATTTTTTTTTCCGAAGCTGGAAACGGGGAGAGACAGACTCCCGCATGCGCCCGACCGGGATCCACCCGGCACGCCCACCAGGGGCTACGCTCTGCCCACCAGGGGGCGATGCTCTGCCCCTCCGGGGCGTCGCTCTGCGGCGACCAGAGCCACTCTAGCGCCTGGGGCAGAGGCCAAGGAGCCATCCCCAGCGCCCGGGCCATCTTTGCTCCAATGGAGCCTTGGCTGCGGGAGGGGAAGAGAGAGACAGAGTGGAAGGAGGGGGTGGGGGTGGAGAAGCAAATGGGCGCTTCTCCTATGTGCCCTGGCCGGGAATCAAACCCGGGTCCCCCGCACGCCAGGCCGACGGTCTACCGCTGAGCCAACCGGCCAGGGCCCCAAGAAGAAGTATTGATAGCACTCTTTCCTCCTTTTCAGTCCACTCCTCTCAGGATTCCCACAAACCTGTCCCTCAATAATTTTAATATTACACAGCATTCTACCCTTGAGTCTCAAATTTTGGCTTCCTATGAATTCTCCCTAGCTGACTTCATCTAAACTCCTAGCTTCAACTACTTCCCATATGCCGTTGATGTCTGGAACGGTCTTGTTCCAGATTTACTTAATTGGCTGACTCAAATCAGTGAATCCCACGTTTGACGAAAACTTTTGTCTCCCCTTCCCCACACACCAAACCTAACTTTGTTTCTAGGTTCTCTGTCTAAATGAGAAGCACCACCCTCCACTCAGTGCTCTAAGATGAAAATCTGGGAGTTATGCTTCTCCTTCTCCTCACCCCAAACCAAGCATGTCATTTAAGTCTGTCACTTCTAGCATTGACCTTCTTCAGAAAAACCTTTTTAGACTTTTTATATCTACTGCAGCTGCTGAAGACCTCACAACTAACATAGGTTAGGTCATGTTACTAGCCTACCAACTTGACTCCTGTTAGAAGTTTATTTCCAATTTATTTTATCTAAAATGCAATCTAAACAAGCTACTCTCCTAATAGGTTTTCACAGTTTTAATTAATCCTTATAATCCATCCTCAGTCAACTTCTCTTCCTTCCTTTCCTGTAACATTTTTGAACTCTATATGTAAGCCACACTAAACTGTCTATAGCTTCACTTAAGTTCTAATTTCTTATGTATTCCCATGCTATTCTTTCTCTAGAATTAGGTGTTTTCCTTTTAAGGATCCTCACTACTCCAGAAATTTATTCATCACAATCATTAACTCTACAGTCTGGAAGAAGGCTGATAGCAAACTGGGAAACCACATGGGACCTGGGGCCAACCAATCCTAGCTTAATTTTCTTTTTTTTTTGTATTTTTCTGAAGCTGGAAATAGGGAGAGACAGTCAGACAGACTCCCGCATGCGCCCGACCGGGATCCACCCCGCACTCTCACCAGGGGGCGACGCTCTGCCCACCAGGGGGCGATGCTCTGCCCCTCCAGGGCGTCATTCTGCCGCGACCAGAGCCACTCTAGCGCCTGGGGCAGAGGCCAAGGAGCCATCCCCAGCGCCTAGGCCATCTTTGCTCCAATGGAGCCTTGGCTGCGGGAGGGGAAGAGAAAGACAGAGAGGAAGGAGGGGGTCGGGGTGGAGAAGCAAATGGGCGCTTCTCCTATGTGCCCTGGCTGGGAATCAAACCCGGGTCCCCCACACGCAATCAAACCCGGGTCCCCCACACGCCAGGCCAACGCTCTACCGCTGAGCCAACCGGCCAGGGCCCTAGCTTAATTTTCAATTGTGCCTCATACTAGTTGTATGATCTTGGCCACATGCCTTCACTCTCTCTGTGCTTTTGTGTTTCTCATCCACAAAGTAGATATATACTAGTTCCTATAGTTTGGGATTATTGTGAAATTGGTATGAGATACTGATAAATGTTTGAAACAAGGCTTGGCATCTTCAAAGTGCACAGCTTGAATGCCAAGTGCATGACCTTCATCTCCATTCCATAGTGTCAGTTGCATAGTAACAACTCAACAATGTTTCTATGAATGGCTTAAACCAGTTCTTTTAAAAAATGTTTTGTGACTCTCTTCGATGATATTCAATCCTTTTTTTACAAGAACTATGCTTAGCTTCTTCAGTTTACCAGTAATTTTTAATAGTAGATTTCTAAAAAGCATATGGTGTTTTCATAAAAAGATATAGGCTCAGTAAAATCAGACTGAACAAAATATCTAAATATCTCTTTGAGCTCTCATTTTTTTAGCTCTGTTATTGTCTATCAACTTATTCTAAATTCCTAATTAATATATTATACCTGTTTTATCATTTAGTTCATAATTTATTTTTAAGCCTGTATCATGTGCCCTGTTTATTAAATATCTTTTTATGCAAAATAGTGTTTCCTTCTCATCATAGTCTTTATAGTATTGCATAGATTAGATATTATATAAAGGGATGGGAAAGAATGGTATTTGAGAGTAATGAACTCATTCTATAAAGGAAGATGACCACACTCAACTCCCAAAAGTATTGTAAGGCTACATAATGCAGAAACACCAATTTCTTAACAATGAAATATTGTAAAAATAAATAAATAAATAAATAAAAAGAATAAAATGACAGTAAGTACCTAACACATAGCCAAGAATCTAGCAAACAGTAAAGATTAACTGAACTCAAATCTAGAGCCCTTGCCCCCTTGAATGTTCTGTGAAAAGTCTATGACCAAGTCTATGGTAATAATCGAGTTCATGCACATTGCAGGAATGCAATATATTTGTCTTTAAAAAGCTTTTTTAATTACTGAAGTCCACTGAACCAAAGGTAGTCAACAGAATACAATTTGCCTAATATTAGCTTTCAGTGTATGTAATTAAGGTGTTGATACTGAACAGTTGGTGTTTATAACATCAGCCTGAAAGGAAACAAACCTTTCTATTAGGATGTTATATTGGATTAAACACTGACAGAAAGAGTAGTATAAACAAACACCCTGTTAAAAAAAAATCTATTGACTAAAACATTCATTTATGAAACAAATACAGAGGTTCTATTATACTCCATGCTAGCCTAATTAAATCTAAACTATATAAACTAATTAAGATAACTAGAAAAATATACATGTATTTCATATTTATTATAAGAAAAATAATAATTTAATAGACATCTTAATGTAAACTTCTATACATCTGAGCTAGATAATACTAATTTTTATAATCATCATTATCTTCATTTACCCACTACATATGGAGAGCCTCATCAGGAAAATAACCTACGACACCATAATTAGAGTGATTGATAGTGATATAGTACATGACACTTCAGAGGGTTGATCAATCATATTTCATGGTTGCTCCAGTTCTTTATATTTTAATGCTTTCATTGTCTTTGCCTAAAAGATTTCAACAGGAAAACTGTCATAATACTCAATTCAACTCTTAACTTCTTTGAAACTTTCGCGCTAACTAAAGCTGAGTTAGTAGCTTTAATTTTTTTCTTCTTTTTTAGAGAGTTAGTGAAGCATTTTGCTTCAATTTTGATTGCAGTACTTATCACATTGTGTTATAACCTGTTGATTTGTTTCTCAATTAAACTGGTTTATTTATCTTTGTTTGTCTAACACACAATAAAATCCCAAACACACAAAAGGCAAGCAATTAATACTTTTAAATAAATTGATAAATAATTAAGGTTTTTATAATGGAATTTTTAAAGAGTAATTTTAGGTTCACAGTAAAACTAAATGTACAGTACAGAGAGTCTCTGTACACTCTCTACTCCACACAGGCACAACCTCTCCCAACATCTTACACTGCAGAGGTCAATCTGTTAGAATCAGGGAATCTACATTAACACATCACTATCACCCAAACTGTAATTTACATTGGTATTTATTCTTGGTGTCATATATTCCATAGGTTTGGAATAAATAATGACATATGAGCCATTGCAGTATCATACAAAATAGTTTCCGTGAACATATTTCTGAAACCCCATATAACTGTGTGTGAGAGAAGAATTGGGATATGGGATGAGAATAGAGGAATAAATGGTAAAACAGAACAAGCTCAGCCCCTAAGCAGAGATGTTTTCCTCCTTCTGTTCACCATGGCCCACAGTGTGGCCCTTATAATGCCCTTGTAACACTCAGAGAATGTCAGCTGAGCCAGCTGTCACTTAGCATGACCTGGCCAAATGGAAGGGGGCTGAAAATCACAAGACTACCCTACCCCACTTTCTGTGTTCCACCTTCACCCCGCTGGAAATCTTTTAGTTATCTCCATACTTTTGCCTTTTCCACAATGTCATATACCCTTTTAGAATTCTGCGGTATGTAGCCTTTTCAGATTGGCTTCTTTCACATAGCAATTAATATACATTTAAATTTTCTCCATGTCATAGTTTGATAGCTCACTGTTTTTTAGTACTGATTAATATCCCATTGTCTGGATATACCACAATTTATATATCCATTACTGAAGGGTACTTTGATTATTTCCTATTTTGGCAATTATAAATCAAGCAGCTATAAACATCCATATGCAGTTTTCTGTGTAGATAAAAGTTTTTGATTCACTTGGGTACATATAAAGTGTAAAATTGCTAGATGATATAGTAAGAATAGGTGTAGTTTGTAAGAAACTGCCAAAATGTCTTCCAAAGTGGCTACACCATTTTGCATCCCAACCAACTGATAATGAGATTCCTATTATTCCACATCCTTTCCAGCATTTGATCACCTGATGTTGTCAGTGTTTTGGGTGTTGGTCATTATAATAGGTATGTAGGTATATCTCGTTGTTTTAATTTTCAATTACGTACTGACATAGGATGTACAGCCTTTTTTTATATATTTATTTGTCATCTGTAATATTCTTTAGTTAGATGTCTGTTTGGTATTTGGCCCATTTTTAAATTAGGTTGTTCATTATATTATTGTTAAATTTTAAGAGTTCTTTTGGATAACATCTTTTTATCAGATATGTCTTAAAAATTTATTTTTTCCCAGCCTGTGGTTTCTCTTCTCATATTCTAAAATCATTAGATTTTTATTTAATTCTATAGGACTTTAGTTACATACTTTCTGAAACACAGCCTCATAATTGAGTATACTCAAGCTATGCCATTTAAATATTTTATGCTATATTCTACTATCAAATTGTTATTTTATAACCTAATAATTCCCAGTAATAATCACCTGAAAATTAATTAAAATACATTGCCTAAGGCCAAACACCCAGAACATGTCTGGAATGTGATCAGAAGTATTCATTTTTTTAAAATCACTATAAGTAGTTTCAATACAAGTGACACTCAAAGAACACTTTTCCACAGGATTTCTCCTAGCTAGGAGGGATCAAGGAGCAATTTTCAGTTTCCTTCAGGCAGGAAACATCTTTGAAGATGACAGGTGCATCAGGAATACCTCAGAGTTGTCTTGTTTAAAGAAACGTATTTAACTATCGTTTTCATCTCTCACAGGTTCCCGAATTCTGAGATTGCATTTCATTGTGTGCTTCTCACACCTTATGGCAACAGATTACATGCTTTCTGTAGCAATTGATAACTTGCATGAAGATTAATTGTTCATCTTTTTCTTTGGATCTCTGCCCTCAGAGCAGACAAATACATACTTATTGATTTTTCTACCATGTGTCTGGAACTGTGCAAAGTACTAGGACTTCATAATAAAGACATGGTCCTTATCTCATGACACATACAGTCCAGCACATATCCTTTTCTGGTCTTTATTCTCCACCTATCTGTCCCCCCCACACACAGGCTGATTTGTTCACTTTTAGATGATAAGTTCTTCCAGAGTAAAAAGCACAGTTTATACACTACGTTTCATAGTGACTTCACATATTTGACTCTTTTGATTTAACAATATAGATAAGTTTTTTTTGTTGTTTGTTTTTTTTAGATAAGTTTTTTAATGAATTTTTTTATTTAAAACAAATTTAATAGTGTGACATTGATAAATAAGCATACATAGGTTTCAGGTAAACATCTCTATGGTATTTGAACTGTTGATTGCATTGTGTGCCCATCATCCAAAGTCAAATCATTTTCCATCATCATATATTTGTCCTTGTTTACTCCCTTCCTTCCCACACCCCTCTTCCTTGTAACCCCTTCACTTTTATATCTGTCAATGAGTCTCAGTTTTATATCCCACCTATGTGTGAAATCATATAGTTCTTAGCTTTTAAAAATACAATAAACTCAAATATACCATCTAGGATGAATTTTTAGTATTTTATTAGTTTTTATTCAAGATTTTATTACTTGAAGACAGAAAGTATTACAAGTCAATCTGTTTTGAAAATCTTCTTCAGTTCCATTTTCTTTCAATTGACACCCTAACTTTCATTTCTACCCCAAAACTCTCTACTAGAAATTTGGTATATAACCTTTCAGTTTTTTGTGTATTCTTTTCACTATAATCCATAAACAATTATATATATAGTATATATTATAATTCTGTGTGTATATGTATATATATAACTGTGCATTTATATATGTATATATTATAATTCCATATATTTTAAATGTGCATAAATGCTATTAGTTTGTACATATATGTGATATATTTATCTTAACTTGTTTTACAAATAAGCTTAGATTACATCAAAAGTTACATATTGAATTTTAAAAATCTGTTATGACAATTCATAATCTTTATAAGCCATCTAGCCTTCTGTGATCTAATCATTTAATGGTCAACTGTACTGCATTAGATAAATTTTTGCTTCAAAATATATAGATGTTATTGTGATGATTTTTTAACTAGAAAAATCTAGATTTTTATTGTCTAGATTTTTCAACAGGATTCAAAATGATTTTGGTATCCTCATTGGTGTTGTAATTAAACTTAAAAACTTACAACTAAAACCCTCACCAAGCTTTCCATTAAAATAATTTTTTAAAAAAAGTTATGCCCAAATACAAGCCAATAATTATAAATGAGACAGCACAATTATTTATAAAAATAATGCACAACAGAAAACAAATGTATGTGAAGAAATGTAATAAAGATAATTACTCAGATAATTCAATGTAATAATACACAAAATTATAATTTGCATCTCTATTGACTTCATAATTTGCAGTCTATCATATGTTATCTCAGACCCTTCTAAAGTAGTGATCAAAAAAAGTGAAGGACTTATAAAAGTAGACACAGCCTTTTCCTAGTTGCAGGCAGCTCTACATCACCAAACTTACTGGGCTCCCTTCCCTTCTGATATTGCTGTCCTTTAGTTTGTTAGATATATAATTGGAGATGTTATTTCTCCTCCTGATAATTTCTTTCTATACAAGTTAATCAAGCATGACATATGGGATAAAATCAAAATGCATCTTTATTCTTGACTCCTATCACCCCTTTAATTTATTCAGTGCTGTGTTTTTTCTCTGACCCTAGATTTAAAATGTCTAAGCCCCATAAATTTTTTTTTAATTAGCCTGACCAGGCAGTGGCACAATGGATAGAGCCTCTGTCTGAGAAGGTTTCGAACCCAGGTTCAAAACCCTGAGGTCACCAGCTTGAACTCAAGGTCACTAGCTTGAACAAGGGGTCACTCAATCTGCTGTAGCCCAGTCAAGGCACATATGAGAAAGCAGTCAATGAACAACTAAGGTGCCACAAAATAGAATTCATGCTTCTCAACTCTCTCACTTCCTGTCTGTCTGTCTCTATCTGTCCCTCTTTTTCTCTCTCTCTGTTGCTCTCACATGCACACAAAAGAATTATGCAATATATATTTTACCACAAAGACAACAAAACATAAACTTTGAATGTATTAATTCAATGACAAATAAACAACATATTAACATAGTAACATACTACTTGAAAACTTTACCACCTGGGCCAATAAAACAGTCCTGATATCTTGATCTTTCAAGATCTTTCAAGACATTATTACTGCTCTTCACTTCTCAATCTACTCTCCTGGAGAGACTAGAACAGGTCTAGGGTGGGAAATAGATACCACTCCACATTCTGTATTTCTATCCCTCTCCTCAAGAATCTCAGATTTCAGAAAACATGGTGTCTGCCTCTTTCATTAACCACATTTCTTGTTTCCATCATAAGAAAAGCTGGAAGACTATATGTCAATCAGTTCAAGTAAATAGGTGACCATAGTTTTTGCCATCTCCCCAATTTAGGATCCAAATTTGAGCCAGAAAGGACACAATAGTATAACAAATAAGATAGGTAGTATTATTTTGAGAAGCACTTTAAATTTAAGCAGCCTAAATTTAAAATTTAGAACTTCCTGTTCCATATAACAATTAATACACTGATCTTAATTTAGAATAGAATTGCCTCCCTTCCAGCAGCTAAGGCTGATATCAGGCCTTGGAGAAAAGGCCTGATACTAAATAAGAAGTACTAGATACTAAAAAGAAATACTAGATACAAAAAAGAAATACTAGATTTCTTCTCCCTTTCCCCAATTCTTTCCAGAGCATGTTACAGTTGACTTCAGGCTTCTGTATCATTGTGACACAGAGGAAAATAAAGGAGGAGGGGAGAAGAGTTCAAAAACAAACATACTAGAACTGGCACTGTCATTATTGAGTTTTGTGGCATATAAGTCTGTGAGATGTTTAAAACTGGCTACATTAACTAGAGAACCAAGATGGCAGTGGAGTAGACAGATGCACAGACTCCCAGCTCACACCAGCAAACTGGATTACAAATTAATTTAGGAACAATCAGCATGAAAAACCAACTTTGGATTAAAAGAACAGGTCTCAAAAACTATGAAGCAAAGCAGAAGCCACACTGAGCCTGGTAGGGAGCTCTGAGGTGCGGTAGGTCTCCCCTGCTTCCAGGAGTGAAGGTGGGGTGAGACTGAGATCCTAGAAGGGCTCTTATTACAAGTAGAAGAGCAGAGAATATTGCTCACAGCCACTTGCCTGGGGACCTGGGAATGAGGTGAGCTGAGAGGGCTGGATTTTATACCAAAAGGAAAGTGGGGAGAGAGAGACAGACATTGATGAGCAGAGGAATGTATGGGATGACCTGAGAAGCTGACTCATCCAGTGCAGAGGCAGCTATAGCTGGGGGAGAGATTGAACCCTCAACAAAGCACAAGCCTAAAGTAGTTCTGGGTGACCTACCTCCAGAAAGCTTTCCAGCTCCAATCAGAGCAACAAGACACAGCTGAAACCAGGAAGTGGGGAGGAGGGGCAGTAACTCAGGTCTCCATGGAGATCTGAGATACACCTCCCCTTACTGAAACAAAGAAAGCACCCCACCTCCGGAAAGAAGCTGGCATATTGGGCCTTCAAAGTCTCAAATTACATCCACCACATTCCTGGATACAGCTCCAAATAAGCCCCCTGCTGAGATCAGTAAACAAGACTACCACTGGGTTAAGAAAACTGAGAAGAAAACAAACAAATCAAGACTTCAAAGAAGCTCTACTAGATAAGGAGATCACAGCTGGAAGAAGCCTACAAGCCATAGAGAATAATGGATAGGTAGAGAAGCATAAGTCATATGCTTCAACAAGATAAATCCTCTGGTAAAGTCTTGGACAAATTGGAAGTAATCATATTACCGGATGCAGAGTATAAAATATTGACTTTTAGGATGCTTAAAGATCTCAAAGCTACAATGGATGGACTTAATGAACACTTCAGTAAAGAAATTAAAAGCATCAAAAACACAGAAATTATGAAGAAGAATGAGACAGAAATGACAAAAAAATATTCAAAATGAAGACTACACTGAAAGGAATTAAAAGCAGGCTGGATGAAGCAGATGATCGAATCAGCAACTTAGAGGACAAGATAAGTAAAAGCATAAAAGAGGAACAGCAAAAAGAAAAGAGACTGAAAAAATCTGAGGAAAATCTAAGAGAACTCTGTGACAACCTACAGAGAAACAACATCTGTATCATCGGAGTTCCTGAAGAAGAAGAGAAAAAACAGGAGTTAGAGACTTTGTTCAATGAAATCATAGCTAAAAACTTCCCTAAATTGATGCAGGAAAAAGTCACACAAGTTTAAGAAGCACAGAGAATTCCATTAAAAGGAAACCAAAAAAAATCTACACCAAGACACATCATAATTAAAATACCAAACCGAAGAGATAAAGAGAAAATATTAAAAGCTGCTAGAGAAAAAAAGGCTATTACCTATAAAGGAGCCCCCATAAGGATGACATCCGACTTCTCAACAGAAATACTTGATGCCAGAAGGGAATGGCAAGACATATTCAAAGTAATGCAGAACAAAAAACTACAACCAAGACTTCTTTATCCAGCAAAGCTATCATTTAAAATTGAAGGAGAAATAAAAAGCTTTCCAGACTAAGAAAACTCAAGAAATTTATTACAACCAAACCAATGTTGCAAGAAATGCTATGGGGCCTGTTGTAAATAGAACAAAGGGGGGGAAATATAGTAAAAGAGAAATATAACTTTAAAGAATAAAATGGCAATAAACAACTACATATCAATAATAACCTTAAATGTAAATGGATTAAACGCTCCAATCAAAAGACATTGGGTAGATGAATGGATAAGAAAACAAGACCCATACATATGCTGTCTACAGGAGATGCACCTCAAAACAAAGATACACACAGACTGAAAATAAAAGAATGGAAAAAAATATTTCATGCAAATGGAAATGAAAAAACAGCTGGGGTAGCAATATTTATATCTGACAAAATGGACTTAAAAACAAAGACTATTGTAAGGCATAAAAAAGGTCACTACATAATGATAAAGGGAGCAATCCAACAGGAAGAGATAACCATTATAAATATATATGCACCTAATATAGGAGCACCTAAATATATAAAGCAGATTTTGATGGAAATAATGGAAGAGATCAAAAGCAATACTATAATAGTAGGGGATTTCAATACACCACTAACTTCAATGGATAGATCCTCAAGAAAGAAAATTAACAAAGAAACAAAAGAATTAAGATATACACTAGATCAACTGTATTTAATAGATATCTTTAGAACCTCGCACCCTAAAGCAGCAGAATATACATTCTTTTCAAGTGCTCATGATACATTCTCTAGGATAGACCACATATTAGGGCTTAAAATGAGTCTCAACAAATTTAAGAAGATTGAAATGATATCAAGTATCTTCTCAGACCATAATGGCATGAAATTAGAAATCAACTACAATAGGAAAACTGAAAAACACTCAAACACTTGGAAACTAAACAGCATGTTATTAAACAACAACTGGGTCGACAATGAGATTAAAAAAGAAATAAAAAAATTCCTTGAAACAAATGAAAATGAGCATTAAACAACTCAAAATCTGTGGGACACAGCAGAAGCAGTCCTGAGAGTGAAGATCATAGCATTACAAGCAAACCTTAAGAAGCTAGAAAAAGCTCAAAAGAAGAATTTAATCCTGCAACTAAAAGAACTAGGAAAAGAACAGCAAGTAAACCCTAGAAAAAAGAGAAGGAAGAAAATAATAAAGATCAGAGCAGAAATAAATGACATGGAGACTAAAAAAAAAACAATGGAAAGGATCAATGAAACCAAGATCTGGTTCTTTAAAAAAGTAAACAGATTGATGAACTTTTAGCCAGACTCACTAAGAAAAAAAGAGAAAGGATTGAAATAAATAAAATTAGAAATGAGGGTGTAGAAGTGACAACAGACACAGCAGAAATACAAAGGATTGTAAGAAAATACTATGAAGAACTGTATGCCAAAAAATTAGACAACCTAAGTAAAATGGACAAATTCCTTGACAATTGTAATCTTTCAAAAATCAATCTGGAAGAATCAGAAAACCTAAACAGACCGATTACAACAAATGAGATTGAAACAGTTATCAATAAACTCCCAATAAACAAAAGCCCTGGGCCAGATGGCTTCACAGGCAAATTTTACCATCATTCAAAGAAGAACTAACTCCTATCCTTCTAAAGCTTTTTCAAAAAATTCAAGAAAAGGGAAAACTTCCAAGCTCCCTTTATGAGGCAAGCATAATTGTGATTCCAAAACCAGACAAAGACAACACAAAGAAAGAAAACTATAGGCCAATATCCCTGATGTATGTAGATGCTAAAATTCTCAACAAAATTTTAGCAAACCAGATCCAGCAATACATGAAAAAAATCATACATCATGATTAAGTGGAGTTTATTCTGGGGAGGCAAGGCTGGTACAATATTCGCAAAAAAATCAATGTGATTTATCACATAAACAAAAGGAAGGAGAAAAAACACATGATAATTTCAATAGATACAGAAAAAGCATTTGATAAAATCCAGCACCCATTTATGATGAAAACTCTCAGTAAAGTGGGAATACAAGAGACACACATCAACATGATAAAGGTCATCTAAGACAAACCCACAGCCAATATCATACTCAATGGGGAAAAATTAAAAGCAATCCCCTTAAGATCAGGAACAAGGCACTTTTATTCAATATAATTCTGGAAGTCCTAGCCAAAGCAATCAGACAAGAAGAAGAAATAAAAGGCATACAAATTGGAAAAAAATAAAACTATCATTATTTGCTGATGATATGATACAATAGCTAGAAAACCCTAAGGTCGCAGTCAAAAAAATACTAGACCTGATAAATAAATTCAGCAAGGTGGTAGGATATAAAATTAATACTCACAAATCAGAGGCATTTTTATACACCAACAATGATCTGTCTGAAAGAGAAATTAAGAAAACAATCCCCTTCACTATTACAACTAAAAATATAAAATACCTAGGAGTAAATTTAACCAAGGAGGTTAAAGACTTGTACTCGAAAAATTATAAAAGAAATCAAGGAAGATACAAACAAGTGGAAGTTTATACCATGTTTATGGCTAGGAAGAATAAACATCATTAAAATTTTCATATTACCCAAAGCAATTTATAAATTCAATGCAATTCGTATTAAAATACCAAGGATATACTTATAGAAAAAATATTCCAAAATTCATTGGAACAAAAAGAGAACATGAATAGCCTCAGCAATCTTGAAAAAGAAGAATAAAGTGGGTGGTATCACACTTCTAGACATCAAGTTATACTCCTAGGCCATTATACACAAAACAGCTTGGCACTGGCAGAAAAATAGGCATATAGATCAATGGAACAGAACAGAGAACCCAGAAATAAACCCACACCTTTATGAACAATTGATATTTGAAAAGGGTGGTGATAGCATACAATGGAGTAAAGACAGTCTCTTTAACAAATGATGTTGGGAAATTTGGTCAGCTGCTTGCAAAAACATGAAACTAGACCTCCAACTCACACCATTCACAAAAATAAACAAAATGGATAAAAAACTTAAATGTAAGTCATGAAACAATAAGCATCCTAGAAGAAAACATTGGCAATAAGCTCTCTGACATCTCTGGCAGCAATATATTTGCTGATTTATCTCCATGTACAAGGGAAATAAAGGACAGGATAAACAAAGGGGACTATACCAAACTAAAAACCTTTTGCACAGCTAAAGACAATATGAACAAAATAAAAAAGCAAACCACACAATGGAAGAACATATTTGACAATATGTCTGATAAGGGTTTAATAACCAAAATTTATAGAGAACTTGTAAAACTCAACAGCAGGAAGATTAACAATCCAATTAAAAAATGGGCAAAGAAACTGAATAGACACTTCTCTAAAGAGGACATACAGATGGCCAATAGGCATATTAAAAATGCTCAATATCACTAATCATTAAAGAAATGCAAATTAAAACCACAATGAGATATCACCTCACACCAGTAAGAATGGCGCTCATCAACAAAACAACAAAGAATAAGTGCTGGTGAGAATGTGGAGAAAAGGGAACCTTCTTGCACTGCTAGTGGGAATGCAGACTGGTGCAGCCACTGTAGAAAACAGTATGGAGATTCCTCAAAAAATTAAAAAGCAAGAGATGACGTCAGAGTAATGGCAGGGTAGGAAGCGATACTGATAAATCTCCCCCAAAACTCAACAAGATCTTCAACCAGAAACAGAAAAACCTATACTTGGAGCCTCCAGATGTTTCGCAATACACCCGAAGGTATGGTCGAGCGAAAAATTGGCTAAATATATAACCAAACCCCAAAGAAAATAGGGAGTAAGAAATGCTCTGCCTTCCTCACTAACCTAAACAGGGCGGCATTCTCTGGGATCCATGAATATAGAAACTGAGGCGGGCAAAGGGGGTGAATAGATCCAGGCCATGGCACAAACGGCCAAACCAGGCTGTGGCACGGAGATCCAAGCCAAAGAAAAACTGATCCTGTGGCAACCCGGGCAATACAAGCTAACACTCACACCAAACCCAAACAAAGAAAGACAAGCGGGGCAGCCATTTTACCCGATCTCCTGGTCGGCGCACGTAGATAGTGGGCGAGAGATTTCTTCCTAAGCCCCGGGAGTGGGTGCCCGTGTTACCCCACAGAGAGGCAGAGTCAGAGGCCTTTCTGTGGGCCAAAAGCAGAATCTCTGGGCAGCCCCAGCGCCCTGGGAAAGCCGCGCACAGGAGGGAGCTAGAACTAATTCCAACAGTGGAACTTTTCCGTGCTGGTAGGGGATTCACTCAGAGGGAAACACGGCCGGCCTCATATCCTGGTCTGCGCGCGCAGATAGTGAGCAAGAGATTCCTCCAAGTGCCTCGGCAGTGCGTGCCCGTGTTACTGCACAGAGGGGCAGAATCAGGGGCCTTTGTGTGGGCCAAAGTGGAATCTCGGGCTGCCCCAGCGCCTTGCAAAAGCCGCGCACGGGGACGGAGCGAGAGCCAATACCAACGCTGCAACTTTTCCATGTGGTTGGGGGTTTCACTCAGAGTGTGGAACTGCTGGCTGGATATCCTGGTCTGCGTGCGCAGATAGTGAGCCAGAGTTTCCTTTAAGCGCCCCGGAAGTGGGCGCCCACCTGTGTTATCAGACAGAGTGGCAGAGCCAGAGGTCTTTGAGTGGGCGGAAACCCCGCCTGATTATGCTAGCAGCTCTGACTGACTGAGCCTTACCCAGAGCCCTGTGCTGAGTGCAAATAGAGTGGGGAGTTGCCAGCTCTTTGAGCCTCTTACTATCCAGACAGAGGCAGCAGCAACCCCATAGCTGGATTATCAGGCTACTAATTGAGGAAGGAAAGACTAGGAGAAAGGCTCCAGGAACACGGACTCTCTCACTGCTGGAGCCTATAAATGCTAATGAGCCTCGACTGCCAACAAGACTAAAGCACAATACATGACATCGCCATAGAGATTTATCAACTGCAAACCTCTACCTGAGCATGCCAAAGGGGCAGAACCCGGGGTACAGAGTCACCGACCAGGAAGAGGGAGAGAAAAGAAAAAGCAAGAAGATAACCTCTCAAAATCAAGAATAATCTGCAGACTTTATAACCTATCCCATTTTATTATATATGTTCGTTTGTTTCTCTTATCTTCATTCTTGATATTTTTTTTTCCTCCTCCAATTTGGCCGATTAACTCTCTGCCGGTCTTACTCTCTCCTCTCCTTGAACTACACTACCCATAAGTGTTACATCTCCCATTATCTTTTCTTTCCTCTTCCTTTCTCTCTATGAGGGTTGCACTCCAAAACCCTTAACTCTCTCTCTATCTCTCTCTATCATCTTTTTTCTTTTTTCTTCTTTTAGTGGTTCCCTCTTTTTTTCTCTCTCTCTCTCCCTTTCTTTTCTCTCTCTATATTAGTTTCTTCCTTTCTCCTTTACATCTCCTCTCATTCAAACCTCAATAACAAACAAATTATCTTATCTGGGACTCAAACTTATGTTTGTGGCATTTTGGGAGGTTTTTACTTCACCGTTTTAACTCACTAGCAGTGCTCCCATCCCTGGCTCTCCATTTTATCTAGTTCTTGTTCCACTAAATACAATAGTAATTTTTTAAGTTGTTCCCCCATTTTTCTGTTTTCCTCTTATTCCTCTCATCATAACTCTTAGTCAACCAACACCTAAAAGCAAATCATTTTATTCTTGACCCAAATTTTTTCCCTATTTGCTTTTTGTGGGTCCATACCCCCTTCTTTTTTCTTTTTCTTTTCTTTTTTTTTTTTGCCCCTTTATTACTTTTCCCCAATTCAGGCCCTCCATTATAGGCATTGTTTGTTATAATTCACAGTTCTCTGTTAGATTCAGGGAGTACTGACATGCTGGGGCTGCCAAGAGTGTACAAGTTCCCTGTGACGCTGAAAACAAAGAGTTCAGCAACATCCTGCATTGAGTCAGAGACCCTTATCAGAAGTTTATGTTTGAAATTCTCCACTAAGTAATACCCCCCATAACTGCGCACGACCTCCCTAGCCAATGACTAACAGCCATATTAGCTTCTGTATGAACCACTTGCTTGCTACACTATAAAAACCCCTACACTGTAGGCTCTCGGTGTGACTCTGGTGACTGCCACCTGAGCTCACCCCTGCGCAGGTTTGTTTGTTTTTTTTCTTTTTCTCCTGGCCATAAAACTTTGTCTAAAACTCTCCAAACGTCTCCAGTGTTTGTTTTACCCAGCGAGTGCAACATTCTCCAGAAGATTTTCTCAAGAAAGAGGTGAGAGGAGAGGAGAGGAAAAAAGGAAGGGGGGAATAATTTCCTTTTTTAAACATTTTTATTTTATTTTATTTTTCTTTATTTCATTATTAATTTTAAAAAAACAACTCTTCGATTTTTAATTTTTTTAATTTTTTATTCTTTATTAAATCTCATTAATACTATCAACAAAACCACCCTCAGATGCCATTAAGGAAGAGAAAATCAAATATCATGGATACAAAAGAAAGAGAGGTAACATAGCTAGATGAGGAAAAATCTATGGAGAAAAAATTTAATATATTGGAAACCTTGGAGCTAAATGACAGAGAATTCAAGAGAGAAATCCTAAAAACCTCTGAGATGTACAAGAAAACACAGAAAGGCAATTTAGAGAGCTCAGAAAACAACTCAATGAACACAAAGAATATATGTCCAAGGAAATTGAAACTATAAAAACAAATCAAACAGAGATGAAAAACTCAATTCACAAGCTGAAAAACGAAGTAACAAGCTTAGCTAATAGAACAGGTCAGATAGTAGAGAGGATTAGTGAAATAGAAGACAAACAACTTGAGGCACAACAGAGAGAAGAAGAAAGAGACTCAAAAATTAAAAAAAATGAGATAGCCCTACAAGAATTATCTGATTCCATCAAAAAGAATAACATAAGAACAATAGGTATATCAGAGGGAGAAGAGAGAGAAAATGAAATGGAGAACATACTCAAACAAATAATAGATGAGAACTTCCCAAGCCTGTGGAAAAAACTAAAGCCTCAAGTTCAAGAAGCAAACAGAACTCTGAGTTTTCTTAACCCCAACAAACCTACTCCAAGGCATATCATAATGAAATTGACACAAACCAACAACAAAGAAAAAATTCTCAAGGCAGCCAGGGAAAAGAAGAATACAACATATAAAGGAAGGCCCATTAGATTATCATCAGATTTCTCAGCAGAAACTCTACAAGCTAGAAGAGAGTGGACCCCAATATTTAAAGTCCTGAAAGAGAGGAACTTTCAGCCACGAATACTATACCCATCAAAGCTATCCTTCAAATATGAAGAAGAAATAAAAACATTCACAGATACAGAAAAAATGAGGGAATTTATCATCAGAAAACCCCCATTCCAGGAATTACTAAAGGGGGTTCTCTAATCAGATACAAAGAACAAAAAAAAAAACAGAGCCACAAGTAAAAGCTCCAAGAAAAACACAATAAAACCAAATTTAAACTGTGACAACAACAAAAAGAAAGGGGGGGAGAAGATGGAGATTAAGAGTAGCAAAGGACGATAGAGTGCAAAAGTACTCACAAAATAGTTCGCTACAATGAACAGGGTAGGGACCCTTTTCATTACTCAAAGGTAACCACCATTGAAAAAACTACCACAGAAGCACATGAGATAAAAGAGATAGCAACAGAGGAAAGATGTATGGAATACAACCAAATAAAAACAAAAGATAGAAAAACAAAAGAGAAGGATCAAACAAGACACAAAACTAACAGAAAGCAAGGTATAAAATGGCAATAGGGAACTCACAAGTGTCAATAATTACACTAAATGTAAATGGATTGAACTCACCAATAAAAAGGCACAGAGTAGCAGAATGGATTAAAAAAGAAAATCCAACTGTATGCTGCCTATAGGAAACTCATCTAAGTAACAAGGATAAAAACAAATTCAAAGTAAAAGGCTGAAAAACAATACTCCAAGCAAATAACATCCAAAAAAAAGCAGGTGTAGCAATACTCATATCGGATAATGCTGACTACAAGACAGAAAAAGTACTCAGAGACAAAAATGGCCATTTCATAATGGCTAAGGGGACACTGAATCAAGAAGACATAACAATTCTTAATATATATGCACCAAACCAAGGAGCACCAAAATATATAAGACAGCTACTTATTGATCTTAAAACAAAAACTGACAAAAATACAATCATACTTGGAGACCTCAATACACTGCTGACGGCTCTAGATCGGTCATCCAAACAGAGAATCAACAAAGACATAGTGGCCTTAAACAAAACACGAGAGCACCTGGATATGATAGACATCTACAGGACATTTCATCCCAAAGTGATTGAGTATACATTTTTCTCCAGTGTACATGGATCATTCTCAAGAATTGACCATATGTTGGGCCACAAAAACAACATCAGCAAATTCAGAAAAATCGAAGTTGTACCAAGCATATTTTCTGATCATAAAGCCTTGAAACTAGAATTCAACTGCAAAAAAGAGGAAAAAAATCCCACAAAAATGTGGAAACTAAACAACATACTTTTAAAAAATGAATGGATCAAAGAAGAAATAAGTGCACAGATCAATATATACAGACTAATGAAAATGACAATACGACATATCAGAATCTATGGGATGCAGCAAAAGCAGTGATAAGAGGGAAGTTCATATCACTTCAGGCATATATGAACAAACAAGAGAGAGCCCAAGTGAACCACTTAACTTCACACCTTAAGGAGCTAGAAAAAGAAGAACAAAGACAACCCAAAACCAGCCGAAGAAAGGAGATAATAAAAATCAGAGCAGAAATAAATGAATTAGAGAACAGAAAAACTATAGAAAAAATTAATAGAACAAGGAGCTGGTTCTTTGAAAAGATCAACAAAATTGACAAACCCTTGGCAAGACTTACCAAGGAATAAAGAGAAAGAACTCATATAAACAAAATCCAGAATGAAAGAGGAGAAATCACCACGGACACCGTAGATATACAAAGAATTATTGTAGAATACTATGAAAAACTTTATGCCACTAAATTCAACAACCTAGAAGAAATGGATAAATTCCTAGAACAATACAACCTTCCTAGACTGAGGCAAGAAGAAGCAGAAAGTCTAAACAGACCTATCAGTAGAGAAGAAATAAAAAAAACCATTAAAAACCTCCCCAAAAATAAAAGTCCAGGCCCTGATGGCTATACTAGCGAATTTTATCAAACATTCAAAGAAGACTTGGTTCCTATTCTACTCAAAGTCTTCCAAAAAATTGAAGAAGAAGCAATACTTCCAAACACATTTTATGAGGCCAACATAACCCTCATACCAAAACCAGGCAAGGATGGCACAAAAAAAGAAAACTACAGACCAATATCTCTAATGAATACAGATGCTAAAATACTAAACAAAATACTAGCAAATTGAATACAACAACATATTAAAAAATAATACATCATGATCAAGTGGGATTCATCCCAGAATCTCAAGGATGGTTCAACATACGTAAAACAGTTAACGTAATACACCATATCAACAAAACAAAGAAGAAAACCACATGATCTTATCAATAGACGCAGAAAAGGCTTTTGATAAAATACAACACAATTTTATGTTTAAGACTCTCAACAAAATGGGTATAGAAGGAAAATATCTCAACATGATAAAGGCCATATATGATAAACCATCAGCTAACATCATATTAAATGGCACTAAACTGAAGGCTTTCACCCTTAAATCAGGAACAAGACAGGGTTGTCCACTCTCTCCACTCTTATTTAATGTGGTACTAGAGGTTCTAGCCAGAGCAATCAGACAAGACAAAGAAATAAAAGGCATCCATATCGGAAAAGAAGAAGTCAAGGTATCACTTTTTGCAGATGATATGATCCTATACATCGAAAATCCCAAAGAATCCACAAAAAGACTACTAGAAACAATAAGCCAATACAGTAAGGTCGCAGGATACAAAATTAACATACAGAAGTCAATAGCCTTTCTATATGCCAACAATGAAACATTTGAGAACGAACTCAAAAGTATAATTCCCTTCATGATTGCAACAAAAAAAAATAAAATACTTAGGAATAAACATAACAAAGAATGTAAAGGACTTATATAATGAAAACTATAAACCATTGTTAAGGGAAATCGAAAAAGATATAATGAGATGGAAGAATATACCTTGTTCTTGGCTAGGAAGAATAAATATAATCAAGATGGCTATATTACCCAAAGCAATATACAAATTTAATGCAATTCCCATCAAACTTCCAATGACGTTTTTTAAAGAAATAGAGCAAAAAATCATCAGATTTATATGGAACTATAAAAAACCCCGAATAGCCAAAGCAATCCTAAAGAAAAAGAATGAAGCTGGGAGCATTACAATACCTGACTTCAAACTATATTATAGGGCCACGACAATCAAAACAGCATGGTATTGGCAGAAAAATAGACACTCAGACCAATGGAACAGAATAGAAAACCCAGAAATAAAACCACATATATATAGTCAAATAATTTTTGATAAAGAGCCCAACAACACACAATGGAGAAAAGAAAGCCTCTTCAATAAATGGTGCTGGGAAAACTGGAAAGCCACATGCAAAAGAATGAAACTGGGCTACAGTTTGTCCCCCTGTACTAAAATTAACTCAAAATGGATCAAAGATCTAAACATAAGACCTGAAACAATTAAGTACATAGAAGAAGACATAGGTACTCAACTCATGGACCTGAGTTTTAAAGAGCATTTTATGAATTTGACTCCACAGGCAAGAGAAGTGAAGGCAAAAATTAATGAATGGGACTACATCAGACTAAGAAGTTTTTGCTCAGCAAGAGAAACTGATAACAAAATAAACAGAAAGCCAACTAAATGGGAAATGATATTCTCAAACAACAGCTCAGATAAGGGCCTAATATCCAAAATATACAAAGAACTCATAAAACTCAACAACAAACAAACAATCCAATAAAAAAATGGGAAGAGGATATGAACAGACATTTCTCCCAGGAAGAAATACAAATGGCCAACAGATATATGAAAAGATGCTCATCTTCTTTAGCTATTAGAGAAATGCAAATCAAAACTGCAATGAGATATCACCTCACACCTGTTCGATTAGCTATTATTAGCAAGACAGGTAATAGCAAATGTTGGAGAGGCTGTGGAGAAAAAGGAACCCTCATACACTGTTGGAGGGAATGTAAAGTAGTACAACCATTATGGAAGAAAGTATGGTGGTTCCTCAAAAAACTGCAAATAGAACTACCTTATGACCCAGCAATCCCTCTACTGGGTATATACCCCAAAAACTCAGAAACAATGATACGTAAAGACACATGCAGCCCCATGTTTATTGCAGCATTGTTCACAGTGGCCAGGACATGGAAACAACCAAAAAGCCCATCAATAGATGACTGGATAAAGAAGATGTGGCACATATGCACTATGGAATACTACTCAGCCATAAGAAATGATGACATCGGAACGTTTACAGCAAAATGGTGGGATCTTGATAACATGATACGAAGCGAAATAAGTAAATCGGAAAAAACCAGGAACTGCATTATTCCATACGTAGGTGGGACATAAAAGTGAAACTAAGAGACATTGATAAGAGTGTGGTGGTCATGGGGGGGGAGGGGGGAATGGGAGAGGGAAAGGGGGAGGGGAAGGGGCACAAAGAAAACAAGATAGAAGGTGACAGAGGACAATCTGACTTTGGGTCATGTGTATGCAACATAATTGAACGACAAGATAACCTGGACTTGTTATCTTTGAATATATGTATCCTGATTTATTGATGTCACCCCATTAAAAAAATAAAATTATTATAAAAGGAAAAAAAAGAAGAAAAGAAAAAAGAAAGGATCCTATTAACCTTTTAAATTTCTTTTGTGAGATGTTTAAAATAAAGCTACTAAAAACAAAAAAAACAAAAAAAAATTAAAAATCAAACTGCCTTTTGACCCAGCCATCCCATTTTTAGGAATATACTCCAAGAATACCATAGCACAGTTTGAAAAGGAGAAATGCAACCCCATGTTTATGGCAGCATTGTTTACAATAGCCAAGACCTGGAAACAGCCCAAGTGTCTGTCAGTGGACGAATGGATTATAAAAATTGGTGCATATACACAATGGAATACTATGGGGCCATGAAAAAGAAGTAAATAATATTTTTTGCGACAACATGGATGGAACTGGAAACTATTATGTTAAGTGAAATAAGCCAGGCAGAGAAAGAAAAATATCATATGACCTCACTCATATGAGGAATCTGATTAATAATATGAACTGAGGCGCGAAATAGAGACAGAAGTGTGGTCAAAGGATCCAGAAGGAAAGCAGGCAGAGGGAAAGGGGATAATAGGGTGATAGGATGGGACAAGAGCAGAAAAGTAAATCCTGGAAGGTAGGGGGAAGGCCGTTATGGGGAGGGACACAGGGGGCATGTACTGGGGAACACGAGTGGCATTAGAATCTATGTAAACACAATAAATTAATTTTAAAAATACTGGCTACATCATGGCGTACTTTTGTTTACTGGGAAATCCTAGTTAATCTTCACAAAGAGATGTGACAAAATCATTCATCATCATGGTTAGTTACAGCAGCATTTGCACAAAGCAAAGGAAAGGATTATGCAGTAATGCTATCTAAGATCGTCTATCTCTCCTTCCTGCTCTTACTAAACCTTTCTTTGACACAGCTTTTTTTCTCCATGTATTTCTGAAGTAGCCCTCATTCAAAAGTAAATGACCTTTGTTCTATGTAATTTATGAAATTTTTGCAAACTAAAATAATCTCTGACAGAGACATTTTTAATCATTATCGTTTATAATATCAAAATCCAGCAGAGGCTGCCAATCCTAAATTCAAATCTCAACTCTGCTGGCTGCTGGGAAAGTTTCTTAAACTCTCAGTGCCTTAGTTTGATCTGTAAAATAGGGAGGACAAAGACAGTATCTACCACAGAAGGTTGCTTTAAGGATTAAATGAGTTAACTCATGTGCATGACTGTATATGTAAGCATCAGTAAACTCCAGGTATAATAAGTACATAAACTCACATCAAGTGGGCTGAGCCACTGTAATAGATCAGTAAACAGGCCATTCATACATAGTTTCTTATCACCACATTTCCTCAAATGGTATTATTTAGAAATAAATTTTTAAAAATCTTATTAATACTATTCAATTCTTTTACTACTTCCAGCATAAATGTCTATTTAATAGAAAAAAATGATTTTGCTTTTAAAGGTTTACACACAACTGGTTAGATAGAAATATTTTTTATGAAAAAAGAATTATGAAAGTAACAGTTTTGGAATGTATGCTAATATCTGTATTAGATAACTGCACAAAAAACTTATTTCTTTGGACCATATAATCACAACCAAATCATGTCACTTATTTTTTGACAGAATGCCTTAATTGCAAGGTAATATATCTAAAGAAAATAAGCAAAATTTGGGTTCTCATTGAAGACTTTATTACTGAAAGATTACAGCAATGGCACACAATACAGTAATGCAATAAAGATGTCTACATCAAATTGAAAATACTATGACATACCAGAGAATGATAAAGTGCTTCAAAATCAATTAGCTATTGTGGCTGTGTCACACACTTTGTATAGAAAGATTAAGATCGATAGTTTGAAAAAATTTTGCTTCTTCATCTGAGCAGTCTTTATGAAGTTACAATTTAAGACTGACCTTGGAAAAGAATAATCTCCTGATGAAATGTTTTAACCATTTAGCAAGAGGTATATGTATGACAAGTATATGACATAATTTTTATATGTGTAGTCTTACCTAAAGTTCCAAAATGCACCTTCAAATTATTCTCATTCAATTGTGTTACTCTTATCTGGTATTCCCTAGTCTCCTATGCACTTTCACAAATCTGTTAGTAATCGACCACATGTACTTAAACTCATCAGTGTCCCGAGCAGTACACTCAAACATTTATGTACTCTTTTGCTTTAAAGTATACTTTGATATGAAAAAGTTTATTTCAAAAGTTACCACAGTTTCAATTCAATTTCATTATGGATTATTTGCCTACCATTAGAAGGGGAGAAAAATCTCCACATCCTAATCAGCAAACAGATATCTTAATTATTGGTCAAAATGGAGATAAATGATTCCTGAATTCATGGCCACTTTAGATAAAGATGCCTCAAAAAAAAAAAACCTGGTCTAGTGTTGCAATATAAGTAATTCAGTGGCAAATGTCTGGAGACATTAATTCCCATAATGCTTCACTGGATAAATAACGAGGCCCAATATTTCTAACCAAATAATCACTGTATAACACATACTGGCTATTAAGTTCAGTGTTCTGCCTGGGTAAAATTGAATAATGGTTTGCCTCCTGTTCTTATTTATGGCTTAAACTACTGATAACACTCAAAAAGTGTTAAAACTTCAGAACAAAAATATTGATGATTGCAGTAATCATTTAAGAGGTCTGTAAGTTTTAAATATCTTTGAATAACTAGGCATCAATCATACAATAATCATTTCTGATCATAATTTAAATTCCATACATTCAAAAATATTCTATAGTAGATTAATCCAACCATATTTCTATCCCAAAGTATATTTCAAGAAGTTTAGGACATATCTCATTAGTTATAAACAAAGCAAACATAATTTTATTTTTATTTTTTTCAAAGAAAACATAATTTAAAAGAACCAAAATCTATTTTCTTGTTCACAAGAAATGTATCAGAGTAAAATGAGTCACATAAATAAAATTCAGAAACTTGCATATGTCAGCTATATCTCAAGATTTGTGTAATATTGTTCAAGTCTAAGCACAAATTGATTATATTCAGCTTTAATTTGGATTTCAGAAACTGATAGATTGTTTTATACAAGTTTAGATTTTTTTATTTTATTAATATAGCACTTTTGCATTAAAAAAATGAGCAAAGAAGTCATAGCTATATTTGCCTTCATACACTCTAATCTTGTTATTGGGATAGCCTATAGCCAAAATGCAGCTGTACAGCTAATTTCAGGCCTACCTTCCTTGACAACACCTTCCTTTATAAGCAGCTGGTGATTAATCATATGAGAAAGTGTGATTGAACTCCAGATGGAGTTGAGTACTTCAGATAGCTTCAGACTAGTCAATTTGGAGACAGATATCTTTAGTGGTACTGACTATTGAATCTTTTTTATTAAGTGTGTGTATCATCTCGGAGTAGAGACCACTGTGTTGTGTGATCTCAAGGCCAGAGCCAGTCAGGCAAAGGCTGGTTCTTCTTGGACCTAAAACAAGCATGAGGAAAATGCAGAAATCTGGAAAGCAAACCATAAACTGAAAAATTTCCTCACAACCCAAAACCAGAGAGAGGTTTCACATTCCTGGGATTGAAGATAACTCTCGAAAGTCGGTGTTTTCTGAAGGGACATAGTGCAAACAGATGTGCTTCCCACAAGAGGCAGAGCACACACAAGCATGCATCAGAGATGACTGACCTCCCCAATGTAGACACATGCACTGTCACTATGAGACAGGTGGGCTTCTCATCTGGTGGTGACCAGCCTTGGGGACAAAGTGAGGAAGCAAAGGCCCCAGCAGCTCCCTGCAGATAAAAGGAAAAAGACCCCTTCTGAATGTGTGCAGAACTCATCCAAGTTCCACAGTTGCACACCTTAACCTGGCTGTGTTTACCCTAGGCAGTTAGCCTACAAAAATTCTTGCACAATTTTTCAAAGAAGTATTTTCCAGACTGCCCATCAGAGCACTGATGGAATAGCCAGGAATTGGAAAAAACACTAATGTCCACAGAGAGGAAATGGGATCCACCAATCCTGGTCCACATGGACAAGAGAAACTGAGCAGCAGCTACAGTGGGTGCAGAGGACTATAGCTGCCAACAGACAAAGACCTCAGGTTCCTCTCACGAGACATGTAGATCAACCATCTGCATCCAGGATTCCACCTCTTAAACCACATACATCTGATTTCAATAGGCAGACACACACACACACATAACCACATACATCTGATTTCAATAGGCAGACACACACACACACACACACACACAAATCAGTCTGAATGTAACAGAGACAAGACAGAATAAAAGAGGTGGACTCTGAGAGAAACCAACAAGCCACTCATGATGGTAACTTCTGGGGTGGGACTTGCCAGTCTCTTATCTTCTCTTTGAAGTGACGTCTCCATTTTCATAAGACTTTGATAGTTTTAAAAATATTATACTCATAAAACAATCAATGAACAACTAAAGTGCCACAACAAAAAATTGATGCTTCTCATCTCTCTTTGTTCCTATCTGTCTGTCCCTATCTATCCCTCACTCTGACTCTCTGTCTCTGTCAAAAAAAAAAAAATTATACTCATATGTTCAACATTATCCATTTATCATTCATCTATGGAGTAAAGTACATTATGTTGTTAAAGGATTTATGACAAAGAAAATAAAAATTTATTATAGTGCAATAATAGTTTCTAAAGGAATTCAGAATCAATTAAATCTCCAGAAAAGAGAACCCTGACACGGGGTTCTCACTGTTCTAGTTTTTTCCCTGTGTGCACATGTAATGTTGGCTGTGCTTGTGTGTGTACCTATATTCCTGCACTCATACATGCAGTGTGCATGCCTAAGTGTGCTCACATGTGTGCATGTGCACTTGTGTTGTAGGGCAGAGAGGATTCCCAGGCATGTGCTCTTCCAGAACCTCATTTCTCTAAAGGTGGACACTGCTAGTCAATGCTCTTCCTCCTTGGCATTTTTTGTGTCCCCACATCAGATTTCCAAAGCCCCTGTTGGGGACCCTGGGCCATTTCTGATTTTTCACTTCCATCATATGTTGATAGGAACATCTGTGTCCATAAATCTCTATTTATTTAAGACAGGTTTCTAGAAGTGGAGATTATTGGCCAATGTACACATACAGGATTTTAAGGTGTTGGGCACAGTTCCCTATATCTAAAGAGTCCTTGTTCATTTTGAGCCTAGTTTGGAATAGAAGGGCTGGAGAGACCTGAGGCGAAGACATTAGGGAGTGAGGAAAGAGGAGATCCTGAGTGTGGAGGAGATAATTCCATTTCTTGAAATTTATCCAAAGAAACCCAAAACACTAATTCAAAAAGATTATATGTATCCCAATGTTCACTGCAACATTATTTATAAAAGCTAATATTTAGAAGCAGACCAAGTGTCCATTAGTAGATGAGTGAATAAAAAAGCTGTGGTATATTTACATAATGGAATACTACTTGACTATAAAAAAATAAGGAAATCTTGCACTTTTCAACAGCATAAATGGACCTGGAGAGCATTACACTCAGTGAAATATGATGTCAGTCATATGTGGAACCTAATGAACAAAATGACCTAACCAGCAAAATAGAAACAGACCTATAGATAAAGAGTAGGGTGACCGCCTCAGGTGGCAGGCTGTGGCTGGGAGGGGTTGAGAAAAAAAGTAAAACAAGAGAAAAATACTCTTGGACATGAACAACAGTGTGATGATTTCCTGATTACCAGGAGGAGAAGGGTGGGGGAGGTGGAAGAGGGTAAAATAATTTTAAAAATAAAAAGACAACAATATTTGTATATATAAAATAGTTCATTTTTATGAAACTTATCTTGTTGTAACTTCCTTTAAATTATTTTTTCTAGATGTAAGTCCTTGTACTTACCAAATAGATAATATCCAATTGTTGCTGTACCATTTTTATATAAGAGTATGCTTAATGGATTTGTTATACATTATCTGGTAAACACACTTAGTACAACAGGACTCCTATCCTTCAATATGCAATCACAAAAAAACACAAAAATAAGGAAAAAAACCCAAAATAAACAACTCCTGTCAGAACAATTAGTTGACTGATCTGCTAATCAAACAGAAAGAAAATCAATCATATTGAAATAATTAATAAAACTCATTTGTCATATAAAACTAATTATGCATTTCTAGTTTAGAAAGTCATATGTATACCAAACATTTCTAAAGATTTATAAAAACCAAGCTAAAATAAATATTTACAGTGTGTAATAAAACACAATACCTCATTGAAATTGAGCCATAATAGACAAAGACAATAAAAAACACAATTAAGTCTTTCCAGTCATTAAGTTAATTTATCCCTTGTATAAATAAAGATATACACAAAAGATAACATTGCTGACAGACAATCTAGGCTCTCTCACAAATACAAGTATGGCTTGGAGGAGCCATTTAAAATAGTACTGAATCCAACTCTGTCACTTCATATTATACTAACTCCTACTTCTGTGTTTTTGTCTCCTTCCAATGCCAACATTCCAAATCTTTCAGGGACCACCTCTTTCATAAAACTCTCCATCATATTCAAAACAATTGCTTCTTCCTGTATTGCATTATCTGTGGTGACAATGGTATTCTGGCTTTTTTCTTTTTTAAATTTTTTCCCATTTTTATTGGTGTATACTATAATTCATATTAATCTTTTATATATTTCTCAGTTATTTTCTTAAAAGTTTTCTTATAAAATTATACTTTTAAATGACAAAACTAAAGTAAAACTACTTGCTTTATGTACAAAAATCCTATTTTTTAAAGTAATCTTTATTGTTTACAAGTAATACGTTTTATACTTGTTTAAGTGATATTTTACTAACAGTTCCAAAATAAATGTTCTCGCTTACTCGGTGAAGGCAAAACTTGTAGTTTAAAAGATGAGATGAAAACATTGTTTACTTACTTATTTGGAGTTTTTTTGTCATTTTATTTTGCCCTATTTTTGTTTTTGTTTGTTTATTTATTTTGGTGTTCAGTTGTATCAGTTCCTTACATGTTTTGGATATTGACTCCCTATCGTATGTTTTATTAGTGATTATCTTCTATTCAGTAGGTTGCCTTTGTTTTGTTACTGACGTCATTTGCTGTGCAAAACTTTTTAGTTTGAGGTCATCCTTTTTATTTTAATTTTGTTTCCCTTGATATTGCTATAATATCAATTTCAAAGAGTTTACTGCCTATGTTTTCTTCTAGGAATTTTATGGTTTCTGGTTTTCCATTAAGTTTTTAATCTATTTTTAGTTTCTTCTTGTACATGGTACAAGAATGTGGTGCATTTTTTTGCATGTATCACCATTTATTGAATAAACTGTCTACCCCATTGCAAATTCTTGCTTTGTTATAGATTAATTGACTATATAGACATGGCTTTATTTCTAGGCTCTCTGTTCTGTTCCATTGATCTGTGTGCCTGTTTTTATTCCAGTACCATGTTGTTTTGATTATTATAGCCTTGAAGTAGTTGGATATTTAGTAATGTGATGCCCCAAATTTGTTGTTCCTCTTTTTTTCTCTTTCTCTCTTTCTTTCTCTCTCTCTTTCTCTCTTTCTTTCTTTTTCATTTTTATTTTTTCTCTCTTTTTTGCTTTCTTTTTTCTTTGAGAGGAGGGTAGATGAGAGACAGACTCTTTCATGTCTCACAACTGGAATCCACTTGGCAACCCCATCTGGAGCCATTGTTCAAACCAGTTGAGCCACTGCTTTCAAGAGAGAAAGAGAGAGGAGGTGGGGAAGAAGAGAAGCAGATGGTAATTTCTCATGTATACCCTGACTGGGGATCGAACCTGGGACATCTGCATGCAGGGCCGACACTATCTACTGAGCTAACCTGCCAGGGTTTCTCTTTTCAAGATTGCTTTGGATATTCAAGGTCTTTTGTGGTTCCATATAAATTTTAGGATTATTTGTTCTTTTTCTGTGAAATACACCTTTGATATTTTGACAGGAATTGTGTTGAATATTTAGATTTCTTTGGGTAGTATGGGCATGTTAATGATGCTAAGTCTTTCTATCCATGAGTAGGGTATACACTTCCAGTTATTTGTGTCTTCTTTCGTGTCTTATAGTTTTTCAAGTACAGGTCTTCAACCTCCTTCACTAAATTTATTCCTAGGTATTTTATTCTTTTAGATGCAATTGTCAATAGGGTTTCTTAATTTTTCTTCTGATAGTTTGTTATTGGTGCATAAAAATGCAACCAATTTCTAAGTGTTAATTTTGTATCATGTTTCTTCTAAGGCCTCTCTCTTTGGATTGTATATGACTATTTTCTCCCTTTATCTTTACATGAACTCTCATCTGTGTGTAAACATAAGTGTCCCAATTTCCTCTTCTTATAAGAACCCCAATAATATTGAAATAGAGCCCACCCTAAAGGTTTTATTATAACTCAATTACCCCTTTAAAGACTCACTCTCTAAATATAGTCACATTCTGAGGAGCTGGGAGTTAAAGCTTCTACCTGTGAATAACTCAACCTATAATAGACTTAAACAGACATTTTTCCATAGATATACTTATTGTTACAGACACATGAAACTATGCTCAACATCACTAATCACTGAGGAAATGGAAATCATACCAATATGGGATACCACTTTATATTCATTAGGATGGTTATTATCAAAATAATAATAACAGATTGTGTTAGTAAGGATTTGGAGAAATAAAACCCACACTACTGGTGAGAATTTAAAATGGTTAAACTATTGTGAAACTATTGTGAACTATTTAGCATTTTCCTAAAAAATAAAAAACAGAATTATCATAAGATCCAGCAGTTTCACTTCTGAGTATATATACAAAATAACTGAAATGAATGATTTAAAGAGATTCTTTTATATTGTTTGTAGCAGCCTTATTCATAATAGACAAAGGGTGAAAGAAAACCAGGTATTTATTAACATATAAATTAATAAACCAAATGTGATATATATCTATACACACAATAGAATATTATTTAGCCTTAAAAGAGAAGAAAAATTTGATACATACTACAACATGAATAAACCTTAAGGTTGTTATACTATGTGAAATAAGCCAAGCACAAAAGGACAAATACTGTATATTTCCATTTATATGTGATATTTAAAATAGTTAAATTTATAGAGACAGAAAGTAGAATGGTAGCTTTTAGGGAATGAGGGAGGAAATGAGTTATTGCTTATGGATAGTGAGTTTCAGTTTTACAAGATGCAATCAATTTGAGATAGATGATGACGATGGCTGCACAGCAGTGTAAATGTAGTTAATGCCATTAGCTGTACACTTAAAATTTTTATAACAGTAAATTTTATATTATTTTCATTTGACCATTATTAAAACTATTTCATCTGTACAGAACACCAACAATAATTTATTAAATATATATTACTATTTGAATTTTTCAGATGAGGTAACAGAGGCTCAGAAAGGTCAAGTGGATATATTTAGGAAGTAAAAGAACCAGATTTCAAACCAAAGTATGTCCACTGACCCACAATGACCACACTCTCTCAGTATAGTTCAAATATTTGCTGGAGAAAGTATTGAAAGTTATAAGATACTTTAAAATATAAAAAAGTATATTCAGAAAGTTGAATATATATAGGCAGTATTGATCATAAGTGTTAGTTGAGCTCTTTCCCTAATGATCTCTTCTGGCAGCAATGGTATATCTTACCTGTACCAGACAGTTTATCATTTCATAGAAGTATTAGTGTAATTTTTATATATCATTCCTTCTTTTTTTTTTTTTTTTTACAGAGACAGAGAGAGAGTCAGAGAGAGGGATAGATAGGGACAGACAGATGGGAACGAAGAGAGATGAGAAGCATCAATCATCAGTTTTTCATTGCAACATCTTAGTTGTTCATTGATTGCTCTCTCATACATGCCTTGACCATGGGCCTTCAGCAGACTGAGTAACCCCTTGCTCGAGCCAGCAACCTTGGGTCCAAGCTGGTGAGCTTTGCTCAAACCAGATGAGTCCGTGCTCAAGCTGGCAACCTTGGGGTCTCGAACCTGGGTCTTCCGCATCCCAGTCCAATGCTCTATCCACTGCACCACTGCCTGATCAGGCTATCTATCATTCTTAAAGAGAAAAAAATATTCTATTGCTGCTCATTCTCCTTTGGATCCAGTATTTAGTTTTCCATCTTCCAGTTGAAAAATTATTGAACTGCTTAGGAACCTGAGTTGCAAAAGATCCAATGCTTTGCCCCAGTTTGTAGAAGAAATTAATGTAATGTTTATGTAAGATACCTGTTATGCAAAGCTTTGTGCTTCATTTTCACAGTAATAGTCCATACTTCTCTAAGGCTCCAAGAATGGACTCTCAAGAGTAATAGTTTCTTTAGCCGATTTCTTCTTGACTTCATAGTTTATAAAATAAAATGCCATCTGAGATACAAATTAATAAAACACAGGAATAGAACCTCATATCCGTGGGTAGAAGATTTATGCACATTAACTGCCAAGCACAGGTTTTGAAACAGACCCTATAGACTTCCAGTTGCTATAGTAACTGCACAGTTTTATTGAGTAGAAGAGTGTAAACAAATGAGCACAGCTCAGGTAAATCATCAATGTTGCCCACATTGACCTTTGAGTGGTAGAAATAAGTAGTACATGATGTCACTTTCTAAAGTAAAATAATCATAATTATAATTTATTCTCTTGACTTCTTAGTTAGTGAACATGTTCCTCTTAGAACCGCTTTCAATGTTACTTGGCTAATTACTCATGAAGAGAAAGGTTATAATGAATTATTAATGATTTTTTTATTGAAGCAGGTTGAAAAACTACACAGCAAACAGGGTAAATATGGCAATCCTGTCAAATGCTTGCACATTCTGTTTTCTCAATCTCTTGCTGCTAAATTGTTTTTTTCATTTACCTATAGAAGAAAAAGGGTGTGGTGGGTACTAAAGCAGCTTTTAGAAATGCAAGCCCTCCTCTGAGATGCAAACATTTCAGAAAAAAATCTAAAAAATAAAAAAAAAGGAAAAGCTTTCGCTGGAATAAAGGAAAGAAATGCTGGTGGAAGCAGAGCTATAATCACTAAAATACATGAACACATACTGTTAGTTCCTACAATTCATTTCTTTCTTTTTTCACAATTACAAATATATGTTTTACTCAAAGTTCTAATTCCATACTTAGGC
This sequence comes from Saccopteryx bilineata, assembly GCF_036850765.1. Classification (NCBI taxonomy): domain Eukaryota; kingdom Metazoa; phylum Chordata; class Mammalia; order Chiroptera; family Emballonuridae; genus Saccopteryx; species Saccopteryx bilineata. The sequence continues at coordinate 83,920,536 of NC_089491.1, read as the reverse complement.
CTATTCTAAAATATTTAGTAATGACAATAGAAAATAAATAACCAAGCATTTTTATTTCTTTTTTAGTAGTGGGAAGAATAAAACCTGGAGTGGTAAAAATAACATGCTCAAGGACACATCAGTTAATTCCACGGCTAAGATTAGAGTCTACAGTGTAAGTATTTCTTCTTTTAGAAATCAAATGAAAATATGTAATACTTATTCTCAATGCTATGAAGTTATTAGAGAAAAGTACATTCAATTCACTACTTGATAATAGGGCTGGGAATGAGAAATTTTCTAATTGTTTTATTTACTAAGGAATGCATTATAGGAAAAATCTCATTAAAAGAGTAGTATAGAGTACATAAGTATATGTAACAATTGAAAGACAGACTAGAATACATTTATTCATTCGTTCATTTATTCATCCATTCATTCATTAGCAGACCCTCAAATATTATGCAAGGACATTCTTTATTCTTTTCTTTGTGTGTGTGTGACAGAAACAGAGAGAGAGACAGAGAGAGGGACAGACAGAGACAGACAGACAGGAAGGGTGAGAAATGAGATGTATCAATTCTTTGTTGCGGCTCCTTAGTTGTTCATTGATTGCTTTCTCATATGTGACTTGGCCAGGGGGCTACAGCAGAGCCTTCAATTAATTCTGACCCCTTGTTCAAGCCAGTGATCTTGGGTTCAATCCAGCAACATTGGACTTCAAGCCAACAACCTTTGGGCTCAAGCCAGAGACTATGCGGTCATGTTTATGATCCCACGCTCAAGGCAGCAACCCTGTGCTCAAGTTGGTGAACCCATGCTCAAGCCGGATAAGCCCGCATTCAAGCTGGTGACATCAGTGTTTTGAACCTGGGTCCTCTGAGTCCCAGTCCAACACTGTATCCTCTGTGCGACAACCTGGTCAGGAAGACATTCTTTATTCTAATAAAACTGCTATCACTTATTGAGTACTCAATATTATTTGGTCATTGTATTAAATGCCTAGGCACATTAAATTCTACTGATTAGGAGTTGTATGGCCAGTGGCCACTGAGGAGCCACTGAGCCACTTCACCCGCAAGTGTTGTAAAGTACCAAAAGCTACAGAATTAATATTAATATTTTGGGAGGCTTGAGAAACATTTTGTTGATTTGTGTTAAGGTGTGGAGAGAAATTGTGAGAATAGTCTCTGTACTGTGTGATTGGCATAGTCAGAATGGCCCTTGGCATTGTATCGTAAATGCAAAGGGAAGGGAAACATGGATCCCCAGACATTCCACTAGGCCTGTGGAGAAAAGGGTGAATGGCTAGCCAGGTACAGAGAGAGAAAAACCAAATAAACCTTTTCTCATAGCAATGAGCCATTTGCGGGCATTTGTCCCCACCGAAACTACCTCTCCTATGTAAATGCGTATGGTTAACACGTGTGACTCAGGACAGAGAGATGGCAGATAAACACTAGATAATATAGGAATGCCTTTTAATATGTAAAGAGACATCTTTCTACCATTGTGTTGGCTTGTAAACTTTGTTTTCCCCAAAAGGATGTATGGCTTGCAAATTGAACGTGGTCCTATCATGTTAGAGGTCATATGACTATAACCAATAGTGGTAAGGGGCTCCTAATTGCAATTTTTGCTTCTGTACTTCCCACTTACAAAACTATAAAAACTAATTAGAACAAAGGGCCAGCGCACTTTTTCCTTCAGAATTCTGTCGGAGTAGCCGCCATTTGGCCAAGCTAGACAATAAAGCTTTGATGTGTAACCGAAGGACCTTGTTCCTGTCTTCTATGTTTTGGGTCCCTCCGAATTTGGCTTAACAGCCACCACTGTTGTGGCCATTCACATAAGGGTTCTCACTGGATGCTTATGAGTTATAATCTTGGGTGAGTTACTCAATTTCTAAACCTTAGTTTTAGGAACTAATAGTAACATCCACCTCACTGTTCCTCAAGAGGTTACTATAAAATATTAAATTAAATAACCACCTAAAATATCCAGCTATATAGTTTTAGTAATGTGTGAATATTAATAATTTTATATTATTATCACATTTAATATTTATAACAGCAGCAGATTGATATTATTCTCATTTCAAAAATAAGAAAATTGAATTTTAAAACATTTAACTAACTTGGCCAAGTAGTAAAGTCAACTACAATGAGATCATGTGAGGATATTTTTAGTTTTGGACTTAGAGTATTTTAGAAGCTTCTGGAATAACTTGGCTTTTCTAAGACAGTTACAAAACAAAGAACTCAGATGATAGCCAAGACCTTGAAAACAATTTTAATTACTCTGCACTTAATAATAATTAGACATAGAATAGCTTATGTCACTTTACATAAAGATTGATATCATGTTAAGAGACTATACTGATTTGGTAAAGACGTTAAAAATAAAAGTAGTCAAAATCTAAAGTGAACACATTGCAGGCAGAAAGGAGTAAGATAAACAGAAAATTAGTTTCACAGAAGCCAGGAAAATGCCACCTGGGTGTCAAGGATGATTAACTAGAGCTCTATCAAACCACTTCTCTCTTGTAACATCTGCATTTCTCATTTGTAAATCTAAAAACAGAGACTTAGTATAACTCTATACAGTTTGAATAGAAGATTGTAGTTTTCATGATTCAACATTTGTGTTTCTATACTATCTTCCGCAAACTTGATTAATCTTAGGTCTCTGCTATGTGGACAGATTTTATTTCTTCATTTGTAGAATATGAAAAGTATGCAGTACTTTGAAAAGTAATTGCAAGATATCTGGAAGATATTTAGGTGTGCAGAAATGGTAGTAATATTTATTTTTACTTAAACAAAAAGGAGAGGTAATTGGGATGATTGTGATTAGCCTGCAAACCGGCACAAATCAGATATATGGGATGCTTGACCTGAAAGATCTTCAATTTAGCTATGTCTAAATTTAGGGTAGTATAATTTTAATCCTGAGATATTTATATATTTTATATACCAAGAACAATTCCCACTGCACCTTACAGGACATTGATGTGTCACTGAATACATGGAGTGTTATGACATTTATGACATTTTCTCATATTTTACATTTATCATCCAAATACAAAATTGGTTGTAATGCCCTTTCTCATGTGTGTGCCTTCAAATGTCCTCCTCACTATTTAAGATAAACCTTTAAGAAGACGTCCTAGCCAAGGTGGAGGTTTAATAATATTGTCCATGTACCTCCTCACTCAATCTGAATAGTACACTTGCCCCTTACTTTGGTATTGTTTAGGACAGAGGACAATTTTAACCTTCACCATATATGTTTAACATACAGGTAGATTCACAGCTTACGTATTATATGCATATATGTAATGTATGTATCAAGTTTCACACAACAATGCATTCCCATAAACTAAAGTTTATTTTTCAATAAAAATACTGAGTTTAAAAAAGGTATGTGGAAATAAAGAAAATGTCCTCTGACAAGTATAAATTACTCCCAAACCGTTTTTCTCCATGACATACTACTTTAACTAATCATTTATTTTCTGTATCATGAAAGTATTTAGAGAAGTACATTCATTCAGTGTATTCTAAGGTCACAGAGCATGTCAGAACTATTTTTATTGTTAGGCAATGTACCTGGAGTTAGGGTACAATAAAAGTGCAGCTCTTCTTCTTAGAATGTGTGCTAAATTCTAAAACCACGGTCATCTTTACCCCAATGACAATGCTGAGTTTTAATTATGAAAACAAGATGCTTTTGCCTATGACAACAATTTACTTAGCTGGTAGATTCATAATGACAAAACAGAATAATTATATTTCAAAAAACCACTTAGGAACAAAGTCAATATCTTATATAAATAAATTTAACTTTTTAAAACTGATTTTAAAGAAACAGAGAGAGGAATGGAGAAAGAGAGAACATTTATTTGTTGTTCTACTTAGTTATGCATTCATTGGTCACTTCCCATAGTGCCCTGACTGGGGATAGAACCTACAATCTTAGTGTTTCTGGATGATGCTCTAACTGATCAAGCTAATTGGCTAAGGCTAAATGAATTTTTTAATTTCTAAAAAATAAACTTCAAAAATCTGTGTGTATTCCTTTGACAATTAAGTTCAAGGTAAACTGATATAGGTTAAGGTCAATTAGGGCCAAATGAACACCTAGATACTTGTACATGTATGGTCGATTTTCTTAGCATAAGCACTTACACACAGAAGGTACTCAAAAAATGCTTAAGAAAGGTAAAAAAAAAGGAGACTGTTCTTTATATATAGATTAAAGTGTTATATAATAAATAATTTTAGGAATAAATATTTTTGAAATGTGTTTTGTTTGGTTTCCTTCATAAAATGTGCTAGTCCCAGGATAAGTAGAAGTGGTTTTATAGAAAAATTCATTTGAATTATTTATATATGTTTCCTTTCCCCAACAGAAGAGATAAAATATAAATAATTTGATTTCTGGGACTATTTTATTTTAAGACCAGTTAAAAGAGAAATCTCATAAAGTTTTAATTTTTACTAAGATTAAATCCCAATAGTTTTCAGATTAACCTTTTCTCCATGTTAAAGTGTAAAGTTCAAAAGCACACTTCACACTTTTAAAGCTCTGGGGAGAGTCAGTTTGGAACATGAAATATCTAGATAACAATCTCTTCTACTTTTCAATAAGAACTAAAATATACAAATATGTAAATTTGTATACATTTATTTTTATCAAAATTTCTTAAAGCTGGTCTGATTCTTTTATTTTATTTCAGGTATCTTTTTAACTCCTTGCTCTCCCATCCACACCCTAAGAAAAGATGAAGTCTCAGCTATTTTATAGGAAGGCAATATTTTGTCACAACAAAAGATAATTAAATCTTTAAAAGGTAACAAATTCTTGAATACAAATAAATGTTTAAAATTAAGAAATAATGTAAAAAATATATAGCATAATCTCTGACACATAGTTAACTGAATCTTTTGTTTCTCTTATTATCAGTCTTTTAAAGATATTTTATACTAATATATTGTAAGGCCAGTAGCTGTGGTCACCATCACAGCTGCCTGGCTCATGTAGGTTCTCATTGAATTGGGACAGACAGACGACAAGGAGTCAACAGAGCCAAGAACTGGTGAGCCATTTTCCTTTATTCTAAACTAATACTGGCCAAGAAGTGACAGACAAACACACAGGGCGCCAAAACCCACTCACATATTCCTCTGGTTCCACAAGCAGGAGAATCTTTCCAGTTTTCCTAGATTCAAAGGCCTAATAGCCTCACTCAGTCCCCACTACATGCTTCCATTTTGGCTGCCTTCTCTCCTCCACATGACCTCTTTCCCCTGGAACAACATGGTCTCTCCAAAATGGCCTCCTAGCTCCTCCTTTTAAAACTTTTCCCTGGGACAACCCTTTCCTCCAGCACACATTAGCATAACCAAGCCCCTACCCAAACATAAAAGTAATCAGCTGCCCCACACGGGCAGTGGCCATCTTTAACAGAGTGAGAATAAAGTAACTTATCTGTCCAATATATATGAAGCTAGAACTTAGTGTCTCTGTGTAACAGACACTTTAAAAAAAAAATCAACAAAGTTAAAATTGCCCAAGGATGCTTTAGAAAATAGATCTTTATGTTTGCAAGTCTTAAAGCATTTGGTAGAATTACTCTTTTAATTTCTTAATGCCAAAAGAATAACGTTATCATTGAATTATTGGACTTGGAATAAAAAAGAAAGATGAATGGCAGAACTGAGTACAAAATGTGATTGTCATAATGGTAATTTGCCTAAAACAACCTATAAAATGTGTCCTTCTACTTCTAACTATTGAATACAGATTTTCAAATACCCTACCATCTTTGAAATCAGATATTTATCAAGCACTCCTCTCTGCATAGCATTTGATAGGCATTCATCTAACATCCTCAACCAGAGAACATTGCCTAACAATAAAGCATTCGGAAACACTAGTGCGTGTTTAGGGAATGCTTAACTGACTAAGATTAAAATCAAAATTATGAAAATAGCTTCCTGTATTATATATTCTCTCAACTTTGTAGACTTAACTTTATATCACATAGCAACAAAAATCACTCTGCTCTTCCCAAAGCAAATTCAGCTGAAGCTCTTAATCAGCATCTTTGAAAGCCTACACATTGCAAGATTTTTGCATATGTATATGGTAGAGTTACCATAGGCTAAACTGGATAAATCTTGTCAAGGGACTTTGCAGCTATTGTTGTATGCAAAACCATTAAATATCTGCCAATGCTGTTATCAAATGAAGTCCTATCAGCACTGAACACTTGGCTTGGCATTTTGATAGTAATGTTTTAAAGAAAATAGACAAAATAAAATTTTCCTATATATGGTAAATGGATAATAAATAAGAAGCTTCTCTTATTGAGTCAGCAACTTAAAAACCTAGACGAAGTTTGCAACATTAAAAAAATAAAACATAAGAGATGGCATCCATGATAAATTCTCACACTGGTTAATGAGCACTCTAAATAGCTCTTTCTGAATTTGTGCTGTAATTCTAATTGGGTTGTTCATTCATATGACTATTTTAAAAGTGATATTTATAGGCCTTGAAGTGTTAATTCAGAATGACTCCCCAGCATTACATTTTACTTAAACTCAAACTTATCCAATAAGAAAATTGTAAGGAAAGCCTCATTCACAATTTATGGAACAAAATAGTAAAAATGTCCTGTTAGAGAAAGAGAACTATGTGTATATAGTAGTAGCAATGGGACTAAAGAAGGAAGAAAACTGTGGATATCTCTTGACCACAGGAAACCTATCTTCATTCATCAGCCTGATTTTCTGCATCCCTGTTCACCATTCACTGTGCCTTTCTAGCTTATAACTTTTCTTGCTTCTTGATAAAATTCAGAAAAAAAGGGAAAAAGGCATGTCTGCTGATTTTGAAATCTTTCTATCATTGATATGTTTAAAAAATTAAAATTAAAAAAGCAGACTACTTATTCAAGAGTTGGTAGAAGGAGTCTTTCTGCTTTTGCAACTATAGTATATCTCAGAAGTTTGGTGATTGGATGTCCCTGTAAGCATCTTAACAGAAAATAAGTCTAGAGAGGTTAAGACACCTTGTCCAAGACACTTGATGAGCACAAGGCAAAACAAATTTCCACTGGGTTTTTCTGAAACACACTTTATATATCTTCCATACCACTATCTTCTTCTTTCAATAGAATGTTACTACCCAAGCAAGAATGGTCAGTGTGGGTTTTCTACTGACCAAAATTTCTAAAGAAACCAAAATCTATAAAGCTACCCTTTGATTACCTTATCTAAAGTACTTCCCTCCCAGTACTTCCTTTACTGTTCTTAATCTTTATTTCATTCTTGTCACTTGCAATAATATATATAATTATTTTTCTGATTACTCCCTTGTCTGTTTTATGCACTGAAATATAATGTCTCTGAGGGTGGAGAGCATCTTGTTCATTGTATCCACTGTGTCTAGCTTTAACTGCAATGCTTAGTACATGGTAGAGTTGCAATAAGTATTCATTAAATGTGGGACTAGTTGAATTTCTTCACAATTTACACAAAAGAATAAAGCAGCATGTGTTATGATTTCTTTGAGAATAAAATCCTCCAAGTGCAAGAATTTTTCAGTAGGATAAAAATTGTGGAATTTAGAACCATAATAGGCTTAAGAAAATAAATTAATTCAAGAAGTTTGTTTAATTGACTAAGAATTGAATCCCAAAGAGGTTACTCACCTTACCCAGATTCACAGACTGAGCCACAGAGCTGGAGCTTGAACCAACAGAGGGTTTATTAACTTTATTTATATGTACCCTGCATTACTGAAGAAATGGTCTAGGAAAATTGACTAATAATGTTGAGTAAAGGCAGAAGTTATCACCCTGAAACAAAGTTCAATCGTAATTTTTCATATATCTATATACATTTGATTCAGCTTTCAAATAATACTAATTTACAGAAGTAAATATGGTACAATGCATATCATAGATGAAAACATGCATTCTGCTTCATACCTTATTGTGTGTTAAGATAAAAAAATATTTTCACATGCTTTAGTTCATCCTGCACACACACAAACGCACAATTCAGCATTCCTGAAATAAAATAACTCGGGTAGGTAAAAGAGTATATCAAATAAAGCCACAGAAGGGGTTTCATGTCCAACTTTTCAAGAAACTCAAGAGGAAATAGTTAGCCTTCCTTCTTTTAGCATAAATAAAATAAAAAGTCTTTTCTCACTTACCTACTAAATATAGCATCTTAGGTACGTACAAATAACATTTTTATATTCAAATGAAGACTGCTTATGAATCTATACCAATGATTATTAATATAATTTTAAGTTTATACTTCTGTATAACAAAAGAAAGGGGTAAATGTCCAGACTAAAATCATCTATAATTCACATCACAACAATGGTTATTATTTCCCATATATAGTGAAGATCACCCACTACTGAAAGTTCCATGAGAGTGCGACAAGGTGACATAGAGGAGTTAAGTGTTGTATCCTGGGTGGCAGCTCATTTCATAGAGCACAGAACTCATGATATGAAAAGGATGTACAGAAGCTGTCACGCTGACAGGGGTGGCAACTGGGAATCAAACAAATGGCGCTGATTTAAAGTTGTTCTCCTACAGTAACAACCAGCACCAAATGAATTGCTGTGGTAGAGCAAGCTGTGCTCAGAGACTAATTGCTGCACTTGTTAGAGAGTGCAAGAAGGTATTTATTTGTTTTACATGTGTTTGGTGCCAAGACATCCTGGGGATCTGGAGCTGAAGGAGAAACAGAATGACAGTATTTAAAAAACTAAACACAAAAACAAAAGGGAAAGAGAATTTTTTTCTGAAAGTGACTTGAACATTAAACGTATGAAAAGCTTGAGGCTCTTCTACTAGGTGATTAATTCTTCAGTCTCCTTCAGATCAACCAGTAGGAGCCCACGCTAGAAAGGAGTGTATTAAGTTTGGGATGATTTGATGTTGTTACCTTCATTTAGATGATGAATTATTCAGAGCAGGGAAGATCAGCCTAAAAATTACCAATAGAAATAAAAGGGAATGAATTCAGGAAGAAGAAGGAAGTGAAGCACAAAATATTGGTGTTCAAAACAGTTCCACCTGAATGGCAAAGTTTAGAATATGTACTGTGGGGAATTTGCCACACTGTGTCTTTCAGCTTCAGAAATAACTAGATTTTGACTGATATTTTTAAAGGTTTAATGATGGAAATACTTTTACTGAACAACCTGGTATTTCTTCTCTCATATTTCATAGCCGTCCATAGTCTTCCTTTGTACAGAAATTTGTTACCCAAATATAAGTCCAAAATATTTTTGGAATATGATTAAAAATTAGGTTCACCAATGGCCATGGAAAGTATAAAAACAATTAGTTAATCATTATTTATCTTTTGATGTGCACAGATATTCAAGCACTAATAAAGTTTTCAGGACAAATTTGATGTTTACATTTTCCATTTGGTTAGTATATTATGTGGATTATTTATTATTTAACATTGAGGAATAATTGAATAGTATTATGTATCATCTATCATTTGACACATCTGTTTTACATAAACTATATCACAAAAAATTAAGGTATTGGTTAGATTTTTAAGTTTTATTTATTATTTTTCAATTATAGTTTACTTCCAATGCTGTTTGGTTTTTGTTTTGTTTTGTTGGTTGGTTTCAGGTGAGCAACATAGTGGTTAGACAATTACATACTTCACAAAGTGTTTCCCCTGATATTTTTAGGACCTATCTCTCACCATACATAGTTATTGCAATATTATTGACTATATTCTCTATTCTGTATTTTGAATTCCCATGAACATTTTATAACTACGAATTTGTAGTTCTTAACCCCTTCACCTCTTTCACCCAGTGATTATATATTTTTTTAAAGTTACCTTTATTACCTCAAAAAATGTATACAAAAAATTCTGCTTGGTTTTATTCTCTCTCTATTTCTCTTTCTCTTTCTGTTTCTTTCTTCTTTCCTTCTTCTCAGGTATTAAAAAATTTCTCAGAAAGGGGGAAGTGGTAATCTTCATTTTTCACACAAGGACAGTAATGCAAATCTACACACAACATAGAAAATTTATTTTAATGTCATTTACTTTCTATTTTGCACTGCTTCCTGCCACATATAGTGTGAATGGTTCATTAATATGACATGAAAAGCATATGTCAAATTGAGTCATTCAAATTATCAGTCCTACACTAAAAGCAAATTTTATGCCCATAAAAATCTTACAAGTTTGTCAAATTTAAATTTATATTTAACTTTGAAACTATATTTACTTGACCTTAGAAAAGTTGTCAAGGAGAGTATATAGTTTGTACCCTCACTAATTAAAATTAATTTCATGCTTTTTATCTGTTCTTCTGTACATATAAGATAATGTGTTTGCAAAAACAGCCTATGGCAAGGAAATTCAACTGATTTACTGAGGAAATTAGCCTTTGTCTCTGATTTAATGTCAAACACATTAAGTAAGCCAGCCACATGTTGGCATAACTATTACAATTATATAGGAGCTTTTTGACTCACCAAAGCTTCTGAAACAAAAAATAAAAAAATAATAAGTATGTGTAGGTGTGTGTGTGTGTGTGTATGTGTGTGTTTGACTTACCCTGATATTTTAATTCTAATCTAATTGCACAGGGTTCTCCCTTGATTTTTATATTTTTTTATTTTCATTTCTATGCTATCTGTACTTTCTTCACCTAGTACTCAACTCCAAGATTAGGCTTGTCAGTCAGAAAGATGTCTGACACTGTTACCACAGCGAGCTCCAGAACTATAACTCAGAAATTTTGATTGGGAAAAGAAGAGATAACTCTTAACATCTTCCAAAAGAAAAGGCTTTATTTGTAACTTGATTTACTTCAAGTAGAAACAAAAAAGGGAGCCATAAACAGACACATCCTACTAAGCATGCTAAGAGGTAAAGACAAAGAAATATCTTAAAAGCAGCAAGCATAAAACAATGCATCATTTAAATGAAACTCCAACAAGATTAACAACTGATATCTTGGGAGAAATCAGAAGGCAGTGGTTAACATATTCAATGTCTAAAAAAAATTAGTCAACTAAGAATTCAATATCTAGCAGAATTATCATTACTCAATGAAAGTGACATGAAAGCTTTTTGTAAAGCCAGCAGCCAGGGCCACCATCACAGCAGCCCGGCCCATGTAGGTTCGCATTGCATTCAGACAGTCGGTAAAGAAACAATGGAGCCAATAACTGATGGGCCATTACATTTAATTCTAGCTTGCACCTGGCGGGCAAGTAAAAACACACACTGGGCTCCAAAACCCACTCACATTCAGTGCTCACAAAGCTACTGACTTATCCGAGTTTCCTAGAATCAACGGTTTCTAGCTCACTAGCCTTATTCACCCCTGTTCCCCATCTCCTTTCTTTTCCCTGCACAAACTGCACGAACTGGCCTCTCCCTCAACACTCCGCCATCTTGGCTGCTTCTCCTGGCCTACTCCACGTGGCCTCCTTCTGCTCTTTGCTCTGCTCTCTCCTCTAATGATAATCTCAGGAACTGAGAGAACAAGCTCCTGTTCTGCCCCCATTTTATAGTGTAGAAATCCAAATCTTTAATCCAATATACAAAATAAGGAAGTCTCTAATACAAAGTCACTTATCTGAGTCAAGATGGGATTGTACCACCCCACATCAAAAAGGGTGGGAAAGGTTTAATCCTAAAACCAAGCCCCAGGCCACAAGGATCATGCCTGCCCACAGCCCGCCCCCAACACACATTAATATCACCTGGGTGACGGCCTCCACATGGGCAGCGCCATCTTTAACAAAGTGAGCATAATACATTTTATCTGCCCAACAATCCACCCCTATGCTCACTTTACTACCCACAATCTATATCACTGGCATCCCTGTGCAAGGAAATTAGGCACATTACACAAATTACAACAACATGGCAAATCATACAATTTCAACAATTACAGAGGTACACTTCACCAGTCTCTGAGCACTTTGCCCAAAGCACAAAATGTCCTCGGCATCTGAAAACACCAGCTCCTGTTGCCAGAATCAAGCCCCGGGCTGCCGCCGCCTTCTGCTCCGCAGACCTTGCAGCTCCGAACCCGGCCTCAGCCTCAGCCCTGGCCTCCTGCCACTGCTGGCTCTCCACAGTGTCCCAGGCAATCTGGAATCCTCCTCCAGCAGCTGCTCCATTTCCAGGCAAATGTCGCAAACCTGGTTGGCCTCCTCCTCCAGCACTTCCTCCAGCTCCAGGATCGGCATCTCTTTCGCCCGCGTTTGCTCCAGCTCCTTCCACTGCTCGGTTTGCAGGTCTTGGGCAGCCTCTTCCACAGAGCTCTCAGTTTCCTCATGCATGGCTATAAAAGTCAGCTAGCCTACGGTCCCCAAAATGACAGCCATGGGGAACCATAACAGCAGCCAGTCCTCTACTCCACCACTCAAAGGTGGTTTTGGCTCCATACTGATTTGTATCGAATCCTGCCACAAACTACGCCAAATGTAAAGCCAGAAGCCACGGCTACCACACAGCCGCCCGGCCCATGCAGGTTCGCATTGGATTCGGACAGTCGGTAAAGAAATAACGGAGCCAATAACTGATGGGCCATTATATTTAATTCTAGCTTGCACCCGGCGGGCAAATAAAAACACACACTGGGCTCCAAAACCCACTCACATTCATTGCTCACTGACTTATCCAAGTTTCCTAGAATCAAAGGTTTCTAGCTCACCAGCCTTATTCACCCCTGTTCCCCATCTCCTTCCTTCTCCCTGCACAAACTGCACGAACTGGCCTCTCCCTCAACACTCCGCCATCTTGGCTGCTTCTCCTGGCCTACTCCACGTGGCCTCCTTCTGTTCTCTGCTCTGCTCTCTCCTCTAATGATAATCTCAGGAACCGAGAGAGCAAGCTCCTGTTCTGCCCCCATTTTATAGTGTAGAAATCCAAAACTTTAACCCAATATACATAATAGGGAAGTCTCTAATACAAAGTCACTTATCTGAGTCAAGATGGGATTGTACCACCCCTCATCAAAAAGGGTGGGAAAGGTTTAATCCTAAAACCAAGCCCCAGGCCACAAGGATCCTGCCTGCCCACAGCCCGCCCCCAACACACATTAATATCACCTGGGTGACGGCCTCCACATGGGCAGCGCCATCTTTAACAAAGTGAGCATAATACATTTTATCTGCCCAACACTTTTCCATTAAAAAAATGATTTATTTGTTGCTAACAGATCTGCCTTACAGTAAATACTAAAGGAATTCTTTAGGCTGAAAGCAAAATACGACCTGGGACACATAGAAAACAAAATTTAAAACAGCAGACATAATTTATCACTGTATTAATAACACTGAATGTGAATGAATTAAACAAGCCAATAAAAACATAAAGATTATTAAACTGGATTAAAAACATGATTCAACTGTATGTTATCTCTAGGAAAAATATTTTAGATTCAAAGACACAAATGGATTGGAAGTCAGCTGATGGAAAAAGATACACCATGCAAACAGCAATCACAGTAAAGCTAGAGTAGCTATATTAATATCAAACAAAATAGACTTAAAATGTCACTAGAGATAAACAGCAATATTTTTCAATAATAGAAGGCTCAAACTATTGATATGTATTTTAGTAATAGATAATAACAACCAGACAGAAAGTCAACAAGGAAATAAAAAATTTGAACACTATACACCAACTAGATCTAACAAACATCTATAGTACAATTGAATCAACAACATAACATATTTTTCTCATGTGTAAATAAAACATTCTTTGTAACAGATCATATGCTATGCCATAAAACAAACTGTAATGCATTTAAAAAATAGAAGCAATACTAAGTATGTTCTCTAAACACAATGAAATAAAACTAGAGAGCAATACAAAGGAAAAACTAAGGAAACTCACAAATATGTGGAATTCAAACAGCACATTCTTAAACAACCAATTGGTCAAAAAAGAAATAAAAAGTAAATCATAAAATATTCAGAGATAAGAGAAAATGAAGACATACATATGAAAAACTGACTCAAGAAGATATAAACAACCTGAACGGGCATCTAAAAAGTGAAGAGATTTAACCTATAACTTCAAAAGCTAACCACAATGAAGTGTAAGCCAATATGGCTTCATGGCTAATTTCTACCTAACATTCAAAGAAGAATTAATACCAATTCTTTCCAAACTTTCTAAAAACTAGAAAAGGAGAGAGTACTTTCTAACTCATTTTATGGGGTTAGTATTGCCTTAATACTAAAATCAGGTAAATAAAATTGAAAAAGAAAGAAAGAAGAGAAGGTGAAAAGAAAACTTCACAAGAAAAGAAACTACAGACCAATATTTTTAATTAATATGGGTGCAAAAATCCTCAACAAAATACTAGTAAACAGAATCCAACAACATTTGAAGAGTAATACACATGGTAAAGTGGGATTTATCCTATCATACTAAGTTCTTATAACATCTGAAAATCAATTCATGTATAACATAATATTAATAGAATTTGTAAAAATTATACAATCATCTCAATAGACACAAAAAAAAGAACTTGACAAAAACAAAACACCCTTTTAGGATAAAAACAATCTAAAAAGTAGGGATAAAAGGGAACTTTCTCAAACTAATAAAAGGTGTCTAGGAAAAAAATTCAGTTATTTCATATTTAATGATAAAACACTAGATCCTTACCAAAGACAAGGCACAAGAAAAGGTAACCACTGTTGCCACTTCTATTTAGTATTATACTAGAAGTTTTTACCAGGTCAAAAAAATGTGTCAAGAAAAATAAATAAAAGGCATCCAGATTGCAAAAGAAAAAACAAAATCATAGATGAAGTAATCTCACATAGAGAAATTCCTAAATAATCCACTAAAAATTTATCACAACTAATGAGTTTATCAACATTACAGCATAAGTATCAATATGCAAACATCAATTGTATTTCTAAACATTTACAGTAGGCAATCTGAAAATAAAAAGAAGAAACTTCCATTGGCAATACATCAAAAGAAATAAAATAAGAATAAATTCAATGAAAAAAAAGCCATACTTATTCTCTAAAAACTATAAAATATTGTTGGAAGAAATTAACAATGATTTAAATAAATGAGGCAGCATTTCATATAAGTTCATGAGTCAGAAAACTTAACATTGTTTAGATGGCAATTCACCTAAACTGATCTATAGATTCAATGTAATCACTATCAAAATCCCACCTAATTGTTTTCAGAAATTAACTAGCTGGTTCTAAAACTCATTTGGAATAATGTAAGAGGTTCAGAATAGTCAAGACAAGAAAAATAAAAAAGGATAATTTATATTTATACTTTCTAGTTTTAAAACTTATAATGTACCAGTTACATGTACAAAAATCAACTCTTTTCTTTCATAAAAATGACATTAAGGTTAAACTGACTCATAAATGTTTATTACAACTGAGAACAATTTCTAAGTGTTTATATCTTCAATAAAATGGGAATGAGTTTTTCAAATATAATAGTTCATAATCAATAAAAGATATTATCAATTATAAGGTTAGAGTCTTGGTGAGTGAAAAAGTATGATGTTCTCTTAAACTAATCAATTTCTTAGTTATCAAGAGCTTATTAGCATTTGGTATATAATTAAGGAAGCACTGAAATATTCTTCTATGTTAAAATCACAGTAAAAAATAACAAAACAAAACAAAACAGAAAGTTAGCTTTATAAATTCAAAACTACAAAGAGAACACTTAAGTCCTTATTCCCCATAACTATTCCTCTTTATGTCTTTGTAATTTTTGTCTTGAAATAAAGTACATTTTGAATACAATCATGGATAAATTTTCAATCATGATGACAAAGTCATCTCTAGCATAATGGATTCTGAGTTAGACTCAGTGCAAATCAGTTTAAATCATACTTCCATTATTGCGCTAGCTGAGCAATCAGGAAAGTTTTCTCATTAGAAAAATAGTAAAAGTGTAATAATTCCTGTAGTTATTGATAGGATAAGATTACTGGCACTTATTAAATGTTCAATAAATAGTAGCAATTGATATTATCTTTTATTTTTTTTTAAATACAGTGTGTCCCTCAAGTCATGGTGCACTTTTGACTGGTCACAGGAAAGCAACAAAAGATGATAGAAATGTGAAATCTGCACCAAATAAAAAGAAAACTCTCCTAGTTTCATACCTATTCAGTGCAGTTCGATGTGGGCTCCATTTGTTGCCCAATACACATCGAAACAATAGTGAAATTCTTGCCACACACGGGTAAGGACATCTGGTGTAACAGAGTGAATAACGTCTGTGATTCTGTTTTAAGTGATTAATGTCATTGATATGTTCAATGTACAATGTTGCTTCACATAACCCCAAAAGTAAAAGTCTAAGGGCGTCAGATCCGGGGATCGTGGTGGCCATGGCTTGACAGAACCCCTGCCTATCCACCGCTGGGGGAGTGTTCTATCCAGAAACTCACGAACAATGGTGGCGCAGTGTGGAGGAGCTTCGTCCTGTTGAAAGATGACACCTTCTGGAAATTGTGGCACTGCATACAATGCCAACATGTCAAGATAGGGCTTTGACGTCACAGACTGCTCTGTGAAAAAAAATGAGCCTATCACCTTATCATGCATCAGGCCACACCACACGTTCACTTTAGGGATGTTACATTCATACTCAATGTAGGCATGAGGAAGTTCAGCAGCCCATATTTGGACGTTATGGCGATGAACATGTCCACAGATATGGAAGGTCGCCTCATCTCTAAACACAATCTTCTGCAAAAAATCTTGCATCGTTGTCGATCTCATGAAGCATATCTGTAGCAAATGTGCATCTATCCACCGGTTTGATAGTGTGCAACAGCCACAATTTGTACCCCATAAAACAGAGATGATTCTTTAACACCTTATGAACTGTAGTCTTGCTTAGGTGTAACTGTTGAGCATACACATGCACAGATTTTTTAGGGCTCCTTAGGTAGCTATCCCGTATAGCCTCTACAGACTCGTCACTGACTGATGGCCTACCAGAATGGGGTTTCTCCACCAAACTGCCGGTTTCCTTCAACTGCTTATGCCAACGAGTAATGTTATTCCTATGTGGTGGCACTTCATTATAAATGAGCCGATATTCACGTTGCTCTTTGGTCACGGATTTGAATTTAGAGAGCCACAGAACACTGAACTTTCCTCTGTACCGTCCACATCTCTACTGGCATGGCTATGGGCTGCTCCACTGTATACACAGTGTTACGCCATCATCTGCACATGTGCACATGCTGCCACATCATCCTACAGAAAGTGGGAGGGTTTTCTTTTTATTTGGTGCAGATTTCACATTTCTATCATCTTTTGTTGCTTTCCTGTGACAGTCAAAAGTGCACCATGAACTTTACGGACACACTGTATATGTCTCTGTGTTCTTATATAAATCCAATCTAAACCAGAATTTTATTATGAATAATTTCAATTAAGGTACATGGAGAAAACATGTGTTTTCACCAAAATTTTAGTTCTGTTATTGACTTATTGATTATGTTGAAGGTGAGAGGAGACATAGAGTACAACTTACCTAAATTCATAAAAAACCCATTTTTCAGGGAGTCATTCAACAAATGTAATTTGAGAATTTACTATCAATAAAGTACCATAACTATTGCAGGGTGCTACAATAGCTTTCAAGATTGTAGATAGTTTTAATTGTTCTTGTGTTTAAAATAATATCAACAAGTGAACTACCACAAAAGTATTCATGATACTAAAGAGAAATAAAAATGTGAATTGGAAAGTAAAATATATATTTACATCATCTATATATAAGTAGGCCCCTCCCCCAAAAAACAGATTATTCCATGAATCAAAAGTAAAATCACTCTGTTCAGTGATGTTCAAGCTATTATTTCAAAAAGATAAGCCCTGGCTGGTTGGCTCAGTGGTAGAGCGTCAGCCTGGTGTGTAGAAGTCCCGGGTTCGATTCCCAGCCAGGGCACACAGGAGAAGCGCCCATCTACTTCTCCACCCCTCCCCCTCTCCTTCCTCTCTGTCTCTCTCTTCCCCTCCTGCAGCCGAGGCTCCACTGGAGCAAAGATGGCCCGGGCGCTGGGGATGGCTCCTTGGCCTCGGCCCCAGGCCCTAGAGTGGCTCTGGTCGCAACAGAGCTACGCCTTGGAGGGGCAGAGCATGGCCCCCTGGTGGGCAGAGCGTTGCCTCCTGGTGGGTGTGCCGGGTGGATCCCAGTCGGGCGCATGCGGGAGTCTGTCTGACTGTCTCTCCCCGTTTCCAGCTTCAGAAAAATAAAAAAATAAAAAAAGATATCTCCTAGTGCCAGAAAGAAATGTGATTGGCCTTTAAATGCCATTTGCCAAACTATAATTACACTTTTTAGACAATATTTTTGCTATCATTGTCTTCTCTATTGTTATCATTACTATCATTGTCATAATTATTATTATGGCTATTAGCTTAGTAGTTTTGATATTAAAAATTTCAGCATGTTCAAAATATATTGTGTTCACACATACAAAAATATCATCCAAATCACTCTTGTTAATGAGTGAAAACATCAAAAAGTACTGGACCATATTTGTCTAGCATGATCTAGTCCTCAAATCAGTTCCTCCTAAATAACCTATGTAGTGAACTTAAAAATAAACAATCAAATTCAAACAGCATCATGTGATAATCATAAGCTATGTACAAATGTTCCTGGTTTCATGCTCCCAAGTCAAAGATGTTTCTTCTTTTTCCCTTGATTTCAAGTTACACGTGATAATCAGCTGCTTGTGCCAATAAAATGTGAATAAAAACGATGCCTACTACTTCCAGGCAGAGGGTTTATGAGCCAGCATATGAATCACCATATTATTTCCCTCTACTACCAAAGCCAATAACACTCCATTCTACCTCAAAGTCAGACTGCAGCTAATTCATTTAATTAGTCATTCTCAAATTGAAAGAGATCAAAATAAATATGTGCTTAATCTCTTTTTCATCAAATCTAAAACACATTTGTTTTTCACAGTGACCTGTCTAAAATGTTATAGTTTAACTGGAAGCACTTTTTTTTCTTAGTACTAGTGTGTCTTAAAATTGATAAAATCTCAGACTTGGTGGAAACTGATATATACTACTTTTATAAATGTTTGTGATATATTATAGCCAATAAAATTATACTTTATAGCTATTTTAATAGTGTGAATTAATGTTTGTGATATAATAATATGTTGGGCCAAAACAAAATATTGTACAAAGTTAACAAGTGGGAAGTATATCAATCATGTAAAACTGTGTTCATCTTTATATTAAAATGCTGTGGCCCCAGGACAGAAAGAGACAGCTCACTGGGACAAAGTCTAAAAACAAGTCCAAAGTATTTTTGAGAATTCAGCTGTCAATAAAGTGACATTTTATATCAAAATGGAAGGGATTTTTAATGAATGGTGTTTATGTTAATGACTAGCTATTTGAAGTAAAATTGCATTATAGCTGTATCTCACACCATACATCAAAATAAACTCTAAATATCTCAGAAAGATTTAAATTTAAGTGCACACAAAGCTAAAGGTACTAAAATAAACATATGTATGGGTTTATAAATTTTCAAGTAGAGAAAAGCATTTCTAAATATGAAGTCAAGGACATAACCACAAAGAATAAGATTGGTACATTGACTACATCACTTTTTTTAAAATTCTGAATTAAATAAAATGATAGAGTTGAAAGGTAAAGAAAACAGAAAAAATTGACAACACACATGAAACACAAATAATGTATATGTTGCATGAAATAGGTGCACACAAATATAGTTTTAAAAGAGTGAGACGATTTAAATGAGCTACAATGAAACCAAAAATATCTTCCATTTTTACAAACATAAAGAACTGTAACTCACTGAAAAATAAAAAACAATTTTCATGTTGAACTTCATAAACAAACCAAATTCTCTGTTGCATGCATACATACTGCTAACACAAAGTGATTCATAAAGTTTGAAAATAAGAGAATAGTGAAAGGCATACCACACAATGCAAAAAAAGAAAAAGAAAAAGGAAAAAAAAAGCAGGGATTACTATCAGATGAATCAAAAGAGGGAGAATTCAGGCTAATGTAGTAAAGGTCAAAGAAAGTCACAAAGGCACTTTATGAGTCCAAAGGGTACAAATCATAATGAATATATTAGTCATTAATATCTACAATATCATAATATGAAAATCTTTTAAAACATAAAATAATGCAGAAGATACAAGCAAAAAGTGAAATATATTATTAGTAGTAGGACATTATTAGGCCACACATAACAAACACAATAAATATTAAAAAGTAGAAAGAATAAAGACAATATTCTCTGATTAAAACATAAAAATGTTAAAAAAAACACCTTTAAAATAAAAAATAAAAAGTCTTTTTCACTTGGTAATTTAAAAAACTAAACTCACAAATCGTGTCAAAAGTATAAATACATATGATATTTGATGTTGTATTGATAACTGCATATTAATTATTAAATACTGTTAACTTATTTGTATTCTTATTAATATTTTATATTTATTTTATTTTCATATCTTAATATTTTATATATATATTATATATATATATATATTTTTTTTTTACAGAGAGAGAGAGTCAGAAAGAGGGATAGATAGGAGCAGACAGTAACGGAGAGAGATGAGAAGCATAAATTAACAGTTTTTCCTTGTAGCATGTTAGTTGTTCGTTGATTGCTTTCTCATATGTGCCTTGACTGGTGGGCCTTCAGCAGACCGAGTAATCTCTTGCTCAAGCCAGTGGCCTTGGGTCAAAGCTGGTGAGCTTTGCTCAAACCAGATGAGCCCGCACTCAAGCTGGTGACCTCGGGGTCTCGAACCTGGGTCCTTCGCATCCCAGTCTGATGCTCTATCCACTGCGCCACTGCCTGGTCAGGCAATATTTTATATTTTTAACAATTATTAATATATATATATATATAAAACAAATCACTAGAATAAAACTTAGGACATTCATTTCATTGCTTTGAAGTAGGAAAGGACTTTCTAACTTGTATTCAAAGTTCCAAAGAATAAAATATTAATGTACTTTATCATATTTATATAAAATTATAATTAAAAATAAACCCTCTACAGAAAATAAATCACTCTATGTAAAATAAAAAGATGGAAGAAAACTTATTTCCCAGAAATCAAATATTATTTCTCTAACATGAAAGAGTTGCTAAGAAAGTTTATAAGAGAATAGCAACCTAATAGAAAAATGAGTACAATATATGTACAGGTGGTTCACAGCAAAAGAAATAAGGAACTAAGTATCTGGAAAAGTCTAATTTTATCATGAGAAATGCAAATTAAAGCTATAATAATAGATATTATTTTTATTCAGAAAATCCAAATATTTTTACCTATTAAAAATCAAAACATTTTTGACACACTGAAATAATGATACACATCAATTGTGCTGAGACCACAATTTAGGATAATCTATTGAAAGCAATTTAGTAATATTTTTCAAGATTTTAAATTACCTAGATTCAATTTTAAAGAATTTTTCCTAAGTACATAATTGTACACAAGCAAAATTATATGTATTCAAAATTATCCATTTCAATATTGTTTGCAATTGCATGAAATTAGAGACTACACAGAGGGCCTTCAATGTAAGACCATTTGAATTGTTATATCCATAATTGCAGTTATTATTTAAAGTGGGGAGAGAAGACAAGGAAATCTTTTTGAGTTTGATATGGAAAAATATTTAATATACAATGTTAAATGAAAAAAAAACAAGGATAAAATGAGGGTAAAGACAAGAATAAAATATAATACCTATCTTTTATATGTACTATACTGACTGTGTAAGTATAACCTAAAAAAACTAATAAAAGGAACCAAGAAAAGAAAGCAAGGCAGTTTTGTTTTATTGCATTTTTTGTTTGATTATTTTAAAATAAATACATTTTATTATGAGGGAAAAACCCCATAGTTGGTTGTTTATATATTTCACTGAGCTAAATAAAATTCTCAATATTAAATAGCCTTACATTCCAAGAGTTTTTGTTGGGGGTGTTGTTTTTGGGGGGTTTTTTTTGCCTATTTATCTTTTGTTTGACTCTCTGCTTACAATTTTCATAGGATTATACAACTTTCTAAGGAAAGTAAAAGTCATAATTTTCCCTGCTGGTGTCCAGATTTTAAAAAGCAACATCTCCATCTCAAAGCCCCAGCTGTGATCAACGCTATCCACCGTACATGTCCTCTGAAGTGCATGGAGGTCTCAGCCAGAAAGTTCATCTTAAATGGCTCTATATTTGTAGGAGGAACAGGCACATTTCAAAAAAATTCCAGGATGTGGTTTTATGTTTTTGACATCAGCCCAGTAGGTTTGCCTGTCAGTCATAACACGTGTGAAAATGTTTTATCCAGTTCTGAAATTTCTCAAAGTGATTTCATCCGTAGTACCTCCGGAGAACCAAATGAAAGCTTGTTCAACTAAAACTTGAAGCAATGACAGTAGCGAGCCTCAGGCAATTCCTGCTCTTGGAATGTTAAAGGTCAGTATTAAAATTTATAACATATTGTTATCTAATATTAGCACTTTCACTGATGTATTTTCAAAATATTTCCCCTTGATGTGCCTGAGTCATTGTTTCATGATCTATGTTCTTAAATGTGCCCCAGTACAATAAGCACAGACACAGCAGTCATGTCATTGGATTATTTATGCAAATATATCCACAGGTTGTGAATCGGTTGGTCCTTTGATTCTGACATGCCATAGGTGCCGTGCCAGACTCTGAAAAAAAAGATTGCATTTGCTGTGACTCTAACTATAACTGATTTGATAGTCTTTGCCCTGCTTCCCTACACATGGTATTTTACAAATAAATGTATTATGTGATCACACACACCATTAGCTCCACCCATGTTTTTTAAAAGCATTAGTAACAGAAGTAGCAGGGCACACACAAGCTCTCAAACTCTTGTTTATCTCACAGAGGTGCCATGCTTGGCCAATTGCAGCTGTACTGCACACATATGCAAAAGCTCAATGGCAGAAATCTAGCTCCATAACCTTCTACACAGAGGGAAAGGGGACAAAAGAATACTACAGTAAACATAGGCCACCAGAAGCCAGTAGTGACTTCCTCGTGGGGAATGGTTGGGATTGCAGAGGGCTTCAGCCTATAGTATCAGCCTGTTCTCTTGAACTAAGTCAGATTTGCTGAGCCAGCTTCTTGTCAAACTACCAAAAAAATGGGAGGAAATATGCTTCCATGGCTATCCAGATTTGTTTTCTTTCTAGGAAATGCATAGTGCATATTAATTCTATTGCATGTAATAAAGCACTTGTGTAGGCAAAGTTTTGAGAATATGGATATCTAGGCCAGGACCTAGACTTCCTGTGCAGTATGCCTTCCTTACTCTCATAGCCCTTCCTCTCAGACTAGGAATACCTTCTGTCTACCCTGCACCCACTAACCATGAAGCTCTACTTTCTTAAATGGCAGGACATATGCTTTACCCCTGCACAGCACAATGCCACAGACACCACCACAGTCACCAATAAATGCTTATAATTGATTATGAAGAAAGTGCTTACTTATACAAAGCTTAAGTGATAATTATATCAATGCTATCCTCAGTCACCTTTCTGTTCATGAGATTGCTCAAATTTGAAACTTTTGGGGGAAAAAATCATTCAATCTGGGCACCATTTAAAAATGATAAGATAGCAAATAGCAACTTGGTTACCTAGCGGAATTTTTATGCAAATAGAATAACAATATTTGCATACAAATGGAGTAATAATAATAATGCATACTATCTCTTTTGCTTTTACTTATGTTAGAAAATAATAACTTTATGTAAATCAGTGGATTAGTCTTCTCAGGGAATTGAATCTTTATAAATATAAATAATTTTATAGTCTTTACCTAATTGAATTTTACAAAAAATGGAGAAGAAGACTCACCTATTAAATAGGCCAGGGTATTTTCCTTTTAATTAAAGCAGCTCATGGTAACAATGGAAATGTGTTTTCTTTCGACACAGTAATTTGGTGTTTTATTATCACTTGCCAATCTGAAAAAACAGTTGGGCATGGTAGCTCTGCTTTAGCACATTTATTGCATTATTCAGCAAGAAAATAAAATTTCTTCTGCAGGCAAACAGTTGTATCTGTGTATTTTCTTCATCAAGATATTTAATTTAGCCCTGGCTGGTTGGCTTAGTGGAGGAACATCAGCCCAGCGTGTGGAAGTCCTGGGTTCAATTCCCGGCCAGGGCACACATGAGAGTCGCCCGTCTGCTTCTCCACCCTTTCCCCTTTCCTTCCTCTCTCTCTCTTCCCCTCCTGCAGCCGGGGCTCCATTGGAGCAGGGTTGGCCCAGGTGCTGAGGATGGCTCCATGGCCTTTAACTCAGGCACTAGAATGGCTCCAATTATAGCAGAGCAAAGTACCCTGGTGGGCAAGCCAGGTGGATCTCGGTCCAGGGCATGCGGGTGTCTGTCTATATGTCTCCCACCCCCTACCCTCGCTTCTCACTTCAGAAAAATACAAAAAAAAAAAGAAGAAAAGAAAAAGATAATTTAATTTAGACCTGTTTTAAAATATAATCTAAATATAATTTTAAAATATATATATTTGTCCACTAAATTGTAAAAATATATTTATATTAGATATGCATATACTCACATAAATATATATATACTTTACATACATGTGTGTATAGTATATATGTGTATGCATATACACATCATATTTGTAAATATATATATAAATATATATATGTATGTATGTATGTATGTAAGAAAGAAATCATGGAAGAATGTAAACTTTTTTTTTTTTAGTTAGACTGATCTGGGATTAAGTTTGATTTTATACCACATACTAGTTAGGACAAATTGGAAGAATTAACCTTTCTGATTGCTCATTTACAAAATTGGTAGAAATATTCTCTTCAAGTTATTTAAGAAGATGAATGCAATGTAATGAAATGCCTAATGTAAAGTGTTCAGCATAGGTCAGGATTTGTATCTGCCTGGGGCATCGATCATTAAGGAGAGTTAACACCTCAACAGAATACACTGGAACTATGGTACAAGTTAAAATCAGTTCCGGGGGTAAAAGATTCCTGTGCAAAAAAGAACATTTGTGCTAATTCAACTCCCCACAGAAGTAGACAGCGCCATCAAGTGGAAAATCTAAAAATCATTCCTTATAGAGTCAACTCATTCTGAGAAAGGTGTAAATAGCATAGTAGAATATCCCAGGTTAAAGACTAGACAGTTGACGTCGCCTCAGGCCATGAGATCTGAAAATCTGAAGCACAGGGTTGTGGGGTATAGTGTTATTTTTCAAGAACAATTGAGTTATTTTATCATCTAAATTTAAACTCTTTAAATAAATTATAGTTTTAATTTGCAGAGGCTGAATGCTGCTTATTGTTCAATGGAGGTAGCTGTGTTATTACCTAATTTTAAATCTACCTCCCTCCCTACTCAACAACCCTATGACTTAAGTATTAGTACTATTATCATCCCAGTTATTAGATGAAGAGACTGGGACATTAAAAAGCCAGTTATTTCACATAAGATCAAACAAGAAGTGGTAAGATCAAGAATGAAAAGTTAAGAACTTGTTCATAGTTTGAGGTCCCCCCCAAAATTTTGTGGTTCAGAAAATCCAAAAAGAAAACTAGAAAAATAAAAGCCTTGGAAAAATAGGAAATGTTTTGCTAGCAGAAAAGATTAAAGAAAGTTCAAGTATAGTCTATATAAAATTTGATGTTTCCACACAAGTGAGACATTTCTTTCTTTACTGTATGACCAATACATTAAAAGACAATTCCAAACAAGTTAAAAGCTGTGGTAATTAGTTTGTGGAGGAAAGCTCTTAGTTTCAACATAAATATTCAATTTCTATTGACAGGAAACAAGTTCCTAACTTCCAAAATTAAATAAATACTTAATATATATTAAAACATTAGATTTAAAAGACGTCATATTAATAGCCTGTGCAGTAAAATTTCTGTTTAGGGGCTGGAACACTTGAGGTGTTTAGCAAATGTTAATATCCTGCCACCTGCTTTTTCCTCTAGGGTAATTTCTGTATTTATCTATATAGCCCAGAATACTTTTTTGTGCATGTTGCTTATTGAATTAAAAAATCAATTAACCCTTATGCATGAATTAAGAACCTTTCTCTGATTGCTTAGTTCCTAAACTCCTGGGAATACTTTTAATACTGGCAACTCTCTTTTGCTATGCGAAAGAAAGACTGGGGAGGGGGAATTTCTTGCATGCTTATATCTATTATCACAGAAACAGAGGACTAGAATAAGCCTACAACAAAAATTTTATAACCTCAGACATGAACTTGGTCGACAGAATTAAAATTAGTACAGGCTAATGATGACCCTAATCCCTCTCAGGTATCAGAGACAGGATTTTTGTATTGGATAAATGTAGTGTTATCTGCTTTGTTGTTTTTAAAAGTTTAAAGCCCAGAAAATAAAAAAGGGTAAGGCAATGTACCTATACTTCTTCAATTAAGTAAAACTGACATTTTATTATATTTCTTTTTTAAATTATTTATTTATTTTAGATTTTATTTATTCATTTTAGAGAGAGGAGACAGAGACAGACAGACAGACAGAGAAGGGAAGGAAGAGCAGAAAGCATCAACTCCCATATGTGCCTTGACCAGGGAAGCCCAGGGTTTTGACTGGCAACCTCAGAGTTCCAGGTCGATGCTTTACGACATTTTAAGAAGTAAAACAGAGATTATGTTCACACACCTATATTACACTTACCACTTCCATTCTTCTCCATTGCTACTCAGAAGTAATTAACATGATTTCTTTGCCATAGTTAATCGATATGTTTGTACTTTTATTACGTATCTATCCATAAACAATACATTGCATGTTCTGTATTTTAGTTTAATTTTCATGGATCAAATTATAGTACCCATAATCCTTACATAGTTTTTTTTTTAATTCAGTATATTGTCTTGATAGTTATCCATGTTGATACATAAAGATCTAGATAGCTCACTTTAACTGTTGTATAATGGTTTACATCTATTGGTTATGTGGCCAAGTTTATTGATTTGCAGTATTTATATATCCTGGATAGTTATCCTTTCTGTGTTATATATATAGTTTGTTATTTATATTTGTTAATTTTGCATATTATTGTTCAAAAATTTAATTTTACTATAGCTCCACTCATTTGTCTTTTGGGATGTATATTTTGGGGATCTTGGTAAAGAAATATATCCCTTAGATATAAAAATCATCTCATATTATGTACTAATGATTTCAAAATTTAGTTTTTTACATATAAACTTTTATTCTATATAGGATTTATTTTTGCAGTAAAATTGTACCAGATATGTTTCTTTATACCCCCAGAACAACTCCCCCACTTTTTCATTATTCTCTGTGTCCTAAGAGATGGATCTATATGAACACACCAACCAGCTCCCTTTTCCTCTGGCTTTTAGTTGGGCTTATTCAGTTTCAGCAAGAAATCTGAGAGAAGGAGGAGAGTAAGTACATGACCTTATGCAAGAAATAGAACATCTGAAGAAAAAATTACTTAAAATATATAACAACACATTTCACTGTTTGGAAGTTATAAATTTCATTATTATTCTTTGGTGATAACTTTTAGATTTTCAACTTGTGTACTTAAGAAAATATTTTTTCTAATAATCCCTAAAATTATTTAACATTTGTTTTCTGCCCAAAAAAGACAAGAATATTAAAAACTTTTATCTACCCACAAATATACATTCCCCCAATAATATTTTTCATTTTTTGTCTAATTCTATAGTGCCATAACTTTTAATTTTAAAAAGTAGATATACAGTAGTTAATAACATTTTCTGACATATTTTAACTGTTTATTATTTTCTCTTTCTTCCCACTTCTGCATAACTAAAAATATCTTAACTATTAT